>NC_064417.1:1775000-2147500 GCF_023375975.1 Astyanax mexicanus
TATGCATTTTACTCATATTGTAGCTCTACGCAGCTAAAATTAAAAGCTCTGCATGGTTAAAAATTAAAGCTCCATGCAACTAAAATTAGAAGCTCTGCATGGGTAAAATTAAAGCTCTGCATTGCTTAATTTAAAGCTCCCCACAGCTAAATTTAAAGCTCTGCATGGCTAAAAATTAAAAGCTTCCACCTGGGTAAAAGTCAAAGCTCTGCACAGCTAAAATTAAAGCTCCACACAGCTAAAATTAAAAGCTCTGCATGGTTAAAATTAAAGCTCCATGCAGCTAAAATTAGAAGCTCTGCATGGCTAAGAAGGGAAGCTCTGCATGGTTAAAATTAAAGCTCTGCACAGCTAAAATTAAAAGCTCTGCTTGGCTAAAATTAAAGCTCTGCACGGCTAAAATAAAAGCTCTGCATGGCTAAAAATTAAAAGCTTTACATGGGTAAGGGTAAAGCTCTGCACAGCTAAAATTAAAGCTCTGCATGGCTAAATTTAAAGCTCTGAAGGCTAAAATTAAAGCTGTGCTTGGCTAAAATTAAAGCTCCGCATGGCTAAAATTAAAGCTCTGTTTGGCTAAAAATTTCTGGTGTTACCTTCAAGTGTGTAATGATTTCCTACACCTTAAAAATTCTACATTTGAACACTTTACTGGAATTTAAAGCTAAAAGCATTTTCTCAGGGTCAGCCATTAAAACTGGGTCTCTCTGCAGGTGGTCAGAGAGGAGGAAGTGCTCACGTTATCCACACTAACACATTTGAATCGTTGGGCTTTTTATCTATTAATTATACATTTTATAAAGGCTTTTTTAGCCTTTTAGCCGCTTTCCCAGTTACTTTGGGTCCACGCCTGGCTGAGCTGATGATGTGATACCTCAGGCTATCGGGTAAAAGCTGGTGGGATTTTAGTCCTCTTTACGGAGCTGAGTGTCTCGCTGGATAAAATAAACCTCCTGTATCAAATACTGAATTTTGGGAAACACTTAATTTTGACTTTTTTTTAATAAAATAAACCAATCATCTGGCTTTCAGTAACATATCGACAACATATCAATAATGTAGCAGCATCTGAACATTTATAAGAATAGGGATATATATTTTACTAAAGACTGAATAAACTGAACTCAGTTTGATTTTTGTTTTACTTTATTTGCAGTGTCCATCTTAACCCTTTCAGACATAACACTATTGACACTATTTGACAGCTGTTGTCCATCAGAATAGACCATGAACCAGCCAATGAACAAGTTTATTAACCAATGAAATAGTAGCTTAGCCCCACCCACTGCAAAAACTGGAAAACACTGGAAAATATATAGTACTAGAGCCACTGAGTAACAGCAAAGTTACTTTTTACTCATTTTTATTCATGCTTTTTTTTTAACTATTTAGGGATGGTTTATGAAATAAAAATAGTAGATATTTTAATTAAATAGATTTACTTTGCCTGGGCAGCTCTACCTGGGTGGATTTTTACTTTCTGGACCCGGTCCTCTCTGGTCCACCTCTGTGTGTAAGTAACTATAGGTTTAAATAGGATCTCCGGTGGATTTGGTGTTTTACAGAGACTCTAAGACTCTAGGTCAGTGACTGAACTGCACTTAGCAGGGCATTATTACACATGTTGTAAAGTAACATATGACATTGCAAAGACTTTATTAGTTTTTAGTTTAAAAATATCTTCATTTTAAAACGTTTCTAACTGTTGTCCCTCTTGCTGCATCTTGGTGTTGCAGTGCTGTTTGTCAATCAGAGGCGATATGTTTGCATGTGTGAATATTCATGAGCAAGAGCCGAAACAAAATCCTATCGTTTCTCCCTGCCAACACACTCCTCCATGAGACTAAAGCAGCGTAATACTGAATCACCGGACCCTTTTTTTTTCACAAAAAAACAAAAAACAGCTCACATGGCATTCATTCATAATAGAGACCACAACTAGACATTTTATTTTAAAATGAATTAAAAAACTTTATATATTAAATTGACCATTTAATAAAAACACAAAAAGAAAGAAAACACCTTAAAATAAAAGAGGTATGTCCCTATATTTGATTGGTACAGTGGTTCACCAGATGTAAAGTCAGAGTTCAGTACCCAGCGCTCGCTGCCTGACATTATTTGAAGGGAACAAACTCTGGGCCGAAGGTTAAATAAAGTGTTGGTGTTTGTATCACACTGTACCGTACAGAGCTGTAGAGCTGTAGAGCCGGGAGGCTGGCGGCTTCGTTTCCACCGAACACGACGAGCCGCGAACATGAACTCAGCTTCCTGTTTCTCCGGCGGGTCACAGCCCATGAATACCTGCAGCAGGTAAACAGTTCTATTAGCACTGCGCCCTTCATACAGTCAGTAACGCTCAGAGCCGAGCGAGTCCCCGGCGATGCCGTAACCCCTCTGTCACACGGCGCCCGGTGAAATACGACGCCTCCGGGGGGGATCAGCCTACAGCTTCCTGTTTGCTATTCTCTTCAGGGGGTGTGTTGGGGAACAGCATCACTCTACCTTCTCCTTCCTCTCAGGCGTGAATGAGTTTAGTTAGAATGTATAATAGATTCTCACGCTGTCTCGGGTCGGCTCGCCGCGTTGGCTTCAGTTGATCGCCCTTCTGCTGGAGTCTCTGCTTTCTGCATGATTCATTCTCTCCATATTCATCCTTCACTCCTGCTTTTCTTTTTTTTTTCCTTTCTTTAACATAATGTTTCTCCACATTTACATCATTCATATTCTCACTCATTGGAAAGGTGAAGTTAGCATGTGTTTCCTCTGAGACACATGAACTCATCCAACTACATCCTTTTTTTTATCAAACTTCTTTAATCTTACTGTGTGTCCATGCATGGCTAAACACGCTCGGAGGAGAATGCTAAAGAAATGTAAACTCTATGCTCTGTATATTACATCCTGCATAAGGTGTGTTGCAATTCTCATTGCGACTATATGGTTGCAAGAAAAAGTATGTAGTAAACACATGGGAATTGGTAAACTTGGGAATGTATTTTTCTGTTGATGACTGCAGTCCGTCCAGGCAACAAAGCTAGGATTCTTCCTCACCTCATTGATCATTCTGAGCTCTTGCAGTCATCTTTACAGGACTTTACATTTACATTTACATTTACATTTACATTTATGGTATTTAGCAGACGCCCTTATCCAGAGCGACTTACAACAGTGCTTCAAAGTTACTTAAGATATCCAAAGCTAGTTTGTAGACTAGGATCAAGAGATACATAGAGCTTAATCATGTTAAGAACCCTAGGAACCTTTTTTTTTTATTATTATTATTATTAGTTTAGGAACTCTTTGAAAAGATGTGTCTTCAGTCGACGTTTGAAGACCGTGAGTGACTCTGCTGTTCTGACATCCAGTGGAAGTTCATTCCACCACCTTGGTGCCAGCACAGAGAAGAGTCTGGATGTCTGTTTTCTGTGTGTTTTGAGTGATGGAGGTTCGAGCCGAGCCGTACTGGAAGCTCTAAGAGCTCTTGGTGCACCACACCTAGGGAGAGTAGCAGCAACAGTGCTGTAAGTTCTCCATTGTAGAGCATCTGTCTTACCGTGGGCACATGAACATCAAGGCTTTTAGAGATACTTTTCTAACCCATTGCAGCTTTAAGCAAGTCAACAATTCCTGAACATAGAACTTCTGAGAGCCATTTTTTCCCAAAGAGTTAACATAATTTTAATACATTCTTGCAACTGTATTGTACTGTATCTCATTGGTAGAATCTGGAGAGCTCTGACATTTAAAACAAGGCATTATTAACTTGAACAGTGCACAAGAAACTTATTAAAAAACACTGTTTACATCCTATTGTGCAGGTAAATCTCCAGGCACCGCCATCATTGTACTGATAATGTCATAGACATATATACATAGACTCCGCAAAGCTTCCTTTGTAGCTTCCTGGTGTAGCAGCCAGTGCCCACTGCACAAATGAGGCTACCAATGAGGTGTGGAGCTCCTTTAAGCCTGGATAACAGTGTTAAAACGATTTTTTGGGGCAATTTATTCCCCAAAGCAGTCATTATAAAGAGTACTGGGCAAAATGCACAAAATTACTGGATCTCAGAAAGCTGCTGGAGAGCGGAGCTGAGCTATTCAAGAAGATAAGTACTTTTTTTTATGTTTTACTACAACAAAAGTCAATTTAACACTGAAGTTCTCCTTTAAGACGATCAAGTGAAGCAACAAAAAGATAACTCATCACGGCTCTTCACGGCTCTCTGTGTGAAAAGTCAAGTGGATGTCAAGACCGGCCGTCAGTCGACTAGCTGACTGTAGAGAGCTGACAAATTGCTGATACAGACAGACGATACCTTCAGGGAAGCTTTAACACTTCACTCCTGTGTCCTGCACTAAGATTACGTCTAGTCCTGCACTGAGGAATTTTATCACTAAGCTTAAGAAAAGTCCAGCTCAAGAAAAAGCTTCATCTTTTCCTGAGAGACCAAAAAAAATTGCCCTGTTCTTTAAAGAAGCATACAGAAGCGTGGAGCTCAGCAGGCTAGCAGGAAATCATGCTTCAGGAACCAAAATCTCAATCAGAATACTGCGGTTCCTTAATGGATGCCCTTGCCTGCAGCCTGGAAAGAGACAAAATCATCTGATAAAAAAGTGTGATTAATCTCCAGACTCCACCGGAGCCTCGATAGAATAAAAGCTGGTGCTGCAAAAGACAAAAAAAAGTGCTTCTTTGCTTCTTAAAAATAGCAACAGGGGCTCCAGTAGTGAGGAAAAATCCAATGCAATGACAATTTAATCATGTGTGCATGTGTACAAAATGTATCGGCATGCAAATACAAAATGATAAAGATTGACTTTTATTAATATAAAACATTTATATATTTAATTGGCACCACTTTTTATTATTAATTCTTATGGATAGTTGGCAAAACACATTTCATAAACTTAAATCAGGTCTAACTAAAAACACATTTGGTGAGATATAATATTTTGAAGTTTCAATACATATCAAAATTATCTAAAGATTTCTAGTTGGCAAAACTGGCTGTGGTTTTCTTCAAAACTCAAAAAATCTCAATCAAGTGTTTGCAATAACTTAATAATAACAAATGGGTATTTTATATGTCTGCAGAGGAATTTTGGTTATATAGAGGAATATATTTACCCATATTTTCTTTGCTCTGGTCTGAATTGAATAATGAGTAATAATTTTTCCCATTGGTTTGTGAAAATGGCCCTTAATTAACATTAAAACACTGGTTCTACTCAGTGTAAACTTTTTATTTAAGCTTTAATTCATTTCTATGTTTGGAAACCAGAAGAAAAAAAATCGGAAACGATTAAAAATTTATATCTTTAGAGAATTGTCCTTGATTTAGCCCCATTTATCTTTATTACCAGACACCTGGGTACTTAAAGAACTGTCTTGGACTTTATATTAGTTTGAGTCAATGCTGAGATGATGATTGTTATGCTTCTTTTATCTTTTGTCCTGCAAGTCTGTAAGTATGGCAATGGTATCTACTCTTATCTACTCTTACAGAGAAGGTTTTAGCTGCAGTTTGAGATTGAGTTGAGTACTGCTAAAAGTGGGAACCTGGATAAAATAAGATAAAGAAAAAAATAAGATAAATCAAGTTTGGTTGAAGCTCACAAAGTTAAAGGCCAAAAAGGATTAGTCACATCTTCATGAAGAAACGCAATGCTGGACCAACTACTACTTTACTGTAAGTGTTTCTGGTAAAAAAAGGGCAACTATAACATTACTGCGATGTCTTTTTGGCCAGGGTAAGTGAGCTCAGCTCTGAAGGACCATAGCAGCTTTGGGATTTTCCTCCATTGGAAGCGAGAGCTTTGCAACCGGCTCCCATTAGAAGCTGTGTGTCTTTCTCTCAGACACACTAATCAAAGCAGGGGAGGCAATTAGAGACCAAGCCGAGTAACAGAGCCTCGCTCTGTCCTCCTCCTAAACCGGGGGATTAAAGATCTCGAGGGAATTCTGATTTCCTGTCTCCCTGCTTCAGCCAGTTTGTAGCTTTTTACTCTCAATAGCTCTTCACCTGTCAGAGGACAGCTTTTCTTACGGACAGCAGCTCTTTTAGTCTTTAACTCAGGACATTTTAGCCTTTCTGACAGCAGACAACAACTATTAGAGACAATTATTACGAGTCATTTTGGTCTAAAATGTCAGAAATTATGCAATACAAGTCATTTTTATCTTTAACTAATAATAACTGCAATTTAAGACCTCATTAATGTAGATTTTATAAGTCGAAATTCATTTTAGAAATCAGCCCTAAAACATACTAGTACTAGTAATACATCCAGATATAAATATCTATAAAATTATATATACATACACATACACATGCGTTTTTTGAGGCTAGTAACACTGATTAACTTATCCTGTAAAAAAAAAAAAAAAAAATGCACACATCCAACATGTGCACTGAGTTGTTCAAATCTATATTAGCATTTGTTCAAGTGCTAGTCTTAATTCTTCAATCAAATGTAGATGTCAGGGCAAATGAGTAGTCAAAAATTACAAAGATAGGTCAGCAACAGAATAAACAATAGAGAGGGCAAGGCAAAAATCAGTGGTCAGTAACAAAAGCAATAAACAAAGGAAACGTGTTGGAGAAAATCTAGCTCACTAGATCAATAGCCAGCTGGGAACAGAGCAAACAGAGGGGTATTTATAATAGACAGGTCAGGTGAAAACAATCAGTAGCTGGGGGAGCGGGAACACTGTAGCGCCACGTGATCTTCAGAGTCAAGCAAGTTCAGTTTGAGTGCATGCTGGGAATTTGAGTCAGAGCAGGCAGAATGACAGTGTCCAGATGGACATTTATATTCCTATAAATTCCAAAAGAATAATTCCATAATTTGATTCTATAACTGATAGGCCTCATGCCCAGTGAACTGAATGTTATTAACCTTTTTTTCTTTTCATTAAAGTCGGTTAGCCGAGAGAGAGCTGCTGATGCATGAAGCAGAAAAATGAAATGAAAAGAAATCTCAGATCTATGGAAGCCTATTCCCAGCAGGTAAAGACAAAAAAAAATCACTTTTTAAACTTCTTAAATTAATCATTTATCCATTTCTTAATCTTCTTAGATTGGGAGATCTCCTGGAAACACAGGGCACAGGGCAGGAATACCCCGTAGACACGGTGCCAGTCCTTCAACAGGGTCCAATACACAGCTATTAACCTACACATTTATACCCAGGAGCAGTTTAGCATATCCAATTCACCTGCACTGTGTTGGGTTTGGGAGGTGAAGCGATATCTGTGTAGTTATGATTCAGTTTGATAAGGGATATTACTTCTAATATGTATATACAGCTCTTGAAAAGCAAAAAAAACTTAATCAGTTTCTCTGATTTTGCTATTTATAGGTTTATGTTTGAGTAAAATGAACATTGTTGTTTTATTCTATAAACTACAGACAACATTTCTCCCAAATTACAAATAAAAATATTCTCATTTAGAGCATTTATTTACAGAAAATGAGAAATGGCTGAAATAACAAAAAAAGATGCAGAGCTTTCAGACCTCAAATAATGCAAAGAAAACAAGCTCATCAAACAAGAAATCAATATTTGGTGGAATAACCCTGTTTTTTAATCACAGTTTTTTTTTAATGCATCTTGGCATCATGTTCTCCTCCACCAGTCTTACACACTGCTTTTGGATAACTTTATGCTGCTTTACTCCTGGTGCAAAAATTCAAGCAGTTCAGTTTGGTGGTTTGATAGCTTATGATCATCCATCTTCCTCTTTATTATCTTACCTCTTGTGAGGTTTTCAATTTGGTAAATTGGCTGTGTATTGGATATACATTTTAATATGCATAAATATTGATTGATTATACAGATTATACAGAAAATGTCTTAAACCATTAAGAGTAAAAAGATCAGAATTCATGTATTTTTTGTTAATTATCATATTTCACTATAAAACACAAATGGGCCTTATACATTTATTTATTGAGGAATCACTTCTTAAAATCTTCTTAAGACAGTTTACTTGTAAAATATCTGTAGTAAATAAATGGCTTGTAAATGAATAGTTGTATGCGTTTTTTTTTTTTTAAATACAGTAGAAAAGGAAGCACTATGTGGTGATTTAGAGCTTTGTGCTGTGTTGTACACAATATCACACTAGAGAAATATCTGTCTCGGTTGATGGATGCACTATTGCAGGGTTTTGATGGATCTGTGTAGGTCATGTTCTCGACATGTCAAATTAAATGCAGCAACATTGAAGACGCTGGAAAATCATGTTATCAGAGATGAATAAAGTGTTGATTGAAAGGAATAAATAGTGGTGCTTCCATTTTTTTGAGATTTAGTGAACTGGAATTGCCTACTGTGTAAATTGTGTCTCTTGCCATGTAAAATGTATTTAGTGAACAGATGGCACGTCTGAAATTGTACGGAAATGACAGTCTGAATCACGCGCTTCAAGGCCTTTGAGACTTTTTGAAGCTGCTATGTTTCCTCAGCTCTTCAGCCAGCCAGTCAGCATGATACCCAAACTTAAAGGAGTAAGCAAGAGGTTTCCATTTACTTTACAACTCTACCAACATCACAGAGTTTCTCCAGCTAGACACTGCAATTAATGAATCCAAATAACGCCTTTTGTTGAAATCATGAACACAGTAAAGCTATAGGCAGATTATTATGACTATTATGTATCTTCTGTTTATAGCTATACTGCCTGGCCAACCAAGCAACCAACCAATCAAACAAGCAACCAAGCAACCAACCAACCAACCAACCATGCAACCAACCCAGCAACCAACCAAGCAACCAACCAAGCAACCAACCAATCAAACAAGCAACCAAGCAACCAACCAAGCAACCAACCAAGCAACCAACCAAGCAACCAACCAATCAAACAAGCAACCAAGCAACCAACCAACCAACCAACCATGCAACCAACCCAGCAACCAACCAAGCAACCAACCATGCAACCAACCAAGCAACCAACCAATCAAGCAAGCAACCAAGCAACCAACCAAGCAACCAACCAAACAAGCAACCAAAGAAGCAACCAACCAAAAAACTAAGCAACCAAGTAACCAACCAAGCAAGCAGCCAAGCAACCAACCAACCAACCAACTAACCAACTAACCAACCAATCAACCAACCAACCAACAAACTAAGCAACCAATCAACCAACCAAGCAACCAACCAAACAAGCAACAGTTTTGACTCAGAAGTGAAATGAGGCCAAACCTCATTTTGAATGTAGCTGAGCATTTACAAAAACAGGGATTGACATGGCAAACTAAATTGAATCATTTTAAAATAACAGTAAATGAAAAATAAAATTAAATTAAAAGAATAAGTACATGTTTTTTGGCATGCGCTAAATCAAGCTGTGCCTATGGATCACTAAAATACAGCAGGGCCTATGATTGCCGAGCAGTTGATGGATGAGAGAACATTATATTGGTCATCCTGTGAACAGTATTAGTGCAGTTTATAGTGGACATATTTTGCAATGTACCGAGAAACCAGTTTATAATAACACTAAAATTAATCCAGTAACAGTATATAGAAAGAGGCTGTATCATATCAAATTAAATTTCCCATTCTCAGACTTTTCCCCAAAGAGAAGAAATGGGAAATGCATGATTAAGCTGAAGGTGAGCAGAGGAAAATGGAGAGTAAATTCTGCAATTAGTTTGCCACATTAGGTGTAATTTGAATTCCGCTGTATTCCCAAGCAGCTGTCATACGGCTCCAGGTTAATTGAGACAAACAGCGAAGTTAATGGTGGCTGTTAGCGTCCAGTTGGCTCGCTAAACTCACTTGGATTTCTACCTGTCCGTGTATTCGAGCCAGAGAGAGAGATAAGACGTTTTATGATCGCTTTATAGATATAAACTCATCATCAAAACAATATTTGCACCCAGAATGAAGAGTCAGATTGCAATGCAATGCTCTTTGCTATCTCACACCCCATTAACAGTCTATTTTCACGAATATCGTCAAATTAGTGTCAGAGCTTAGAAATAAGTCTACACTGGTGTTGTGTGTTCATGTCAATTTCTAGCTGCAAAAAACACAGGAGCTCCACTGACTGATTAAAACCCTGACAACAATCAACAGTCAGACATCCATTTATATAGGTGCACTACAGAGCTCAAACCCAAATTTAAGCTCAACAATAAACAGAATTAATTAATTAAGAACACACCAAAGTCAGAGCTCACCTGACTCTTAAAGGGAATGATGGGCAGTTGACACTGATTGGTTTATTTCACATTATGCCCAAAATTAACCACAATCATGACAAATTAAGACAATTAGTATGGAGTTGTAGAGGTTCCTAATGGTATCCTGCAATAACCCCTACCATATATCTTGAATTTTCACACAGTTCCTGCAGATTTTGTGGTAGCGGTGTAGTGTTAATGACAATTGGAAAATTATGTCATCTTCTGGGAAGTTCTCATTGCCATCTTACACCTCGCCAACAGTCAATTTTCACACCTTGCACCTGCATTGTTTAAATAGCAAAGACGCTTAAGAATATATCTACGCTGATGGGCGTGGTGGTCTTAAAAGTGAGCTGTTTTCATGTAAGTTCCTGCAGTATTGCTATCTTGGCAACAACAACAAAAAAAAAACACAGGTGCTCCACTGGCTGATTAAAACCCTGACAACAGTCAACAGTCAGACGTTTATTGCTACCTTGGCAACATACGTGCACAGCTTGTGCTTATTACAAACATATGAACATGCAGCAGTGCACATCCTATAGACAATTGAAAAAAAAAGGATGTGGCTAGCCTTAGTATCAGTGTCTTTAAGGCAAGCTCTTTATAAGGTAAAACTAATTATGATAATCTGAACAGTGGACAGTGTTTTTTTTTTCGTATTTTTGCTTAAAATCAAAAATTAAAGAGAGGCTTGGAGCCCCGTAATCGAAAAACAAAAACAGCTCTCCAAAAACCTTCGCCTAAAAGCACGTAAAATAATGTAAAAGAAGAGTCCTAATAATTCAAATTCTTTTAATGAATGTTTATTCAATGTCAGAAGTTTCAACAAAGGTTCTTTAAAAGTTGTTTTTCCATCATCAACATAAAATGATATAACGCCCTTTCTCTTAATCTCTTACTGCAAAAGTTCCTGGCAAAGTTCTGAAAAATCTAAATAATGAATTTGATCGACAGCCAAGGAATAAAAACATGGTTTAATTGGAATGTAATTTATTTTTTTAAATGTGCAATTTCTTAATGGTCTGTTGGTTCATTAATCGTGAGATTTTAACCTGATTTCAAGGACAGCTGGTGCCTTCAAATAATGTAAAATAAAAAAGAGATTTTATTGCATTTCTGAAAGCCTTCAGGACATGATGGCACCTTTTCAGTGCGGCTTAGAATCAGTTTGTAGAGAAAATGAGTTTGTAAGAAAGCCAAATGTCTGCTGCTCAATATGTTCAGCTCCTTTAATGGCTGGACAATCACTCTTCTAAGACTAATCAGGGCAAAATTGCTTGTCAGCAAAAGGTTAACGAGAAATTCTTAAAATTGCTCATTCAGTGTTTCTACCTCTATATAAGTGGACAAACAAACGAACAGACAAACAAAGCAGCAGAGCTGGATTCAGGACTACAGTAAGATATATTCTCACTAACATACTTATAGCTCTGGAAAAAAAGAAGAGACCACCTCAAAAAAAGATGCAGAGCTTTCAGACCTCAAATAATGCAAAGAAAACAAGTTCATATTCATAAAGTTTTAAGAGTCCAGAAATAATCAATATTTGGTGGAATAACCCTGGTTGGTTTTTAATCACAGTTTTTTATGCATCTGGGCATCATGTTCTCCTCCTCCACCAGTCTTACACACTGCTTTTGGATAACTTTATGCTGCTTTACTCCTGGTGTAAAAATTCAAGCAGTTCAGTTTGGTGGTTTGATGGTTTGTGATCATCCATCTTCCTCTTGATTATATTCCAGAGGATTTCAATTTGATAAAATCAAAGAAACTGATCATTTTTACGTTTTCAGAGCTGTATGTGGTTTATACATTAGATTATTAATAATCATTGATAAGGTTGTAAATGCCTTATAATCAATTTATAAGCAGTTACAACACAACAGGTATAAGGCAACAGTGATCCGTTGTTTGCTTAGTCATTTAATTGAACTTATTTAGTACCACTTTTAAAATAAGGCTCCTTTATAAAGGGTTTATAAATAAATAGATATATTTAAATATTTTAAAGCATTAATAAGCACTAACTGTACAACACATAAACACATACATAGGAAATAAAAATGTAATGTAAAAAATAAAATATATATATATATAAACAATTCAAGCATTAAATATGTTTTTATAAATGTTTTATAAAGTTACCTTCATACAAAGTTTAAGGTGGCTTCTTATTAGGCAGCTTCTTAATTAAATTGTACGTTCCACCTTAATTCCACCATGATGCAGCAACTACACAACAGCTAGCAAACTAGCACAGGTACTGCCCATACTGCTGCACTATTTAAGGTGCAATATTAATTATATAAATAATAATAATAATAATAATAATAATAATAATAATAATAATAATAATAAGTTAAAATTCATCTTGTACGCCACATAGCCGTAAAGCATGCCCAAGCCTTAAGTGGAATAAGTCTGTGATGTCAGAATATCTGTTCTATCGTAAAGCTTGGCTCTTACATACAGTAAATGTATGAAAGTGTTCTTTGCTTTAATCTCCAGATCAATCCTCAGTAAAAATCCTCCTTTCATCACATGACATGATAAAAAGCATCTGTGTGAATCCTGCGCTCTGATCCCTCACGGCTTTGTTCATCAGTAACTACAGACTCCATTTTCACCTATTGATCTTTAGTGATGGGTTAAAGATCGCAGGTTGTCCGGAGCTTTGCTGATGGTTCTGCTCCCATAGCAGAATTTAGGTCCTTAAACTATGTGAGATAACCATGAAGATTTAATCTGTAAAACATGATGTTCATACAGGTTTATTAACATGATTTACAGTAGAATTGATGTTCTAA
Organism: Astyanax mexicanus; assembly: GCF_023375975.1. NCBI lineage: Eukaryota > Metazoa > Chordata > Actinopteri > Characiformes > Acestrorhamphidae > Astyanax > Astyanax mexicanus. Next base: position 1,788,007 of record NC_064417.1, read on the forward strand.
AATAACACACAGAATTTATATTAACAACATTTATCTGGTGCTCTTCAGATCCAAAACGACTTACAAGGTTATTCCTGTTACAGAGAAAGGGCCAATTTAGTATTAAGAGTCTAGCCCAAGGACTCTTATTGGTGTAGCGCAGCATTGTATAGTCACCCAGACCAGGAATTGAACCCCAGTTTCCCACATGATGTGGGAGCTTACAAGCAGGCAGAAACTTGGTTGGTAGTGCTGGGTCCTGGAAACAGTGGCCCTACCTTTTATTCACCCTTGCAAAAAAAAAATACGATTAAATTACACTGAAATATGTCTGTATTTAAGTTATTTAAGTAATTAAAAAATCACTCATTTGTACTTAATTATTAGTACTATTTATTTGTAATTAAAATGGTATAAAAGTGCACTAAATTTATATTAAGTGTACTGGTCATATGTTTTTTTCACCAATATTAAATACAATTTAAATATATTTAAATATTTTATACAAACTGACAGATCGAGCAGGGAGAGCACTGATCAGAGAAGCAGCAGCCGAGAGGTCCATGGTCACTCTGGAGGAGCTGCAGAGATCCACAGCTCAGGTGGATCAGGAGAATAAATCTGTCCACAGGACGACTATAAGTTGTGCACTCCACAAATCTGGCCTTTATGGAAGAGCATTGTTAAAAGAAAGACGTAATAAATGAGGTTTGTAGTTTGTAGTTTGTAGTTTAGGGGAAAAAAAAACAGTCTTTATACTGAATAAGATTCTGCCCAGGCTGGACTTTCCATTATTTCTTTCTTTAATAAAGGAAGTAGCTGCCCTTGCAGAGAGCTTCAACTTTAAAGTAGAAGTAAGTGTTGAAATATATGAGAGCAGAGGTTTGAGAATAAAGCCTCAGCAGGAAGTCCTGAGGCAGGGGTTACGACGCTACTCAAATAACGCTTTTAGCCTTTTTGGACTCTCCGCCGCGCGAAGAGACGCTAAATGCTAAAAGCGCGTCTCTCGACGCGAGGTGAAGGGTTACTCATGCTCTCCCACTGTGCTGAGAACGCAGCACATCCTGTCACCTCTTATGCTCTGTATCGTTCATAATAGAGGCACAAACAGGATTGGTCTCTCTCGTCCCGTAGCCGCTGGCTTTATCTCCAGTAAAAGAAAAAAGAGATGCTTTTTGTGAATTTTCGGCCGTGGAAGTTGCTGAGACGGCAGTCCGGCCGTGCTGTTCCTGCCCAGTGGACATCTTAAATCTCTACAGCTACATTATGCAGTTGGCAGTGGTGCTGGCGTAGGTCCGGTGGACTTTAGCCAACTTAATTGCGCTGCTCGTTGAAGCAGCTGCAGGTAAAGAGACGTACTTAAGCAGCAGTGTTGATGCTATGCGGGTATTAACCCTTAAAACCTTACGGACGGATTTTCAGTCCAAAATCACCTTGTGTTCTCAGCTTAATTACTCAGAAATCCCTTCACACATAAACATAATCCATATACTTATAAACCCTTTATAAAGGAAGTCTCATTTTAAGTGCTTTTTAATTTTTTTTAAGGTATTTACAACTTCATTATTAACCATTAATAAACTCCGTTATAAACCCTTTATAAAGGTAGTCTTATGTTAAAGTGGTACTGATATGTTTAAAAGGATATTTTTTATGTTGTTCATTCTATTTATGTGTTTATTAAGTGCTTATTAATGTTTTTTTAAGGTATTTACAACTTCATTATTAATTATTAATAAACTCCATTCTGAACTATTCATAAACCCTTTATAAAGGAGCCTTATTTTATCAGTTTAATTACTCAGGAATCCCTTCACACATAAACATAATCCATATATTTATAAACCCTTTATAAAGGTAGTGTTATTTTAAGTGCTTATTAAGGTTTTTTAAAGTATTTACAACTTCATTATTAACCATTAATAAACCCCGTTATAAACCCTTTATAAAGGTAGTCTTATGTTAATGTGGTACAGATATGTTTAAAAGGTTATTTTTTACTGTTGTTCATTTTATTTATGCATTTATTAAGTGCTTATTAATGTTTTTTAAGGTATTTACTACTACTAACTTCAAAATTAACGATTAATAAACCCCATTATGAACTATTTATAAACCCTTTATAAAGGTAGTGTATTTTAAAGTGTTAGGTGTTTATTAAGTGCTTATTTTTTTTAAGGTATTTACAACTTCATTATTAACCATTAATAAACTCTTTTATAAACTATGTAAAACCCTTTATAAAGGTAGTCTATTTTAAAGTGTTGGGTGTTTATTAAGTGCTTATTAATTTTTTTTAAGGTATTTACAACTTCATTATTAACCATTAATAAACCCCATTATGAACTATTTATAAACCCTTTATAAAGGTAGTCTATTTTAAAGTGGCACCGATATGTTTAAAATGTTATTTTTACTCTTGTTCATTCTGTTTATGTGTTTATTAAGTGCTTATTAATGTTTTTTTAAAGGTATTTACAACTTTATTATTAACCATTAATAAACTCTATTATAAACTATTTATGAACAAAAAAATAAATAATATAAAATAATATAAAATAAATAAAATGATAGAACGAGAGAAAACCAGCATCCTGAGCTCTTTCCTCTCGGTGGTAAAAAGCGATGGAGTGATGGAGGCTTGGCGAGAACCAGCATCCTTCAGTTCAGGAGTGTCCGCTATCTTTACACATTACTGCCGCTACAGAACAGGAGATCACAGTCGTCGCAGGGTCCTGCAGCCCGGTGGGCTTCCAGAGTTCCTACTTCTCAATTTGCTTTGAAAGAACTCATGAAAATTCATTTCCCCTCATTTGACCACAAATGGACCCAGAAAGCGCAGAGCACAACAGAGCGTGAGTGGAATAGCCAAGCCCAGGCAAGAGGACGAGCTCTCGCGCCCGGGTTTATGGTCACTCAGGCATGCAGGTACTCACAAATTTGAATTTTTGAATTGGAGATCTGAGGCAGCTTTTCCCTGTTGATCCTCCTACAAAACTTAAACTTAAATCTACTTAAACTGATTTGATTAAGGAGGAGCTCATCCCTGAAAGTCTGGACCAAAGTCCATGTGTTTCCTGCATTGTTTGTTACATTCAGGCCCAATCACATTTCTTTTCACTACCCTTGTTAAAACAAATGTACTTAAATTATGTTAAAATATGTTGTATACTGAGTATATTAGTCACCATTCATTTTCACCACTATTTAGTACAGTTTAAGTATAGTTGTATGAGCTTTATTATATATTAAAAGTGTATTTACAGCTCAAGAAAAAAAAATGAGGGCGCTTAAAAATGATGAGTTTCTTTGATTTTACCAAATTAAAAGAACTCTGGAATATAATCAAGAGGAAGATGGATGATCACAAGCCATCAAACCACCAAACTGAACTGCTTGAATTTTTGCACCAGGAGTAAAGCAGCATAAAGTTATCCAAAAGCAGTGTGTAAGACTGGTGGAGGAGAAGAAAATGATGCCAAGATGCATGAAAAAAAACTGTGATTAAAAAACAGGGTTATTCCACCAAATATTGATTTTTGAACTCTTAAAATCTCTTTATGAATATCTCTTTATGTTCTTTGTTGAAGTACACTACTGTTATAATAGTGTATAGCAGACCTATAGCAAACCTAGGTCTGAAATTCTGGACCAAATAAGGTACAGTACGTCTAAAAAAAAAAAAAAAAAAGTTTTGACTAGATAATGGGATTTTCTTTCTCTTCTCAGTTTGCTCACTAATGTCTCCTCACGCTGTTCACAGATGTTTCACCAGCAGTGAGTAGACGTATCCCTGAACTGGCTTTAAATTACAGTGGTGCACCTCGGCTCTGGTGGGGAATCCATTAAACCATATGAGATAATTAAAAGGAGCAATTAGCAAAAGCAGCTTGAAGGTCAAGTATGTGTGGAATTCATTACCTAAATGCCAACCAATTTATATTTCTACTATTTCTTTCCAGACAGGAAGGATATCGGGCACCATGTTGTTAAATCATATGCAACCAGCTTATTTAAACTACAGCCTTTTTTAGAGATTATTCTGCCAAAAAACTGAATAACACACTAAAAGTCATTGGAGGCTAAAAACACTGCACCTTCCATCTGGCACTCACTCATCAGGTTTTACTTAACGCCAGTGTTCAACCTCACTCACAAGATAACACCTCACAACTTATACAGCTCTGGAAATGTTCAGTGTGAATTCCATGAGGACCATTGGATTTAGTGGCATCCCCTGGATTCTGGCTGCTTTATGACTGTAAATGCATTAATTACATTAACATTAAGTGTTCTTAAATACATTTTTTAAATTTTTATAAAAGTTTTTACCCAGCATGCAGCTATACTGCATTTTCTCCCTCCTCCCCAGCGTCCATACCGAGCTTAGTTGTTTTATTCACCCCACAACTCTAATTTACTGCTAATTAAATCATTTCGGCAGTTGATTAATCCCAGTAATTTAGTGCTTTAAGACGAGCGAATGCCCTTTCAGAATTTTCCTGACAATAATTAGGACATGTAAACGCTCCCTCAATTAATCCAGCAGAAAAACAGTGTGTTCATTCACGTCTGCTCGGCTGTGACGAATTTAGTGCTCACATAAACACGCCTGTTTTCAAGTGTTACTGATTGCTGAGGGAAAATTCCAAGCATGTGCAACTGTTGACATAACTGAAACAAGCTGGCATCCTTCACTTCGGTTGCATAAATCACAAACAGATATGTTCTGATTATGACTGTTTCCATCACAACCGGAGAAGATAAGCTTGTGCAGCCAAGAGAATCCAACACCTGTTCCTGCATTTTCTAATTCAGGCTCATCCCACCGTTTCCCTTTAGAGTATTTCAGGGAATATTCGTAAAAAAAAAAAAAGCCAAAATGGTTCTAGATGTAAGAGTAAATTTGACTCTGCTGTAGTATGACTAATTTGTATGTGGTGGCCATCCTGTTTATAAATTTAAAGATTTTTTTGATAATTATTGAGGTTCACAGTCTGCCAAATTGTTTGACACCAAGCATGCTAGAATTGGTCAAAAATCCAGGGACTAGTTTGTAAAAGTAGGTTTTGCATATTATTGCAAATTCGCAACAAATCTAAGTAGCAGAATTTCAAAGTCTGAATTGCAAAGTTGTGAGAGGTGTTAAAACGTATCTCCATTCATTACTCTTTAGGTAAAACCATACAGCTCTGGAAAATAAATAAATAAATAAATAAGACACCACTTCGGTTCTGAATCAGTTTCTCTGATTTTGCTATTTATAGGTATATATTAGAGTAAAATGAACATTGTTGTTTTATTCTATAAACTACAGACAACATTTCTCCCAAATTCCAAATAAAAATATTCTCATTTAGAGCATTTATTTGCAGAAAATGAGAATGCATCTTGGCATAAAGGTTTAAGAGTTCAAAAATTAATATTTGGTGTAATAACCCTGGTTGGTTTTTAATCACAGTTTTTTTCATGCTTCATCTTGTCATCATGTTCTCCTCCACCAGTCTTACACACTGCTTTTGGATAACTTTATGCTGCTTTACTCCTGGTGCAAAAATTCAAGCAGTTCAGTTTGGTGGTTTGATGGTTTGTGATCATCCATCTTCCTCTTGATTATATTCCAGAGGTTTTCAGAGCTTTAAAATATTTCTGTAGAAGTTGTAAAAGTATTAACTTAAGCTTTTTTACTCTTTAAATAAAAGTACTGGTTTCAAAACTACTTAAAGTATAAAAGTATGTAAAGATGGCATCCTCCCTCTGGGCGCCGGCAGCTGATGGCAGAGCTACATAAACGGGATTCAAACCTGCGACCTCACTCTGCACCCTTTCCTTTATTTTTTAATATCCATTTAATCCCAAACACTGTTTTGTTCATACGATTAATTGGATAACCTGGCAATGCTACTGTATTTTAGCACAGGGACTCATTTTTATGCTTATTTTGTATCACACCAGATAAACATACATCAGGATCTTATTTGAATGAATATTTTAACTGTCTATGAATCTTAACAGTCTGTAAATGTCCGTACCCAGAGTATAAAGTTGCTCAGCAGGAGAATAGCTCAGCTACGATTGTTAATAATGTGCACTTTAGACGCCACAGGCAGGAATAAAGGAGCTTTCCCTCAGCGGGCGGGACAACGCCGCGTCCTCTCGTCTGTCTCACAATCCCTTTTTAACTGGAGGTGAAAAATGTGGCTGACACAGGCCATCATTATCAGCGGCGCCAGTTTGCCTTCCGACGTCTGAATGAAGCAGGGAACTCACTGAAAGCAAGCGCAGCGCGGCGAGAAAGATAAAAGCGAAGAGGCTCCGGCCGAGGCCTGAAACACACAGCCAGATATTCAGCTCTGACCTCCAGATCGGGAGTGTGATTTATTTTTGTAGAGCTTCTGTCGAGCTGTTGCGTCATCAGAGGGACGTGGCTTTAAGCTGTTCTGTCTTTGCTTTTGTCCAAAAAGAACATGTTTCTGCATTTGTCCCCTTTGTCCCTATTGTTAGAATATTTTTTGTTTGAAAATGAGATGTTTCCGTGTGTGATTTGGAACGGAAAATATTCATTCTGACTTCATTACAATTCATTAGAAGCATTAACCTACCATATTTTTCGCACTATAAAGCACACACGAATTATAAATCACATATAAAGCATTGTATGTGACACTTGTAAGGAACAGGGGTGTCGCCATGATTTTCTTCTAATTCAGCAGGTCTAAAGTTAACCACTAAGTTAAGTAACACTAAGCTAACAAAATAACACTGTTATTCTTAAAAATATATATATTTGAATATATATTTTAAAATCAAACGAGCGCTGGATGTTAATCCATAGATTTCTCTCCTGAAACTCTCCTAAAATTTGGGTGAGTAAAGAGCTTCTGTTTTTTACAGTAAGCTTAAATTTACAGATTTCCACTAAGGCTTGGTGCAGCAGCATTAGTATTAGTGGCTAACAGCTAGTGCTAGTCGCAGTTAGCACTAGTAAATGCCACCTGATAGCGCTACACTGAGGAACCCTGAGTGTTCCAGTAAACCGGGGAGATAGCCGAGCTAGTGGTTCATCTAATGTAGCTTGTTTAACAGCGTAAAAAAAGCAGAATACAGTCTGATATACTCAACTCTGAATAGCACCCTCAAATTTTAAAACAATTTACTGTACCTGTATAAAAACTAAAAGTACAAAAAAAACTTTGTGTTTAATTTAGGGTAGAATTTGTGTTTTAAGTGTTTTTTATTTAATGTGATTCTCTATATATTTTCAAAAACTTCAGCAACAGCCTTAAATAAGGGGGTGTATATCGTCACTGTCCAATGAAAAACACTTATCACCATTTTTGTCGAATTTTAGTTTACTACATAATTTGAACAAACAAACTGTCCCTTACACTGTGCCCAAATTTTTGATGAACGAACCAATAGAAACTCTTGATGACCTTAAATGACCTTAAATGAACTCTCTTTTTACATTGACTTCCATTGAAGGTTTACAAGGTTTTTTCTCACTCCTGTAAAGTTGCTATTTTGAAGATAAGTGTTTTTTTTTTTATTATTGGACAGCTATGATACGTACTAGTTAAGTAGTCAGACAATAATTCCTCTGCTCACGTTGTTGTTAGCAGCAGTTTATGAGTACCAGGTGAAGCGTCCAAAAAACTTTTTTTTGTGTTTTGGACAGAAATGCAACTGTTAAAAAATATTCATGAATTAAATCATTAAAAAAGCATTTATAATTTTCCCAACATGAGGGAAAGTGAGCCACCATCCCTTTTCACTAAGCAGCCAAAGCACCTGCAGGACAGCACCAGTCCTCCAGCTTTAATACATCATCCAACAGATGCCTGTGCCCAACAACATCACAATTTGATCTTCAGGCCATGGTCTCAGTGTCTGAGTGATGAACCATTTGGCTCCTGATGAACCATTACCCATCAGACTTATAAAGCCTGTGCCCACGAGAGCAGACCGCCAGAACCAGTTTAATTCTCTGTGAGAGAAAACGCTGACAGCTGTGCTGCTTTAAATGAGGAGTTTATATCAGTGCACCCCTGAGAAAAGAGTTTTCCAGGTAAAACTTCCTTAAAAAAAAAATAAAAAATAAACTTTTCTGCAGTGCAGACCTCCTGCCCTAAAACCTGAGACCTGACACTGTGATTTCTAATGTTACCAAGCTACTGACAAAATACTTTAGTAGCCAAAATACTCAGAATCGTGCGAAAGACCAGACAAATAGTTCTGTTAGTGTTAAAATAGTAAGTTAAAATAAGGGTTTAAATTAGTTAATGGTGATTTTCATTACTATGAGCTGAGTTATATTTGGAGGCGCTTTGGAGGCATGCTACTTTTAGTTCATTTTCAACTTTAAAAGTCTTAAAAGGCCATGAACTCCTCATCCTCTCTCTCTTCCTCCCCCTCTCACTCTTTCTCTACTAGCTCCACTCCTTCATCTCACTCTTTCACTCCTCTTACTCCTCCTTCCCTCTCACTCTTTCCCTTCCAGCTCTTCCTTCCCTCTTACTCTTCCTCCCTTCTCATGTTTCCAGCTCATCCTCTATTACACACTCTTCTTTACCTTCTCACTCTTCCTCTACCAGCTCTACCCCTTCCTCTTACTCTTCCTCCCCTCTCACTCTTCCTCTACCAGCTCTACCCCTTCCTCTTACTCTTCCTCCCCTCTCACTCTTCCTCTACTAGCTCTACCCCTCCCTCTCACTCTTCCTCCCCTCTCACCCTTCCTCTACCAGCTCTTTCTCCCCTCTCAGTCTTCCTTTACTGTCTCTTCCTCTCATCTCACTGTTCCTTCCCTCTCACTCTTCCTTCCCCTCTCTCACTCTTCCTCTTCCAGCTCTTTCTCCCCTCTTCGTCTTCCTTCCTTTTTTACTCTTCCTCTACTAGCTCTACCTCTTCCTCTCACGTTCTCTCCTCTTACTCTTCCTTCCCCTCTCACTCTTTCTCTACCAGCTCTACCCCTCCTCTCACTCTTCCTCTCCTTACAGCATCTTCCACTGTTACTGTAGAAGTTGCTCACCTGTGCACCTGTTGCTCAGTAGTGTTTAATGTTTAAGTGGTAATAATTAATCATTGATTAGTTTGTGGTCAGGTGGTTCATATCTTGGCTGATTGGTTGATGTTGTGTAATTTTAAATGTCAGTGTTTTGGCAGCCACAAAGTGTTTTTGTTAGTTCTCGATTATCAAGCCAAATAAAGTGTTAAATTCGAAATGACTCAACGAGGATAAAAAGGAAGAATAAAGTAATGTGTGCTGTTTTATTCCTGAGGTCTGAGGTCTGCCTGGAAAGCGTGAGACTCTGTGCACTCTCGGAGTGTGAGGGTATGAGGGCTCGGTCCCGGTGGGTTTCAGTGTAATGAAATAAAATGTGCTTCATGTTCTCTGAGCTGCAGGAACAACATTACTCTTGTTTGTAAGGAATAAGTGAAGACCTTTGGAGGCTGCGGCGTTTCTGAAGAGGCAACCTGTCTGTAAACTATCTATACAGACACGTGGGCTCTTTGTATACCGCACTCTTTCTCTCTCTCTCTCTCTCTCTCTCTCTCTCTCTCTCTCTCTCTCTGTGTATCAGGGGAGGCAGTGAACAGAGGGAGAGACCTTGAGACAGATGCTCGGAATGGCAGCGAAACAATGAGGCAGCTTTCGTCCTCCGCTGAGGAGGCGTTGCCTAGCAGCGGCAACCTGTGTGTGTGTGTGTGTGTTTGAGTGTGTGTGTGTGTGTATTTGCGTGTGTAAGGAGAACTATAAGGGTCCAGGGCCACATTAGGTTAGTGCTGGAGGAGCCGAATGTGTGGCGCCGATACCTGAAGGTGTGTTTACGTCAGTAGTTCTATAATTACAGAATATAGAGATACTGCTTCTCTACATCTCTCTCTCTCTTTTATTCTATAAACTACAGACAGCATTTCTCCCAAATTCCAAAAAAAGAGAAATGGCAATATATAATAAATAACAAAAAGATGCAGAGCTTTCAGACCTCAAATAATGCAAAGAAAACAAGTTCATATTCATAAAGTTTTGAGAGTTCAGAAATCAATATTTGGTGGATTTTTTAATCACAGGTTATTTCATGCATCTTGGCATCATGTTCTCCTCCACCAGTCTTACACACTGCTTTTGGATAACTTTATGCTGCTTTACTCCTGGTGCAAAAATTCAAGCAGTTCAGTTTGGTGGTTTGATGGTTTGTGATCATCCATCTTCCTCTTGATTATATTCCAGAGGTTTTCATCTGCTCTGTGGTGGTTTTCTCTCTTATGGGTCTACTATTGAAGAACAGGGTGATTAAAACATTTAAAAAATATATAATATATATATATATAGACATACAGAGAAGCAGAAGAATTACAAAAGTGCTCCTTTATGATCAATAAAGCTGAAAAACATGATAATATGAAAGTGGTCATAATGTTATGCTTGATCTGTGTATAAGAACAAGAGTAAATCGTGACTGACAGAAAGTATCACACACACACACACACACACACACACACACACACACACACACACACAAATGTACCGAGCATGATAGCTTTTAATAAGCACTTCAATTTCCCTACTGCATTTCATTTCAATAAGCAGGTATTGATTCAGAGTGATGGGAGGCAGGAGTGCTTCTGATTCACAGAGGCTCCCATCTCTACCTATTGTCTCCTCTACACACACACACACACACACACACACACACACACACACACACACATACACACTTACACACTCTCAATGATGAGCAGGCCTCAATCTATCCCATTAATTGCATTGTTGCTTTGTTATTTACCTGCTCCTATACGTGCATTATCTATATGTAATTATGTATCATTACATTATATTTAATGGATTTTCATTATGTCCAACTCAGATATTTATCCTCTGTGTACAGGCCCGTTCTATTTCTGTTATTTGATCTATAGTAACCGTCAAAAGTCTGGATATGCCATATCTCATGACGATTCGCCGTTCCGGCTCACCTGACTACTGAGATTACACACACCTGTCTTCCCCTGTATAAATACCTCCCTATTTTATCATTTTTCCCTATTCTGTGCCCAGTTAGTTATCCTAGCTCCTCTACACAGAATTTCCTTTGCCTTTTGTGACAACATTTGTTATTAAGTGGTTATTAAGTGCTGTACAAATACAATGAGTTGAATTGAATTGCAGTGAGCTTCTTTGTACTGCTTTGTGTTACAGCTACAAGCTGTAGTCAATCATAATCACTTACAAAAAGTAGAAAAACAGTCTTGCCTTGGAAGTTACAGATTTTTGGAACTTTCAGCCCCAGTAAAAAAAGAATAAAAAACAATATAATAAAAGGATGCATTTCATTAAAGAATGAGGGTCCTGGGAGGGTTAAGCATTAGACAGATTGCTTTTTTTGACCACTGTCCCATGAAATCGTAGATCTATTCACAGCTGTGCGGTTTAAGCCTCTCTATCGAATTCATCGCTTTCCTCATTAAATTCACAAGCTGAGCTTTTTCTCTCTATTTCATTCATTTGTCGCTCCATGTTAATGTTGCATGGCGTCCTAACAGATGAGAATACAGTCTCCTCCCCTCTATTTTCCTCTATTTTTGCTTCTTTTTCCTCTTCCCTCGTTCCGTTCCTCGCTCTTCTCTCTAATTGCATAACCTGCTGCCAAATGAGAGCCGAACAAGGTCACATCAAAGAGGTCCTTTCTCTAGAGGTTGAAAAAACAAACATGACCTAAAAATAGAGCGAAAACTACGCCTTCAGGACAACACAGACGCACAATACTCACTATACTCACAATACTCACTGATGAATGCTCACAACATCTTAGAGATACGTATAAATTACACCAGGGGTCGGCAATTAAGTTTGGCTGTGGGCCAGATATGTTTTGTAAAATGAAGTGTAATGGGATGGAGTGCTGCTACAGACTAGCAGCTCTCCAGCCCGGAGGGTTGTTGAGCCCAATTGCGGAACAGTGGATCTCAAAGCAGGTAAACCCAAGAAGAAATGAATAAATAAATAAATAAATAAAAGAGTACAAATATAATAAATTAATATATTAATAATATGATATAAGTTAGAGATAAGTCCCAGTACAAATACTGTCTGAGTCAGTAACATGTTTAGGATACATTGGGTGGTAAGGCAGGTGGTGAGAACACACCAATATTATTATTATTAATTATTTAATTGTAAGTACAAATTTTTCACAAAAGTTCAAAATAATCCAAATATTTGTTTAAATACACCGCTGCTTTGATTTAAAACTATTTTGTTTCTTTAATTATTCACAATCTTTCAATTTCTCTTTATTTTATATTCTTTCTTACCTCTTTAGGAAAAACAATTGTGAAATATGCATTTTTAAATAAACTGTAGCCAAACAAAGCAAAATACATACAGTGCCTATAGGCATGAAATAAATGCATTACTGAAACAAACACTGAATATTGCATGCAGATAACTGGAGCACAGCTAAGGTTGACTGGTTAATTTAATGCATTTTCTTTCTATACTCAGATTGCTATAATAATCATGATTGCATTAAACAAGAAAATTAAAAAGCAGAAATATAAACAGCATGGTCACTTTAAGAATGACAAATGTTGGGACTGATAGTGATACATGTTAATTTGAGTTATGGTGCACATGGGTGAGAAATGAATCTGTAGTCAAACAGGGAATATATATCTCATCATGCAGAAATAAAAACATACTGCTCACCTGCAAGCATGACAATTACAGAAATGACGAGTTCATGCTATTATATTATAAAATATATACATATTACAGAGATGCACAAGTGTTTGTAAAGTAAATCTGATTCTAAGGATCTTTAATTTAATGCACATGTAAATATATACTTTAAATAACTATACTAATATGACATTATTGTTACTACTGTAATTACTACTATAGTGGTAAATTGCTACTAAAATACGGTTGAGTTAGACAAAAGCCTGAGTATAAATACTATTCATCAAGTAACCAATCAACCATCACTGAGACAGAGACAAGTTATTATCATGAGTGCTCATCAATAAGTCACAAACGCCTACCAAACATCTAGCAGGTTTAATATCTAAACCAGTCGACGACTGTGAGCAGTCCTGATGGAACATGGCAAGAAAACCAATCAATTAATGTGTTTGAGAGCATCAGTTAAAGTAAAGTAGTGAAGAGGTAGAGTTACAGGTATACAGTGAATAGTGAATATTTGAGTAATGTTCGAATCCAGATTATGAGAAGAAAGAACTACTCAACTCAACTAAGTAAAAAATGAAGGTCATTCAATCCAAAAAGAAGAATGTCAAGAACTTTAAAAAAAGTATCCTCAAGTGCAGTCACCACAAAGACCATTTAAAACATTACAATGATGAAACTGGCACTCATTAGGACCGCTCCAGGAAAGGAAGAGCAAGAGTTCCTCCCCAGATAAGAGCACCTAAATGCTTCTTCACAGTTTAACACTGTTTTAAAGTTACTACATGATTCCTTATGTGTTTGTCCTATAGTCTGATAGATTACTTCACTATTCATTTACAGTGTATGAAAGAATAAAATAAAATAAAACATTGAATGACTCAGTATTCTGACAATAAACCCAATTAAAACAACGCTTTTTTTAATACAACTGACTGAAATATACAATCCTAATGTTTCTTAGCAACAGGGAGACGCTCAGACTAAAGCAGCGTCTGGAAATCAGAGCAGTGTGAGCTTTTCCTATAGGTGTGCACATTTTCAACCAATTTTAGCTGATTTGTATCCAAACCCTTTGCATTGATTATTTTATTTATTTTTGTGTTTTTTGTTATTTGGTGCTGAACACATTTTTGGCTAAACCATCTCTAAACAGCATTTAGCTGTAGTGCTAGAAGTGCTAATGCACAGATGGCTCATTCTCTCGCTCTTTAACTTCTACAGTGTAAATACTACAACAAATAATGTGTGTTGTGTGTGTGTGTTGTGTGTGTGTTGTGTCTGATGAAGGTTCTACCTGATTAAGGGTTCTTTTCTGAGCAGCTGAGTCTCTGCAAGCTGTTTCTGAATAGAGGAAGATCTCCTCCGCTGCTCACAGCTGCTCCGATCTTATTAATGAAGGAGGTCCGGTGGGAATATTCTCGCTGGCCACTTTATTAGAAACACCTTGTAGCTCTATTTTGTTGGTGCACAATTATAGACTGCAGCGTGTGTCTGTTGCCAGGCACAGCTCGTTTTATCCAGCCAGTCTCTAGCTCTGAAGAGTTTGAGCAAAGTTTCTAAAAATGATAAAAATAGTGCTTTTCTATAGTGATTGATGCTCTGATGTTATTAAAAAAATGTCTACGACTGTTTTTAGCATGTTGTTACAATCATGCTATTACCATGTTTTTACTATTGATTTATTATCGATGCTTCATAGATGTTCAGCTAACATTCAACTGAATATCTATTAAATCTATTACCCTACTCCTAATCCTAAACTTAAACTTAACCATGAATTAACCCTAAAATCCAACCTTAAACCAAAACATTAAATCTTAAATGTCCCTAAAATGTTAAGATTAGAGCTAGGGTTAGATTTGGGTTGAATTAAGCAATACTACACAAGAGGGAGGGCTATAATGTGTAATATTGGCACTGCTATAGCACGAATATTGAGTGTATTATTGCGATTATACCACAGTTCCATTATTATCACTGTTTATTGAAAGATTTTAAGTTAAAGAGGAGGAGAAAATTGGATCTGTTTGGTTATAAATAGTTTCATTCTTGCTCTGTTTTTAGCTGTACTGTTGATGTTTGGCTTGTAAGCGCTGCATCGTTGCTAGGTTACCTGTATGTGGCGGAGTAATACATGGAGAGCTTCGGTTACGGTGCATTGCCAGCTGATAATGGCACTCACAGAATGACTCTCAGCCAATCATCACATTGCAGGGTTATTATACTGTGGTATACAAGACAATAATTTACTTTCACCCTAGAGTTTAGTTGCATTTTCTGTCGAGCATCTAAGAGGCATCTATTATAATGGTTCATCCAAAAAAAAATAAATAATAACCAACTTTGTGTTATTACAAAGTTATTACTGTGTTAATATTATCAAGCTGAAATGTTATTACCTCTGTGTTATAACTAGAATCATTTTACAGTGGTAGACAAATAGAAAGATTAAAGATCACTTGTGTAATTACTGTCGTATTATGATCACATTGTTACTATCTTGTCACTATTGTCAATATTTGTTAAATGGGTAATAATACCGTGTTTTGGACACCTTACAACTATGCAACACTTGTGTTATTACCATGTTACTACAGTTGTGTTATTACCATGTTACTACAGTTGGGTTATTACCATGTTACTACAATTGTGTTATTACCATGTTACTACAGTTGTGTTATTACCACGTTACTACAGTTGGGTTATTACCATGTAATTATGGTTGTGTTATTACCATGTTACTCTAGTTGTGTTATTACCATGTTACTACGGTTGTGTTATTACCATGTTACTACGGTTGTGTTATTATCATGTTACTACAGTTGTGTTATTACCATGTTACTAAGGTTGTGTTATGACCATGTAACTACAGTTGTGTTATTACCATGTTACTACAGTTGTGTTATTACCATGTTACTACACTTGTGTTATTACCATGTTACTATGGTTGTGTTATTACTATGTTACTACCCTTGTGTTATTACCATGTTACTACAGTTGTGTTATTACCACGTTACTACAGTTGGGTTATTACCATGTAACTACGGTTGTGTTATAACCATGTTACTCTAGTTGTGTTATTACCATGTTACTACAGTTGTGTTACTACCATGTAACTACAGTTGTGTTATTACCATGTTACTACAGTTGTTATTACCATGTTACTACACTTGTGTTATTACCATGTTGCTACAGTTGTGTTACTACCATGTAACTACAGTTGTTATTACCATGTTACTATGGTTGTGTTATTACCATGTTACTACACTTGTATTATTACCATGTTACTACAGTTGTGTTACTACCATGTAACTACAGTTATGTTATTGCCATGTTACTACAGTTGTTATTACCATGTTACTACAGTTGTGTTATTACCATGTTACTACAGTTGTGTTATTAGCATGTTACTACACTTGTGTTATTACCATGTTACTACAATTGTGTTATTACCATGTTACTACACTTGTGTTATTACCATGTTACTACAGTTGTGTTATTACCATGTTACTACAGTTGTGTTATTACAATGTTAGTACAGTTATGCTATTACCATGTTACTACAGTTGTTATTACCATGTTACTACAGATGTGTTATTACCATGTTACTACAGTTGTGTTATTACCATGTTACTACAGTTGTGTTATTACCATGTTACTACAGTTGTGTTATTACAATGTTAGTACAGTTATGCTATTACCATGTTACTACAGTTGTTATTACCATGTTACTACAGATGTGTTATTACCATGTTACTACAGTTGTGTTATTACCATGTTACTACAGTTGTGTTATTACCATGTTACTACAGTTGTGTTATTACAATGTTAGTACAGTTATGCTATTACCATGTTACTACAGTTGTGTTATTACAATGTTAGTACAGTAAAATAGATTGTAGAAGCTTTATTAAAAACATTTGCATATAAAGTGACGAAAAACAAACATATTTGAAGCCACTTATTTTTAAAGCTTTAAATAGTTCTGCTACAAGTTTCTCAGAAAAAAAAAAAAAACTGAAAGCAAATCACTGAGGAATAAATGAACCTGCAGTAAAGCCAGAACTGTGCACCTGAACACTGAAGCGTTTAGTATAATGTAGGCAGTGAGGCTTCTCTGTAATTGTTTGTTAATTATATGTTTTCTGCTTTTTCTTGAAGCTGAAAACTGAATAAGTTGCTCTTAACGACTGTTTTGACGGCACATTAAATAAATGAAGGCTGCTCTCTGACTGCAAATTTTACAGTAATAGAAATAAAGGAAAGCTATGAAAGCTGGATAATATGCAAAAGATGATGGTAACTGTTATTTTGTATATTTATTAAATACAGTCATAATGGACCTTCTAATACCTTCTAAACATTAAAAAAATGAAGTTTTAATAAAAACTTCAGGTACATCCTTTAAAACCTTTATCCTTTATCTTTAGAACATCCTTTAGACGTTTAACATGAGAAAAAGTATTTGAGTTTTTCAGCTTATTATTTAAAATCTGGAAACAAATGAATAGAAACATGCCCTTTTTCTAAGTCAACTTTTTTATTACTGTTTTTTTATGGATACTGATATTTTAACTGTAACTGTACCCTATAACTGTAATTTATTAGTAGGTTTTGTTTATTCATAAACTCGTCCTGTTCCTGCTTTTGGGACAGCAGATGGTCGAGGATTTGATAGCTGATTAAATGAGCTCTGAGCTCAGAGATGTTCCTGTATTGTTGTTTAATCTGTATTTTCTCGTTTTGGTTTAGTCTTTTAAAGGGAGAAACAGTAAAAATAAAAGTAGTGGAGGCAGAGTTAGAAGAAGCTTCAGCTGTATTGTGTGTAATGTGTCAGAAATACAGTATGTTTAATAATGAAGATGAATAATAAAGAAAAGTGTGTGGATCTACAGACTATGTTGGAGATATACAACATTAATATAAAGTTTTGAACCCAGATTTAACACTGAGGTAAATGTAATTTATTGAACATGTTGATTTATGCTGAAAACAACACTTACATAGTGCAAAACTAAAATCTCAAAACATCTGGCAATATTAAATAAAACTAAAGACATATTGAATCAAAATACTTTATTTAATGTATTGTTCATTAATAGTTCCATACATGAGCTACTGTGTGGAGCTGTAAGGAAATGCATATAAAACCAACATCAAACCAAAATCTTCATTTTACAAAAGAAAACTTTAAGAATTGTACCATAAGTCAAAAAAACATACTACGAACCAAACAACAAATTATTTATTAATTTACATATTTAAAATTTTAACAATTAAAAAGAGCAAATATGAACAGGAGTGTTTAAAAAACAAAAGTAAGAATTTCTTACAAATAAAAATAGATGTATACAGTATCTGTTAAAGGGGTTATTCGTGGAATAATTGCAAAAAAAATTATATGTTGACTAACACTTTGTCAACTCCTCCACCAGCCTTACACGCTGCTTTTGGATGGATAACTTCATGCTGCTTTACTCCTGGTGCAGCAATTCAAAAAGCAGTTCAGTTTGGTGGTTTGATGGCTTGTGATCATCCATCTTCCTCTTGATTATATTCCAGAGGTTTTTAATTTGGTAAAATCAAAAAGAAACTCATCATTTTTAAGTGGTTTCTTATTTTATTTTTTCCAGAGCTGTAGATTATTAAAAAACAAGACAAAGAGAGAGAGAGAGAGATATTGAGGATTGAGAGCATGGGTCAGATTTGTAGAGAAACATTGACTTAATGATCCTGAAGTTGATTTTTTTCAGTTTTATATAAGAAACTGTGTGTTTTAAAAGCCCTTCCTCCCTCATCCCTCAGTCAGACGCTGTGGAGGAAATAAAAGAATAAAAAGAGGAGAAGAAGATGAGGCTGGTGGAGCTCGCTGTGCAGACAGCTGTCTGAGGAGCCAGTGGACGCTTCCAGCTGTCTGAAGTCTGTCCCTTCAGTCTGAGAGTTTCTACCCCTGACTGAAGTCTTTTATTTCAGATCCTGACAGACCGCTGAACTGAAACCTATTTGCACCAAGAAGATCTCCCTCAGGGGCATCAGGCTGAACTGCTGCATCATCCCGAGGCCGATCCGGGTCATTAAACACATACAGTAGATACTCTCACACACTGAGAGGGTCCAATACAACTATCAGGATACAACAAATTAAGATACAGTACATCTTAATGCTTGGGGTCAATTTTATCCCAGTAATTTTAACCCTTAAAACCCTATGGACGGATTTTACATCCAAAATCTCTCCTTGTGTTCTCAGCTTAATTACCCAGGAATCCCTTAACATTTAAACATAATCCATGTACGGTTAGAAAGGGCGGAGCTTACTCTTTCTATAAATAGCGATCACATCCCAGTGCGGTAAAGCTAAATCTACAAGAAACCCATTGAGACTTTTTAGAAACACCTAAAAAAGTGAAAAATCTCCTTCCCCAACCAATATTATTTACCTTTAGTGCTTCAAACATATTTATATGATGTTTCAAACCAGATAATATCAGTAAATAAAGACTCAAAAGTGTCCACAGAAAAAGTGTGAAACTACCTGCTTTACTCAAACTACTACTTTATATAGTTTTTGTTTTACTTGCACTTTTTTACTTTTAAGTAGTTATTTTACACTGAACTGAATGTTTATTTATTTAGACTAAAAAGTTTACATTTTTATATATAGTTGTCTTTGTGTGTCCTGATTAAATACTGAAAGGCATAGGCTGCTCTGAGTGTCAGGTTTTTAGTATCTACATGTATCCTAGAGGTGTGATTATTGATTATCAAGAATAATAAATCTGCCTGATGCTGTTTCTCCATGTATTTTATCAAAGTACTAATTGATAAGCCATGTAATTAACTATATATCATCAATATTCTTATTCTTTAACTCACATATATCTTAGGTGTCAATATATTTAAAGTCTATACATTCAAAAATAAGTAAAAAAAAAAAAAAAAACAGGTGCTTGGTAAAATTTTGAGCAAAACATGATCAGTTCCAGGAAAATATAACAATTCTGCTTCCTTTTACAATTTAAATGACTATATATTGGAGCAGCCGTATGGCTTCTTTTTTTGTATATAGTTTTCTTTGTGTGTCCTGATTAAAATACTGAAAGGCATAGGCTGCTCTGAGTGTCAGGTTTTTAGTATGTATCCTAGAGGTGTGATTATTGATTATCAAGGAAAATAAGTCCGCCTGATGCTGTTTCTCCATGTATTTTGTCAAAATAATAATTAATAAACCATGTAATGAACTATCTTTTGTGCGTTTCATGCAAAGTCTCGAAAACAGGCATCAAACTTTTTTTAAGACATTTCGTTACTCTGTACTACCGAGACATTTCTGTCGGTACCTTTTTGGTATCGAATTTCAATACCCAGCCCAAGTTCCAACAAAGATGAAATGAGGTTTCAGAATCGTCAGTGTTCTTGCCCCTCCCTCCTTCTCTCTCTCACTACTGCAAAATATAAGCGCTAGTGTTTCCTAATAAAATAAAATAAGGATGTTGTTGAGACGTTCACAGTCTGATGGAATCTGTTTCTCTGAGAGTGTGTTTGGATTGCCTTCCTCAGTCGATTACAGGCTCGGGGAGCGGTTGAGCCGTTCGGCTGCGAGGCTTCGTGCATTCTTAATGTCAGAGCGCTGGTGAGGAAGAGGAGCGCAGTGAGAGACATGGATCTCCTCAGGGTTATGAGGCTGAAATTCAGCCTCTGCTGTTCAGTTACAGCAACAGAGAACAGCCTCAGCCACTGGGGACTCTGGGAAGTACGTTGGTTGGCAGCACAGTGTTAACATGTTCAGACCTCGGGCTTGTAGACCATGCCTCATGCTGAGTGTAGAAACACAGCCCTGCTATCAAGGTCTTGATTCAAATCTTTAATTGTTTCTGTTTCATTTTCTTTTACTTAATTTTCTTGCCAAAGTTGGAAGACCAATTATGGAGCATGTACAGGGGTTGGACAATGAAACTGAAACACCTGTCATCATTTTAGTGTGGGATTTTAGGTTTCATGGCTAAATTGGTTCAGCCTGGTGTTCAATCTTCATTAATCCAACAGGATTAACTGTGGATGCTGTAAGAGGAAGCTGTCTTAAAGGGATGTTCGGGTGCTAACCCAGATTGTATCCAAAAAACATAAAGTTTCATTGTTCAACCCCTGTAAGTGAGATATAGGGCCCTATTTTAGTGAACTAGTGCACTATGCAGCTAAATTTAGGGTTAGTTGATGTGGCTTTGATACCGTGAGGACTCAAAAAATACTCCTTACGCTGCTCAAAATGTGGGAAAGGCAAGAACTAATTCTCTTAATTAACCATGGGTGTGGTTAATTTTGGGTGTAACATAAAATAAACCCATCATTGTGCCAGTCATCATTCCCTTTAAGAGTCAGATGAGCTCTGACTTTGGCGAGTTTGTATCTTAACAGTGCATCGCTTTTGTGCGTCTCAGCAGAGACAGATCCTGAGCTGCTCGTTCACACTGTGAAGATACACCAGCAGCTCATTTAAGGAAACAGTAATGTTACTTTATTCTTTATTTTGTTTATTGTTGAGTTAAAAGCTAAGGTTTCACAGTGCAAACGTCGCTCCTGCATGAATAAGATAGGATTGAGCAGCTGACTGTTGACTGTTGTCAGGGTTTTAATCAGTCAGTAGCGCACCTGTATTTCCCAACACCAAGATAATAGCAATAAAGCAGAAATTTAGCTGAACACACCTTACTTGCAGACCACCACACCCATCAGTGTAGATTTATTTCTAGACTCTTCTAGATGGTATTTTAACAGCGTGGGCCCAAAGTATGAAAATAGACCGTTGACAGGGTGAAAGATAGCAATGACAATGCTCCTTGCACAGCCTGACAGGATCATTAAAGGACAGTGTGTAAATATGATTTTGTTCATCTGACCTTAATTACAGAATATAGAAGTGCTTTAGGGTTAGTGATGGAGATAAAACTAAACTAGTTGCTTCTAAAAGTGTATTTTTGCTTCTATAGCTCTGATACAACAATTTTAACAACTGAAATGCTTTAAATAAAATGTTTAACATTCTGTATACCTGTTCTCACATGATTTCTAGAGCAAAATGTTAAAAAAAGGTAAATATTAAAATTTTAAATGTTTCCAGTCATGTGCCCCAATACCAAAGTATTTGTAAAGGCACATTAATAATGTACTAATCCTCATTTTCTTCAGGTCCCCTGTTTAATACATGAGAACAGAAATAAAGATGCCATGGTTAATCCCCACAGTAATCAAGAATTCCACTCAGTTCCACTCAATTAAGAAAAATTAATCAGACCATCAGGTTACTAAGCACTAAGCATTTACTGCTTAATAAGGAAGTCATGTGGAACATAATTATGTACTTAATTAGAATATTACAGTATTATAAGTGGTCCAAAGGAGATAACATATTATTATTATTATTATTATTATTATTATTATTATTATTATTATTATTATTATTATTATTATATAATAATACATACATTTTTCTTATATAAATGCTTTAGGAAGTATCCATAAACATAGCTGCTTTTCCCTAAACCCAAATATTTGACATCATGTTATCCTGCATAAACAACATAAAAGCTTTTTAGTAACCCCAGTGATTGAAGGCGAATATTAAATATTAAAGATTAAAATATTATGCAAATTGAAATGCATAAACAAAAGAAAACAAAAACACATAAAACACATCATTTCGTTTCATATTTTTACTTTGAAATCAACAGAAGAACAAAGACTGACACAGATCTGTGTTTATTACAGTGGCTAGCAAAAGTATTCACACCCCTTAAACATTTTTTTTTACATTTTGTCACCTCATAAACACAGACATAAATGTATTTTATTGAGATGTGAGCATTGGTTTTGGATGGTTGAAGTCCAGGCACACTGCTGTGTTCTGTACATCTATAGTGGTTTTATTACACAGGCTGGAAAAAGTCCATTAGTATTGCATTGCAGTAGTCAAGTATATATTGGCTATATATATATATATATATATATATATATATATATATATATATATATATATATATAGTCAGTATATATATATATACAGGGGTTGGACAATGAAACTGAAACACCTGTCATCATTTTAGTGTGGGATTTTAGGTTTCATGGCTAAATTGGAGCAGCCTGGTGTTCAATCTTCATTAATTGCACGTTGCACCAGTAAGAGCAGAGTGTGAAGGTTCAATTAGCAGGGTAAGAGCACAGTTCTGCTCTATGCTCAATGCACACAAAATTATGGGAGACATACCAGAGTTCAAAAGAGGACAAATTGTTGGTGCACGTCTTGCTGGAGCATCTGTGACCAAGACAGCAAGTCTTTGTGATGCATCAAGAGCCACGATATCCAGTGTAATGTCAGCATACCATCAAGAAGGACCAACCACATCCAACAGGATTAACTGTGGACGCTGTAAGAGGAAGCTGTCTGAAAGGGATTTTCAGCTGCTAACCCGGATTGTATCCAAAAAACATAAAACCACGGCTGATCAAATCACGTAGAATTCAATGTGCACCTCAACTCTCCTGTTTCCACCAGAACTGTCCGTCACCACAATCAATTATTGTGCTCTAAAACCAGGTGTTTCAGTTTCATTGTCCAACCCCTGTATATATAATTAAATAGATGTAATAGGTGACAATGGCACGCCACCATCCACCTTTTCTTTTGCACTGTATTTAAAGAGTATGAGGTCAGAAAAGGATCTTGTAGCTGTCTGAAGTCTAAACCTATTGACATTGCCTGTGAGTCTAAAGAGAGCCTAATTGGCCTCAATTTCTCTGGATGGGTAGAATGGCCTCCCTGTACCCCATCACTCAGCCCAACGCTCTCGCTGTACCCCATCACTCAGCTCCATGCCAGCCAACGGGGGCGTCTATTAGCTGACAAAGCAGATCTGGCCGTTAGTGTTCTCTTCCAGGTGTGTTCAGCCATCCTCTGATGTTGTATTAGAGGCAGTTTGGAAAGATGTGGTTGTCAGGCTTTAAGTGTCTCAGAGGAAGAATGTGCGAGCAGTTATCTTTCCTGTGCTTGTAGCATTTTAGTATAGGAGAGGGCTTAGCCAGAGGGTGGGAACTGGAGACACTGAAGAAAGAAGAACTACACCATCACCTATTGCGGTGTTGTGCTGAATTCAGCACCCCCGCCAGGAAAAGCACCACCTCTTGGAGCGCACATGTATGTCTTCTTGCCTTTAACTTTTTTTTAGAAAAAAAAAATACTCAAAATGCTGTTAGATAGATAGATAGATAGATAGATAGATAGATAGATAGATAGATAGATAGATAGATAGATAGATAGATAGATAGATAGATAGATAGATAGATAGATAGATGGATAGATACTTTATTGATCCCTGAGGGGAAATTCTAGGCTTTATAAATGAGCCTTATTTTAAAGTGGTATAAATATATATTTTTCCTTACTTGAGTTGAGCAGTTCTTGCCATAATATGTCCAAACATTTGACTGGTACTCTATATCAGCATGACAATCATCATTTTGTGCAAAATTACAAAAATGTGATTATATCTTTATTATTGTTTTATGATGTATGTACAGAGTTACATTTGCGTAGCTCAGTTTATCAGCTAAAATCTGTTAAAACAGATAGTTAAACTTTTTTTCCTTTTTATTCTGTTATTGCATTTATATTGTTTGTTTGTTACTGTATGGCACAAAGATAGATAGATAGATAGATAGATAGACATAAACCACTGATCCACCACTGCCCTAAATAATGTGATAATGTTATATATAACGGTTGCGTCCACCATACTATGCATGCTATAAGAAAAAGATATATATTATAAATAAATAATACATTCTGTGATGCATTGTTTTATGTATTGTGAAATTGTTTTTTCCATATTGTGTCTATTCTGCTTGCAGTTGTTCCATGTGTTCCAGTTCCAGTTCTCTGAGTGTGGTGAATCTCCGGAGTCTCTCTCTCTTTCTCTGCATCATTGAGACAAAAGTTAATGTTCCGTAGACCGACTGTCCTTCTGTGAGCATCCTCACATTACCATATTCCTCTCAGGGTTCTGCCGGGTTCAGCGGAGAACAATAACAGTATCAGAGCAGAGTCGGGCTCGGGCAGAGGGCCAGGGCTGACCTCACCGCGGAGTCCGGTAATTGCTAGCCGTAGATTTTACTCGCGGCGCGTGCGGCCCGTCAACGCCAAACACATCCTACCCGTTTCAATTTCCTCACGGTACTGTGGCGCTACATGGAGAGCGGCTCATTGTGCCGAGCTCTTTCCATCACGCACCACCTGTGCCGATGATTTATGCATTATTACTACGCAGTGATGGAAATTTCCACTGAAACAGCACTTAGCCCGGACTCGCCGCTCCAGGCTGACATTTCTGCCATCACGTCTCAACCCGCCGCTGAGAGCTGGAGGCAGGAGATCCGGACGAACCCGTATGTGAACCTGCCTCTCAGTCTCTCTTAGCCCTCATCACACTCGCACCCGGATACATTAAAGATTACGCATGAAATCTAGAGCTACTATCCCTCAGAAACACAGCGTCCACTGAGGGAACATCACAGGTTTTCACACCTGTAGTTCTGTAGTTCTGTTTCTCTGGCGCAAATCAGTCGATAAGTTCATTTACTTGTCAAGTTTCAACCTCGGTTTGGTTTGTTTTCACACAGGCACAAACCTAAACTAACCAAAATAAATTCTTCAAATAGATCACTATATGTAATATATGAGTTTCACATTTTACACTGAACTACTGTTATAAAGTAACTTTTTTATGATATTCTATTTTTTTAGATGCACACGTATTAATAGAGCAGTAGAGAAACGTAAAAATAGACTAAAATAGAGACTAAAATAAGTTAACACTGTTAGGCAAACTCTGATTAAACACCACGTTAACAAGTGTTCATTGTAAGCTTGACCATTTACTCACTCTTCCTCAGTAAACAATCAACACAAAAACATATTTTCTGTCTTAAAATAACATTACACTGTAGTTGGAAATATTAGCACAAACAATGCTGTTCTGTATTTCTAGCTAACTTAACAAGCATAATTCCTAACCATATCACCACTAGTAGCTCATCTTTAACACAATCATTTTGTTGGATGAACTTATGGCATTGTCTCATTGATATTTGCCTAGGATGGAGGTGGATGACAAGCAAAACAACAGCTGCTGAAATCCCCCGCAAGTGACCTAAAACAGGAAGTGACATCATATGATAAACTAGATAACTAGAAAAATAATAACACTAATTTCTTCCAAAAAAACATTGTCCAATGCAAAGTTAATGATCTAATACACTTTCTTAGCTTTTTACACCAAAAATAAAACAACATTATATTTTTAAAAAACTATCTAAAGAAATTAGGGTACCACTTTAAAATAAGACTACATTTATAAAGCGTTTCTAAATGGTTTCCATTTAGTTTATTAATGGTTACTAATTAGGTTGTAAATGCCTTAAAAATCATTAATAATTAGTTATGTGGCTGTGTGTTCACTATTTGGCAAACAACAGGTCTATGTACATTTCTATGTATGTGTTATAACTGATTATTAATGATTTTTAAGGCATTTACAACCTAATTAGTAACCATTAATAAACTAAATCATTTAGGAA
This sequence comes from Astyanax mexicanus, assembly GCF_023375975.1. Classification (NCBI taxonomy): domain Eukaryota; kingdom Metazoa; phylum Chordata; class Actinopteri; order Characiformes; family Acestrorhamphidae; genus Astyanax; species Astyanax mexicanus. The sequence goes on from NC_064417.1 coordinate 1,814,303, forward strand.
CCCTTTATAAAGGTAGTCTTATTTTAAAGTGGTACCGAAATTAGAAAATTAACTAAGCGTTAAAGCAACACAAACACTGTGCAGAAATGAATAAAATTTTAAGCTTTACTCTGTCAGAGCTGTGGGTAAAAGAGGCTTCTACCAATATATAATAAGAATACGATATTAATAAGTATTTCTGTTGTGCTGTGTTAGTTTAGTTTTACACTGTTTTACTCATGCTTTTCGTAAATTCTGCCTTTCAAAAGGGTGATTGTTGTAACAAAACTGGAGTTTAAAGGAACTCGAGTTGATCTACTACGACAAATTAGCTTTGAGAGATTATTTTGCAGTCCAGTCCTTTAACTTCTTTTTACAGTGTAATCTGTTATCTCACCCTTAAGATCATTACAGGCCAGCTCTATTATCTCAGCTAATGACCTAATCATTCATGCCAAACCAGCCCAGTTCCCTCCTTTTCCTGCGAGCTCAGGCTCTCTTACTGCAGCAGCAAAGCAATGAATGAATTACGCAGCTCTTTTATTTATTAAAAAGACTATTGACCAAAAACACATCTTCTCCCAGAAGGATATGAAGGTGTCGGAGGCTATAAGGGTCATTCCACTGAATGGTGCCATTTGCTTGTTGTAACTTTAGATTCTAAATTTAACTTATTTATTTGTTTTTTTACCTTTTTTTAACTCTGAATCTAAAAACACATATACTTAACTATTCAAAACATGTACTGGTCAAATCGTAGACAGTTTTACTTCATTTTTTAGGTTTCTAATCTGAATATGGTTTTGATTTTAGGATTTTAAGTCTTGATTTTGAAGAAATTGTTATAGACTTCATGTCTATGAATATCAAATAACAGATATTTATGACAATAAAAGCACTCCTGTTACTGTAACTCACTTCTGTTACTTTTTATATGATTTGAGTAACAGGAATGAGTTTTTAGCATACAGTAGAATTAGCAAAAACATAAAAAAATATCCATATAAATGGTGGCTATGCTACTAGCATGAGGACACTGAAATGTATTTAAAAAAAAAATAAACCAATAAGATGTAAGAATTGATTTAGGTAACAGGAGTGAGTGTTGAGATTGAGCTCCTCAATCAGAGTTACAATAAGGTCAAATATACGGAAAAACTAATGAGGGAACTTTGGAAATGTTGGTCTTCCCATGGCCTTCAGAAGAACCAGCTGATGACATCACTTCCTGCTGTAGATGTGGCTTCCTGTTGCAGAATGTTCCAGATGTTTCAGAGGATCAGGGCAATGTGTTACGGTAACAGGACTGAGTGAAACACAAAATGGACACAACTAAAATTTACTATGAAAAAAAAAATGTTAAAGCATAGATAGGATTTGGAGTCACACAACAATGCAACAAAATACACTTTTTTGAATTTTTGAATTTGAATATTATATGAGACCAGTTGGTACTTTTGGCAGTCTGGGCAGTGTGCCAAGTCCTGCTGGAAAATGAAATCTGCATCATTGCTCATTGCTATCTTACACCCCACCAGCAATCTTTTTTCACACTTTATTTATATATTTGCTCATTTTCATAACAATAGGATGTTAGCATGCCATTTAATTCCAGTGGTACGTGGATGTTATGTTTTTTATAAATGCATCTTCCACTATAATTTCTAAACGAATGCATAATTAATATATTGCAAAATGTATTTTTTTTTTGTATTTTAAAAATGAAGAATTTTAATAATCATAATAATTATATTTCATGGTAAAGTTTATAGTTAGAGAGTGGGGAACAGGTAACAAATGATATTTTTTCAGTGTTGTAAGTAGTTTTTATTAATGTTTTTAAATTACATATCTTACTTTTGCAATTAGGTCAACAAACAAGACACTATGCTTAATAATAACATGTATTTTAAAGTTATTTTGTGTGCACATTTATACAAGTAATTTCCTGGGGACAGAAATGGCACCCATTCGGAGTGACGACCCATAAATCATTGCAGCTTTTCACTGGAGCTCCATGGCTCTTCAGAAGTCGGGTTCGTGGCCTGGTTGGCTGGTTGGTCGGTGTTGTTTGTGATCAGTGTTTTCACAGAGAAAGAGGTGAACCGCAGCCAGCAGAGAACAGGCACTTTCCCTGTGAAACAAAACGCAATCCTGCTTGATTGACGTGGGCATTAGCTCAGCTATCGAGCGGTCACTATCATCAGCAAACAGCTCTGTGTGAAGGGGAGCGTGACGGCAGGAGAAAAGCTTGCTATCAGATTGCTCATATTGACACCCTCTTGGAAGTTATGAGACATCAGGGGCGGCATGTTTACACCTCGCTAAGAAGCTTCATTTGTGCGTTGCAATCAGCAAAAACAAAGAGGCCAAAAAGGACAGAGGGGAGATATCGCCAACGCCGGGGAGGGTAAAGGGATTTAATGGAATTTTACATTTAAAAAGGTCATAATTGTACAGAATAGTAACACTGCAGAAGAAAGAATGGAACATTTATAACCTTAAATAGAACTGAATGGGGTTTCGAGTGGTCCATCAGTACACAGCACTGCCACTATGATCGGGAGATCGCTGGTTTGAATCTCGGTCATGCAGCTTGCCATCAGCTGCCAGAGCCCTGAGAAAGAGAGCACAATACACATACATAAAATAATGTAAAAACATTTAGGAGGAAATGACAACAAAAAGCATAATTACTGATTAAAATAGCAATTTAATTCTCAACATGTGTATGCCAGTGTATATTTTTTCATCACATGAGAACTTTAATCCTGCATTGCAGTTCTCAGTGCATTGCCAGCACTTTGTCACATTTTATGATACATAAGATGGTAACTTGCTCTTATAGCCAACAACACATTGGCTAGGCAAATAACCATTATATAAAATATAATGGAATACCCAGTGGAAGGTAGCCCTGTTGGGCAAGACTACACACTGATGGTAAGCTAGGATTAGGGGACACGCCCATTATGCAAATAAATGATGCTGAACATTTGGGTTAACACTGAAATATTTAGTTTTGTCAAATAACTCCAACACTGAACACTGAATAGCACACCTCTCTTCTCTCACAGCATTCAGAGATCCAGAAATTTTAACAGTTTTCCAAACACCCTTCAGACTGGGTGATATGGGGCATAATTTACCCTGATAAATCACTTTTTACACCGTTATCCAGCTCAAACAAAAAAAAAAAAACTAAAAAGTGCACAAAAAGCTTATTAAAAACATTGTTTACATCCTATAGCGCTAGCTTCAGCTCCGAGCGCCGCCATCACTGTACTGATAATGACATAGACATATATATATAGACTCTGCATAGCCTGCCTCCTGGCGCCGGCTGCTACGCTATGCGTAGGGTGTTTGGGGACAAACTGTTAAAATTTCTGGATCTTTGAACGTTGTAGGAGAACGGAGGTGTGCTATTCATCAAAGGTAATAACTTTTTATCATGTTTTACCACAGCAAAAATCAATTTTACACCAGAGTTCTGCTTTAAGCACTATAAGCAGAGGATGCAAATCTATGACTGTATGTCATGTTGTTATTTATCTCTTTTAAAGAACAATCCCAGCATTGATTCACGGCATCAAGTCTCAGCCCATTTGGATCATTCACATCAACGTCGTTCTCCTGACTGCTCTCACAGAGCTCTTTCAGATACCCGTCTCTTACAGAGTGATTTTTGTGTTGAAAAAATAGGATTAAAAAAAGTGAAGCATTGTTCTCTGAGAGGGTGTCAGCTATTTGAAGTGCAGATAATAGACATGTCTAATTTCTAGGCGCTGGCAGCTCTGAACCACAGGAGGCAAGCTACAATTTAGAAGATTTGCTATTAATTGAGAACAAGTCAAGGGGAGATTTGAATGGCGAGCCGGCCGGCAACAATCCTGCAGAAAAGCAGGACTTTCTAATCAAAGCGTTCGGTCGCGATGTCGCGTTCACACTGCGGATTCCGGATCTCCAGCCTCTCAATTTCACTTTATCAGCTTCAGCTCCTGTGTGCTGCCTGTAGAGCAGGAGGAGGATAGCATCAGCCAGTCCGTCAATTTGATAACAAGCTTGAAGTCACACTTCCAATTAGACTGAGGGCACATTCAGAAAATACTATTCCAGAAGATTGAAGTTGAACTAAAAGATAAAAAAAAGAAAAGGTTACGTTTATTTTTTTTAAGTGCAAATTGAGAAACAAAGGTGCCAGAAGTGAAGGTCACAGTTTTGTTTTGTTTTTCTTCACTCTGCATAATAATAAATATAACAATAAATGTTTCCCACAAATGATTATCATTTAAAAGTTACTTTATTTCAGTAATTCAGTTAAAAATGTGAAACTCATATATTATATAGATGTATTAAACACACAGAGTGATCTATTTTAAGCATTTATTTTTTATTGTTTATGATTATGAAGCTTACAGCCAACGAAAACCCAAAAATCAGCGTCTTAGAAAATTTGAATATTATATGAGACCAGTTGGTACTTTTGGCAGTCTGGGCAGTGTGCCAAGTCCTGCTGGAAAATGAAATCTGCATCATTGCTCATTGCTATCTTACACCCCACCAGCAATCTTTTTTCACACTTTATTTATATATTTGCTCATTTTCATAACAATAGGATGTAAGCATGCCATTTAATTCTAGTGGTACGTGGATGTTGTGTTTTTTATGAATGCATCTTCCACTATAATTTCTAAACGAATGCATAATAATAATAATAATATATTGCAAAATGTAAGATCAATAACATTTTACAGTTATGTAAAAGTACAATAGAAGTTTTGGTATTTGGTCTTCTTTTATTCTATGGGAGATTATTAGACAATGTGGTGTTTCAAACATTTGGTGATTTGGTCATTTGATTATAATTCATAATACAAAATAATAGTCAAGTTGAATTGATGATCGGTTGATAATAGGGTCACACTGGAATAAGGCAGTGCTTAAGAAACACATAATATATTTATCACTAAACCTGATATTTGGGCCTTATTCCGGGATTAATGACAACACGTGTAATGAATACTGGGTTTGGCCAATAAATATATATTATAATAGTTTTGCTAGGTTTACATCTTATTTTTAAAGCTTAAAAGCTTTCCTAATCATGATTATTAAATATAATATAACACTGAAATAAAAAGCAGCACTGATATTACACTGGTTCAGGGAGCTCACTGTATGATTCTGTGCATTTATTTAAAGATTATATATTAAGTGTACTGTATATTTAATGCACTGGGTCTTATTAAATGCCTCCGGTGTCGGCTAAGCTGCGCAGCAAACAATCATTAGGTTGATTCTGTATTTCACTCTAAAGCTTTCGAGGGTTTTGTGTTCACATCATATTTAATCCGCTCTCAAAATCCAATAACAAATACATATTCTGTTAGCTTTAAGCTTAGTTAGATAATCTGGTCACAAACCTCGGACACTGGATGGGTTTAATGGGTGAAATGTTCTGCTACAGGGTTTAATCTCCTGTGTTTTATTTAACTGGCTGGAAAGTGTTTAACTGGATGAATGAACTCTCTGTGTACTCTGGAATAAAATTCTTGCTGCTGTAATTAATTTAAAAATAGTAAGTGTGGAGTGTGAAGCAGGTTGAAATAAAACAATGTGTTTATATACAGCTCTGTAAAAAATAAAGAGAGCACTTCAGTTTCTGAATCAGTTTCTCTGATTTTGCTATTTATAGGTTTACGTTTGAGTAAAATGAACATTGTTGTTTTATTTTATAAACTACGGACAACATTTATTAAAGCATTTATTTGCAGAAAACGAGAAATGACCTTTCAGCTTTCAGACCTCAAATAATGCAAAGAAAACAAGTTCATAATTATAAAGTTTTAAGACTTCAGAAATAATCAATATTTGGTGGAATAATCCTGGTTGGTTTTTAATCAAAGTTTTTTTTTTATGCATCTTGGCATCATGTTCTCCTCCACCAGTCTTACACACTGCTTTTGGATAACTTTATGCTGCTTTACTCCTAGTGCAAAAAATTCAAGCAGTTCAGTTTGGTTTGTTGGCTACACATATCTTGAAAGTAGGTGATGATATCAAACTTACCGTGCTGATTAAAAAAAAAAAACTCTGATAGGTTTTGAAGACGCTAAATATAAACCTATATATATATATATATATATTTTTTTTTTTCATAACCCTGATGGGTTAAATTTTGATGGGGGAGTTTCTATATATGTATAGCTTAGGACACAGAGACAAATAGTTCTCCATACAGAGACAAAACCACCATGGTTTATATTTGTTCATCATTTATATATATATATATACTGTATATATTAATAGATAAACAAATAAAAAACGTACTTAACCGTTAACGACCAACAGCTCATCATCTGTCTTCATCCACCATATGGACGCTTTGTCAACAGCTTATCATCTACCATAAAATCTTCTCTATACCATTGTGTGCAATGAACCGTGAGGTCCATCTAGTGATGGTTGGGTTAAACCCCTTGTAATTAGTGACGCTTGACTGGAGCCTCCGATATAACATTGATTTGAACCTGCAATAAACACGACATGTCAAGTGTTTAATATGGTCTTGTGCTTTAACTCTGCCAAACGTAAGTGATGCATTATCCTCTCAAGATCTGAACTCCTGCATGGCATGCATTTTTTACGTCGCTTTGCTATTTGGGCTAATTAGCACTTGATTAGTGTTAAAAAAGTGTAAGAATTATATTTTCTACATGATGTACATAATGGGAAAGATTATGTCCACATATAAGGACTTTAGTTTTATATTTCGATAGAAAACACAATGAAGAAGCAATTAGTAATGATGATGTGCAAAATATTTATTTTGTAAGTAGAAACAAAAATTTAGCTTTTTTAAGCAATATGTCTCCCCAGATAAGAGCATCTAGTATTTTGGTTTGTTTAACACTGTTTTTAAGTTACTACACGATTCCCTATGTGATCCTTTATAATCTGAATCACTTCTCTATTGATTTAATATGCCATAATAAGCAGCAGTTTTCAGATTCAGTTGCTGTTCCTGCAGGTATAATATTCAATACAGTGATAACAGCTTTGCAGATTTGACCTTCAAATACATATTTAGTAAAAGAGCTCATCTACACACACAAATGTTGATTAATGACCTTCAATTAAGCCCCATTTTTCATTGTAGAAGAGCACAGAAATACTGTGTGAAATTATTTTGCTCCAGAAAGTCCTGTGATTGAACTTGTGAGAAAAGAACACATTTAACGGTGACACTTTCTATGAATGTCTATCTCTATTAGACTCTATAAACACATTCATACATATCAACATATTATAATGCATTCATAAGGCATTATAAACATGGCTATACATATTTTAAAAAATGCATTAAAACTCATTTTAGCCATGTTTATTATGCATTATGGCTTGTGATCATAATACATGTTATATACAGTTTTATACAGTTATATAAAGATATTATATACAGTATCTATCATTAATAATCTAGTCTCACAATGAAAGTCTGTCACTTTACTTGAAGCACACAAAGACCTGTTATATAACACATATGGGTATAAGTATATATATGGGTTTATATGTGTTTATATGGGTTTATTTGGGTTTATATGGGCTTATTTGGGTTTATATGGGTTTATATTGGTTTGTATGGGTTTATATTGGTTTATATGGGTTTATATGGGTTTTTATGGGTTTATATGGGTTTTTATGGGTTTATATTGGTTTGTATGTGTTTATATGGGTTTATATGTGTTTGGGCGACATATTTTGAGTTGTGCATGATTGCTTGAGATTGATGGCAGTGTGTAAAGAGTCAACCTGGTGAACCCCCACACCTCCTCCAGCTGTAATGCAGTTTTAATACTCCTCATTTGTGAGTGTAATGCAGTGAGACCCTCCAGTTCAGCAGCTCGATTTGTAAATCTCATGAACAGACTCGCACCTCCTGCTCTGGATCTTTATTGCACCCCAGTTTGCCGCAGTCGATCACCGAGGAGAGAAACCAACCCATTAGAATCTGTATAAATATATATATAGCTCTGAAAAAAAAAAATAAGAGAGCACTTAAAAATTATGAGTTTCATTGACTTTACCAAATTAATATCCTCTGGAATAAAATCAAGAGGAAGATGGATGATCACAAACCATCAAACCACCAAACTGAACTGCTTGAATTTTTGCACCAGGAGTAAAGCAGCATAAAGTTATCCAAAAGCAGTGTGTAAGACTGGTGGAGGAGAACATGATGCCAAGATGCATGAAAAAAACTGTGATTAAAAAACAGGGTTATTCCACCAAATATTGATTTCTGACTCTTAAAACTTTATGAATATGAACTTGTTTTCTTTTTCCATTATTTGAGGTTATATTCGTGGAATTTAATAACTATCTCCTTCCACAGCTTTTGATGTAGAAACACATAATTTATCAGGATCGTCGGATGTATACCCATTTAGGTTGTCTGTGCTTTTTGGATACATCATAAATATTTCATACAGCTGGCATTTTTAGGCTGGGACATTTCCCCAAAGGAATCCATTTAAAAGTGTCAGCAAATTTTTGTCCAAAAAAATAGCTGAAAGTTTTTTAACCAAAATTTAACAGCATAGCAACCATTTTAGGAAATCTTTCTAAGAAAAGTAGCTTGCATCACTGGCAGATTCATTGGCTTAATATAAGCATTATTTTTTTTTTTTTGTAGTGTGTTTTACTGTTCAAAAACTGCAGCACAGATTCAGTACTCATCCTAAGGTCCTTTATTAAGGAAACCTTGGAGTGGTAGGAGTTGAAAACACTGGTGACAGAAATGTGACTGGGTTGCAAGAGTTGCAGGAGCATGCCAGGCTGCAAACAGTGATATATAGATTAAATGGAGCATGGCTAAAGGTAAAAGATGACATAGGATGAGCAGGAAATGGGCCAGATGGGAATTACAGCAGCACCGGCCGTACGTGTCGCAACATTAAATTGAAAAGTGCAATTTTTGAGTTTGTAAAAGCTGGAGGAGAGCGTGAGGAGCTCTGAGAATCTGCTCCACTCAGACAGAGTACACTTCCTATGAACCTTGTATTTATAATGCATTATGAATGCATTCATAGTGAATTATTTGACATGCATAATACCTTAGAATGACTGGAATAACCCTTTATAAGAACTTATTAGTAATTACAGCGACATTCATAACACATTATAAATGACAAGTATAAGGGTTTATAAAGAAAGGGCTTATAATGCCTTATAATATCTGTTAATAAGAACATTGTACAAAATAGTGTTGATAATGCACTACAACACAGATGTTTTGGTATAATGCATTATAATATGCAGCTATAATTATAAGAGGCATTTATAAAAGGCATTATAAGCCATTTCTTTATAAACCCTTATACTTGAAGTTTATAATTTGTTATGAATGTCGCTGTAAGTACTTATAAATTATTATACATGCTTATTACATTCATTATAAGGTATTATGCATGTAATATAATGCATTATAAATGCATTTATAATGCATTATGAATACAGGGTTCATAGGAAGTGTTACCATGATTTCTAATAATGCAGCACAGAGAGATTGGGGAATTTACTCATAGAGAAAAGTCAACTCAAAAACAGAGATTAGTGCCAGATCCATTTGGGCTTGAAAGAAAGGAGTTATAACCTCGGCTAAAATAAGCAGCTGATAGGTGCTGATCTCGGCACGGGGGTTCCGTCACCAGAGCATTAAAATTCAGTGCACCGTCCGCCTTGAAAAGCCAGACTGACGTGAGAAACGCTGTGACGCCACGACTGCAGCGTTAAATTAAAATGCCCGGGATCAATGGTTTCCCTCCAGCTGCATGGAGGGACCTGAGTGAAAACCGCAGAGTGAGTTGTGGTCGAGAGAATCGATGGAAGGAAGACGTATGGCCAGCCTGATAAAAACCGGCTTAGTGCTCTAAAAACTGACCAATCAGATAAGCTCAAAATCTTCATCTCAGATAAGTGTCTACTGGCACCAGTGATATTTAAACTGTGATATGATTATAATAATATAATTAGAACAGGTACACTGCAAAAAATCCATTGGCAAAACGTAGACAAAATACAGTATATGTAAATTAAGACATATATGATTATATTAAGCAAAAAAAATATTTTTGCCAATGCACAGCAAAATTGTTTAAAAAAGTGTTAAATTAACTCAGTAACACACAGTATGGTCTCACTCACTATAGTGTTAAAATAACTCTACCAGGAGAGTTTACATTTTTAGAATTAATTCAACAATGTATGGAGTCATCTCTTAATTTTTTTTATTTATTTACTTTGTAAGTTTGTTTCAATTTATTTTTGTATATTGATTCTGCTTTCCAACCTATATGCCGTTCTTTTTGTAAAAAATATTTTATATATGCATTCCTTTGCCCAATGACATAATAACGCATGTCCTGTTTTTTTAAGAGAATTTCCTCATTTTGTGGTGTTACGGTTTTGGGAGATGTATATATTCTTTCATATATTTACTAATACATTCTATATTAAATTCTATTGAAAAAACGAGTCTGAGTTAAAAGTAACACAAAATGGATATTTGCTATTTTTAAGTGAAATTTTGACCAATGTGATCTTCTGATTTAACACAGTATTTCATTATGTAATTAATTTTACAGAAAAAAAAATACAGTTTTCTTATACTGACTAACTAAACTAAAACTAACTAAAATTAAAACAAAAAATTAAATATAAATTATCCAGCTAAAACTAAACTCAAAACTAAGCATATATTCTGCAGCTAAAACTAAACTTAAAACTTAACATTAATTCTCCAGCCAATGAAACTACCAGTGTATATATATATATACACAATATACTATTGTAGGGGATTGTCTTCCTATATTAATCCTAATGTGCTTGAACACCAGCCAAAAATGCACTTTTTCCAAAGATTTTACTCCCTCCTCTGAGTCTCCTCATATATATATATATATATATATATATATATACCAGTTGATGCTCGCATCAAATTCAAAGCTCTTACAATCGCCTACAAGGTGATGACAGAACAGGCTCCTTCCTACCTGCACTCACTCCTGAAGGCTTACGCTACCTCCCGGCCGCTGCGCTCCTCCAATGAACGTCGCCTCGCTTTGCCAAAAACTCACACAAAGCAATCCAGACTGTTCTCATACAGAGTTCCCCAATGGTGGAACAAACTACCTTCCACTACCAGATCAGGAGAATCTCTCACTATCTTTAATAAACTCCTGAAGACAGAGCTCTTCAAAGAGCCCTTACTCTCCTAACACCTCTAACTAACTACCTTCTACTACCAGATCAAGAGAATCTCTCACTATCTTTAATAAACTCCTGAAGACAGAGCTCTTCAAAGAGCACTTACTCTCCTAACACCTCTAACTAACTACCTTCCACTACCAGATCAGGAGAATCTCTCACTATCTTTAATAAACTCCTGAAGACAGAGCTCTTCAAAGAGCCCTTACTCTCCTAACACCTCTAACTAACTACCTTCTACTACCAGATCAGGAGAATCTCTCACTATCTTTAATAAACTCCTGAAGACAGAGCTCTTCAAAGAGCACTTACTCTCCTAACACCTCTAACTAACTACCTTCCACTACCAGATCAGGAGAATCTCTCACTATCTTTAATAAACTCCTGAAGACAGAGCTCTTCAAAGAGCACTTACTCTCCTAACACCTCTAACTAACTACCTTCCACTACCAGATCAGGAGAATCTCTCACTATCTTTAATAAACTCCTGAAGACAGAGCTCTTCAAAGAGCACTTACTCTCCTAACACCTCTAACACACTAACTACTTCTAACCTCATTTCCTTCTTCCTCTCCTTCACTCCTCTATCCTATTACTCCCCTTGTCCTCCTTTTATCCCTATCCAAAGATGTTTTACCTTGAAACTTATTTTACATTGTACTTGACTATTGTAAGTCGCTTTGGACAAAAGCGTCTGCCAAATGTAATGTAATGTAATGTAATGTAATATATATATATATATATGTATATCACAAGCTGATGGCATGTTTTGAACTAGTAAATCTTCTACAATCCATCCATAATGTTGTTATAAATTGGTGCTAAATTTTTTTTAAAGACATGACTGAATGGCTGTTATGGAATTTCCATATCTTTCCTTACATTCAGACAGATTGGCTGAATCTAGAGATTTTCTGGGCTAGTTATTGACTAGGTTAAGAACTCTACATTAGGAGCAAATGCACCTAATCCTAAATTAAATTTTGGACTAGCATTCTGTAACCATGTTCAGCATGTAGAACTGAATAAATTGAGTGAGCTGAAGCCAAGAAATCTGGTCTAATCTCGGCGAAGATGCAGGAGAAGTACAGAACGCAAATTCAGTAATCTTTCCAAAGAGTCCGGGTGGATGTCAATTAAAAGGCGAATGCTGTAAGAAGTTTAGGAATCGCTGTGGCTCAGGCGTGTTAGCGCAGCACGGCGGCGGCGGCGGCGGCGGGGTTGTCTGGGAGCTGAAAGCCTGGGCCAGGTGTCAGCGCTGATAATACAGACAGACGAGCAGCTTCTCCCAGCCTCCATCCAGAAGCTGTGAACATCAGCAGCCTGCAGACGCTCGATGCTCGGGACGCTGCTGTTCACCACAGAAGCCGCAGGATTTCCCTTCAGGGGCGGCAGAAGCAGAGGCTGCAGTTTCCAAAGTTCCAGAAGGAGGAAAAGCTCGAGGAAATATTGGTTCCAGCAGGAAAAATCAAAGCTGTCAGGCTGATACAGCGTGTTTTAGCTGAGCAGGAGAATTCTGAGGATCATCTACTGAAGATGCTTGATGGTCGGCGACAGACTCTGATTAAAAGTCACATTTGGTTGCGCATGAAATGCACAGAAAGTTAGAGCTCCGTTTTTTTACGCTTGGTAAACATCTCCTGCGTGAAGCTCAAAGTAAACAGGACAGTAAAGACGGAGTAAAAAAATAAAAACGAAACCTCCACGACTAAACTTCTCCAGGAAGCTTTTCCTTTTCCAAACGCCAGTTGCAGCAAAGCAGAGTAAAACTTTTTGATTAAAACTAACAAAAACTAAACACTAACTGAAGCTAAAAACTAAATATAAATTATCCAGCTTAAACTAAACTAAAAACTAAAAATAAATTCCCTAACTAAAACTAAACTAAAAAACTAATCATGAATTCAGAGGATGATCTATTGAAGATTTTTGATCATTTCTGACCAAAAATTCACTACTGAAAACTAAACTAAAAACTAAACATAAATTCTCCAGCTAAAACTAAACTAAAAACTAAACATAAGTCCCCTAACTGAAACTAAACTACAAATTAAATATAAATTCTGAGGATTATCTATTGAAGATGTTAGATCGTTTCTGACCAAAAAATCCCTAGCTAAACTAAACTAAAAACTAAACATAAATTCTCCAGCTAAAACTAAACTAAAAATTAAATATAAATTCTGAGGATGATCTACTAAAAATGTTTGATCATTCTTGAGCAAACGTTCAGCGAAAAACTCTGATTAAAAGTAAAATTTGGTTGCGTGTGAATTATATGAAAAGTAAGGGACACTTTCACCGACTAACTAAATTAAACCTAACTAAAACTAAACAGTAATTAAAACTAAAAACTAAATTTAAAAAATTCTCCAACTAACACTAAACTAAAAACTAAACATAAATTCCCCAACTAAAACTAAACTAAAAATTAAACATATATTCTCCAGCTAAAACTAAACTAAAAACAAAATTAAAAAAATTCTCCAACTAACACTAAACTAAAAACTAAACATAAATTCCCCAACTAAAACTAAATTAAAAATTAAACATAAATCCTCCAGCTAAAACTAAGTTAAAAACTAAACATTAATCTCCAGCTAAAACTAAATTAGAAATTAAACATATATTCTCTAGCCAAAACTAAACATACATTCTCCACCTAAAACTAAACTAAAAAATAAACAAACATATTCCAGCTTAAACTAAACATAAAATGTAATATAAATTCTGAGGATAATATACTGAAGATGATGGTTTCTGACCAAACATTTGGCAATGAATGCTGATTAAAAGTCACATCTGGTTGTGTATAAAATGTATGAAAAGTTAGGGTAAATAAACAAAGTAAACAGAACAGCATAGACAAAATAAAAAAAAAAATATATATATATATATATATTTATAAGGTCTTCCCTCCTGCAGCTGCAGCAAAGCGAGTGAAACTTTTTGAGCGTCCGTTTTTAAAGCCTCTTTAATGAGCGAGGCGTGAAGCTCCGGCTGAGGCTGCAGTGCTGCAGTGGGTTATGTTTCAGAAGTCATAAAACCTTTCAGCTGGATCGCTGCTTAGTTGATGCAGCTTTTTTTTTCATGGGAAAATGCTGAATGTTCAAACAGCCACACAGATCGTGGAGTAATTGGCAGACGAAGGATGCTCTCTCCTGCCATCCTGCTGAATAAAACAGACAAGTAGATCAACAAATGTTCAGTTTAATCATCACCAAGTGGTATGTTGGGTAGGTGATTCGGAAAACACAATAAAAATACACTCATCATTAAAAAGAGAGTTGCACCCAGAAGGAATCAACCAGCAGGAATGACACTTGGTGGGTAGTCAGGCCAGACTTTCATGGAGTCTTCATTGACATGTGTCGCTAAACAAAGAAGCAAACACTAAAGAGACGTGGGGTAGAAGAGCTATTAAAAATAGATTCAATACTAGGCACTGAACTGGGGAAAACAGGGTGTATTTATACAGGGGAAGACAGGTGATAGCAATCAGCAATCAGGCGAGCTGGAATACCAAAGCGTCACATGATCCGGCATGTCTGAGAGGTTGAGCGCAGGTGAATTCTGGGAAATGGAGTGAAAACAAAAGGATTATTTTGAAATTAAGGAAGCTACTAAAAATATATAATAGTATGTTCGAAAACTTTTACAAGCTACATCTTTTCATAATAATTCAAATCAATTATTCACACCAGTTCAGTGCTAGTGCTGCTTGTACTCCAGGATTATTGTAGGGATTTTTAACGCTGGTTTTAGTTTGACAGGAAACGGCATTTACAGACAGCTGATCTCTTCGCCTGGAGGCATGTCAAACAATATTTGACATTCAGTCAATTAAATAAAATATCAAACACTGAGCTAAGATTGTTTTTGATATAGATGTGAAGACATCCACATGCTTGTAGTGTGATCTGATGTTATTTGAAGCAAAAGTGATTTTATTTCATCACTAAAAACATTCAGAAAAGATTATTTCCAGCCCTGAACTGAACCAGGCAGAGAAATCACTAATCTACAATATCTGCCCCCTCAGCGTTTCAGTATCTCCAACTTTCTAATCAATCAGATCACATGATAAATATATATTAGCAATGCATTTTAATATACGTGTTTTTATTTTTCTGAAGACTATGTCGTATGAGTATTAAAATCTTGACGAGTATATCGCAGTGATTTATTGATCTCTGGCTATATTCCAGATTTCCTCTGGCTTTCTGTACCAGCGCATAAAACCAGTGTTCCTGCAATTAGAATTTTTAAAACTTGCATTAGTGTCCCATTAATCTTGTGAAAGTGAATCTGTGACTGGCGGCCTCCCAGATCTGTTAAAATCAGCAGATGCTCGTAAAACGTCCATCATTGTGCTGATCATTGTCTTCCTCCTGATTCATTTTTTTCTTCAAACTACATTTAATACAAGACTATTATAAGATTAATATTTTTCTAATTTTACTGCATTTTCTCCCCAGTTCGAGGGGCCAATTACTCAATCCCTATTCATATAAGCTTCTCTATAACTAGAGCAACAGAGTTAAAAAGACTACAGACATAATTTAAAAGAATTGCATACAACAATTTGCCCTGTGTAATAAATTCAGTGAATACAAACTTATTCTTATATTGATTTTTTTGCTTAAAATAGCACAAGAAAATAAGTAAAGACTGTTGTGTACTCTTGTTGGAGGTTTGTAGCACAATTGTGGACTACCCTGCCCTATTCCCTGCACCAGTAATGCTACTGCATGCTATTTTTGTTTATTTCTCCTTTAGCACTTTCCATAGCTCTAGATGAGTGTAGAGGAGAGATAACAGGCCTATGCCTTGTCTTCCTAATGCATGTTTCTTCTTTCCAGTACTGTAGATAAAATTTAGGTCAGATATTAATTTTAACCGAGCTATAAATCAAATTTATGAATATCAACTAGGTGAAAACTATTATCAGCAGCAAACTTATTGACATTTAGTTCCAGACCTCAAATGATGCAAAGAAAACAAGTTAAAATTCATAAAGTTAAAAGTTCAAAAAACAATATTTAGTGGAATAACCCTGATGGTTTTTAATCACAGTTTTTTTAAAGTGCATCTTGGCATCATGTTCTCCTCCACCAGTCTTACACACTGCTTTTGGATAACTTTACGCTGCTTTACTCCTGGTGCAAAAATTCAAGCAGTTCAGCTTCAAGTTTGATGGCTTGTGATCATCCATCTTCCTCTTGATTATATTCCAGAGGGTTTTATTATTATAGGACTTGATTATATTACAGTCTATTTCCACGCCTTGTGTCTGTGCTGTTAAAATAGCGTCAATAGAGTTTAGGAATAAATCTACACTGATGGGTGTAGTGGTCTGGAAGTGAGGTGTGTTCAGGTAAATTTTTGGCATGTTTCTATCTTGGCGGTGGAAAATACAGGTGCGTCACTGACTGATTAAAACCCTTGTTAAACACACACTCAAACATACACACACACAGAGATGCACCACAGAGCACAAACCCGACTTTTAACTCAACAACAAACAGAATTAAGGTTTAAGGTATAAGGTGCTATTTTCTTTTCTTTTGTGTGTCCTAACCATAAAAAAATAACACACACACACTCCCTAAATCCAGCTGCATGAGTCGCAATTGACCGATCAGTATAGATGACTAAAATAGGCCCCTTTTATATGAACTTTTGATCGTATTTCATACGTCACACATTGTGAGCTTCCTATAAATTTCACTTTGTCGGATCCCGAGTGCAGCTAATTAGTGCTCACATACTGTAGGGCAGCTGTGCTCGGAGCTCGGAGACGCTGGATGTGATGAGTAGTCAGCGCACATTTCCAGACATTTGGCGAGCTGTAAAATGTGTTTACAACTGACTCTCATTTGGTGGAATTACACTGAATTAATCTTGGTGCTTATTAACAAAGACTCCTTATTTGCTGTCTAGGGTAATAACTTTATGATTGTGCAATTAATCAAATAACGTGGTGAGATATGACTGTGCCACAGTTCAGCTGGGGTCAATCTGTGCTAATAGCATCTTTATGACTGAAAATACTCAGTTGATAACAAGTATAGTTGGACTGTTTGCTTCTGCTGTTTGTTTAATGTATCATACATAATAAAAACTTCCATTATTAAATATTTTCTGTGGTGAAATGACAAAGCAAGTTATGACAACTGACTTTTAGCTCTTTTTTTTTAAGTTTTAAGGTGCCAGTGGGTCACGACGCCAAAGACATTTTCTAGAAAAGACTGTTTCAATATAACTTCTTTATAATATACAGCTGTGGAAAAAATAAGAGAGCACTTAAAATTGATGAGTTGATTTTACCAAATTGAAAACCTCTGGAATTTAATCAAGAGGAAGATGGATGATCACAAACCATCAAACCATCAAACTGAACTGCTTGAATTGTTGCACCAGGAGTAAAGCAGCATAAAGTTATCCAAAAGCAGTGTGTAAGACTGGTGGAGGAGAAGAACATGATGCCAAGATGCATGAAAACTGTGATTAAAAACCAACCAGGGTTATTCCACCAAATATGGATTATTTCTGAACTCTTAAAACTTTATGAATATGAACTTGTTTGGTTTCTTTGCATTATTTGAGGTCTGAAAGCTCTGCATCTTTTTTGTTATTTTAGACATTTCTCATTTTTGCAAATAAATGCTATAAATGACCATTTTTATGTGGGAGAAATGTTATCTGAAGTTTATAGATTAAAACAACAATGTTCATTTTACTCAAATATATACATATAAATAGCAAAATCAGAGAAACCGATTCAGAAACTAATGTTGGGGTCTCTTCATTTTTTCCAGAGCTGTATATGTATTTTTGTTCAATATTTAATATTTCAACTAACTAACATAGTAGAATGATGATGATGGGTCTACCAAAATGAGGCTGTTGATAAAAGTGAACAAAAAAAAGACCTTTAAAAAGTTGATCTCCTGAACTCAGAAGAAACACTGGCTTTAAAATATCACTGGCAGTCGGCTGTACAATATTTAGAAGCATGGAAAATTCACGACTGGATTTGTTGGTATTTGGTTTTAAACAATTACGGCTGCGGAAGGGGTTGGATTGGGATGGGTAAGCAGGTTTAAATAGTTTTAAAAACATTTTATTGCATATTAATATTGGAAAGAACATCCAAGAGTAGTTTGATTGGTGTGGAGAACGTTTTATACTGCTGTGGTTGGCGAGGGAAATCTTTTATAATAGTATAAGTGGCAGAGAGAACATTTTAACCAAATTAAAACAAATCAAATGTATTTACAGTATACAGTGCTTTCACAACTGTTGTTGTTGTCACAAAGCAGCTTTACAGAAGAAAAAAGTAGATATATACATATGTTATAGAAACCAAGAACCATATAGTGAAGATGTATAGTGTATAGTGTAGTGAGAAATTCACTCCAGAAACACTGTAGAAGAGTGAGATTGTTGAGTAGAATGATTTAAACAGTGTAAATGATGGTGAGAACATTACAGAACAGTGTGATAGAGGTGGAATAAATCTAATATAAATAAGACACACCATTACTTAGCATAACTTAATATTTTATGTGGCTTTTTAATAATTACATTACATGTTGGATTGGAAATGGTTATTTGGATGCAATTCATGACTGATCCTCTTGTCGTCTTTTTGTGAGAAATGTAATCACTTCAGAAATAATTGGGATATGATAGCAGGAGCCACCGTTGATTAGGATGTGACAGAATGCTGTTTGATCTGATTAAACACGTTGGAACTTTTGATTTAATTTGTGAAAATGACCCAAAATCAAACGGATCCCTTCTGTGTGGGAATGCTTGAGGAAGAGTCACTCATGAGATCAAAAGGCTTGACTGTAGAGATTTCTATTATCGACATTAAATGATGATTTTCTCTTTAGATCAGTGGAGTTACAACTCTAACTGGAGCCAAACTGAAACCAGGGGGTGGAACAACAGATAGTTTAGAAACAGGCGTGGTTTAGAAACGCTTACATCAAGTTACATGCATTACTGCGCAAAAATGTTTAGAATTTAAAACCTATTATAATTTAAAATCTATTTGATCAATATGACCGTGATTTAACTATCCTAATCTACAGTAATTTTCATGCATAAAGGGCTCTTTTTAGGTATTTTCACAACATTTATATTAGTTTCAGTTGTAAGCGTTGAATTTCTATTGCTTTAGGCATTCCTTTGTAGACCTTTTCCTCTGCTTAGGGTCATTGTCAAGGTGCATGACCTATTTACAGTTAAGCCTCAAGTCAAGAACCGATATGCTAACATTACCCTGAATTTGCTGGACTGGAGCAGTATTAGCATTAGCCACTAACCACACTAAGCCGTAGCTTTTCCACCATTCATAGGTCAGTAATACTGAACTGTAGCCTGCTGCTATCACCAGCTAGCACTGCTGGAGCAGCATCAGCATTAGCCGCTAACTGAGCTTTACTGTGTTAAAACAAGATACGTGAGACGAACCGCTACCTAATTTCTTTCTAGCTTACAGAAACACTCAAGTTTCCTCAGTTTAATTAAGTCGGCCTGCATTAGCTGCTAACCGCTAGTGCTAGCGGTTAGCTGCTAATGCTTTGGTGCTTAGGCCTTAGAGGAAATCTGTAAATCTAAGCTTACTGTAAATAAATAGAAGTGCTTTACTCACCCAAATAAACAGTTTAACTTTACCAAGAAAACAGTTTTTTTTGCGTAGTTTAGCTTAGCTTTACAGTTCTCGCCACATAGTGGGAAGACCTGCTGAATTAGAAAGAAAACACGGCGACACCCCTGTTCCTTACTAGTGGATTATAATGTGCCTTATAATCCAGTGCACCTTATGCATTAAAATATACCAGAAAATAGACATTTATTGATAGTGCGCCTTATAGTGCGGAAAATACGATATGCAAAAATGTAGAAAATGGGTGGAATTCCCCTGTGAAAAAGGACCATCTGTACTAATCTGGGAAATGATTCTGAGCATAAGTCTGAGTCATGAGATAATGAGTACAGGGTGAGGTAATGAGTCAGTAGCTGTAGAGTTGTAAGTTGTAAGTCCATATTTTGGACAGTGAGTCACACTCGAGTCTCCATCTGGACTCTCACCTCTATAGTGACAAACAGAACCGTACAGATGGAGGTTCTTTCCAGCCGAACCGACCGACTCCAACCGTCCGCTGAGCGGAGAAATGCTAAGCTAAAGACGCTAAGCTAACGCTAAAAACCAACGTGAATCAGGTGAATCCTTTCAGCACTGAGCTCTTTCAGAAACCCACAAACAACCTTCTGCTCTTCACATTTCTTACCAGAGAGAGAGAGAGAGAGAGAGAGCGAGAGAGATAGAGAGAGAGAGAGAGAAAGAGAAAAAGAGAGAGAGACAAGGAGACAGAGAGAGACAGAAAGAGAAAGAGAGAGTAAGACAGAGAATGAAAGAAAGAGAGAGAGAGCAAGAGAGAGACAAAAAGACAGAGAGAGACATAAAGAGAGAAAGAGAGAGTAAGACAGAGAAAAAGAGAGAGAGAAAGAGAGAGAGACAAAGAGACAGAGAGAGACAGAGAGAGAGTAAGACAGAGAGAGAAAGAGAGAGTGAGAAAAAGAGAGGGAGAAATAGAAAGAGAGAGAGAGAGGAAGAGACAGAGAGAGACAGAGAGACAGAAAGAGAGAGTGAGAAAAAAAAGAGATAGAGAGAGAGAGAGACAAAGAGACAGAGAGAGACAGATAGAGAGAAAGAGAGAGAGTGAGACAGAGAGAGGGAGAGAGAGAGAGAAAGAGCGAGAGTAAAAGAGAGAGAGAAAGAGAGAGAGAGACAGAGAGAGTGAGAAAAAGAGAGGGAGAGAGACAGAGAGAGAGAGAGAGAGAGAGTAAGAGCAGGAGCAGCTCTGTCTTTAATAAATCAACATATAAACCTGTTTGACAGTGATGGTTTATTCATGGCCGGCTCTCAGTGAGTGAAACGTACCCCGGCTGTGAGGGAGGGAAATTCAGCAGACAGATAAAACCGCAGGACTCTTCACTTCTGGGCAAACAGTAGAGCTCTGTTTTCACCAACATGCCTACCTGACATCTCTGACCCAAAAATCCGGTTTAAAGGGCCAAAATACAAATACATTACAGGCGCCAGGTAGATTTCTGATCAAAACATAGTCCAATTAATATGAAAATCAAAAATCTGATAATATTTACAGAGTAGGACCAACAAAAACAGCAATATACAATACACAGAGAACACTTCAGTTTCTGAATCAGTTTCTCTGATTTTGCTATTTATACACTGAAAAAAATGATGAATTAAATTTACTTTTAAAGAGTTTTGCAACTTTCTGCATTTGCTTTTTTTAAGTAAGTTTAATTCGATGTAAATTTAAGTAACTTCAACTCGGTCTCAAGACTTAAATAGAGTTACACAGAGTAAATAAGTGAACTGAACTTCAGTCAATCCTTTCTTTTAGTAAACTTTACTTAATTTCTGCATACAATATTACCTAATTACAATTACTTAATTTATACATACCTATACCTATTTATACAATTGATACATAATATAATTTAATATAAATTCCCAAAATCTTGCATAAACAAGTTAGGATTAAGGTTTAGGGGGCAAATACTTTTTAACAGAGGGCCAAGTTTCGGAATTATAATAACATATAATGTATCATAAATTATTTGAGTAATATTGTATAAATTAAGTAATTATAATTAGGGAATATTGTATGCAGAAATGAAGTAAAGTTTAGTAAAAGAAAGGATTGACTGAAGTTCAGTTCACTTATTTACTCTGTGTAACATTTAAGTCTTGAAACCGAGTTGAAGTTACTTAAATTTATCTAGAATTAAATTTACTTAAAAAAAAAGCAAATGCAGAAAGTTGCAAAACTTTTTTTTTAAGTAAATTTTACTTATTATTATTTTAGTGTAGAACTGAATGGACTGTCCAATGAGATTTTCCTGTCCTTTGATTGTAGGTAGGATCTGGATATTAGAAGAAGTCAGGCGATGGTCTGGGTTGCTCCCTGCTGTGCCTCGAAAATTCATAATTTATATGAAGTAATAGGTCTGAATATTCTGTACCTCCATCACTGACTACTGACTACATATCAGCATTTACAATCCACAGGCAGGTAAAGGAGCTGAGGAATGGCTTTTCTTGGAGTACCTTTAGTTAAAACACAGCTCTATACAGATTTCTATACAGAGACAAAGACGAGGACACAGCACACAGGGTTTTACATGAATAGGTAAATAAGTTTCTTTCTCTGCATATCCACACAGAGCCTGGGATCTAAAATATCCTCTTTCTACAGGAATATTTAGCTCACAATGGCTCAAAACGCACGTATACGCTGAAAGAAGGACTTGCGGGAAAAATGTTTTGATCTCAGCTCCCGTCAAAGAATACAAATGTTAGGAAAGTCTGCGAGTGAGGAAAGCAAATCGGCTCCTTTATGCTAACAAAACTCCTCGTGGCGTTTTTCTGGGTTTTTTTTTCTAAAGCAAAGAAAAAGACAAAGCGACAGAAAAATGAAAAACACACAGAATGACGAGGAGAAAACAGCCTGACAGAGGTGGAACTGTCTACCTGTTCCACCTGGAGGCTTTAGAGATCAGTGATCTTTCCTGGTGCTGATGGGCAGCCGCTCTGATTTCAGCTCATTAAAAACATTTGCACAACACAGTGATATTTAGTAGAACTGCTGTTTACTGCTGCTGCTCAGATTCAAGTTCAAGCATATTTATAAAGCATTTATAACTAGTGAGCTGAGGTGCAAGAGAAACTGTGGTAACTGTGGCAATGAAAAACCCTTATTTCAGTGGATCTCAGACTTATTAGACCATGTACCACCAATGACCAAACTAGAACTTCCACAAATTAAATTAAGGCTGTTTTATGTAAAATTCTATGTAAAATGTGCAGACATTTAAGGAGAAAAACCTACCGAAACCAACTTGGCCCTCTGTTAAAAAGTATTTGCCCCCAAACCTTAATCCTAACTTGTTTATGCAACATTTGGCAACGAGTTTTTCAAATCTCTGTTGAGAAATTGTGGTTCACTCTTCTTTACAGAATTGTTTTAATTAGGACTTGCTGGTGTGCTACAGGTCATTGTCCTGTTACAGAACCCATGTTCTACATTTCGACTATAGCCTCTTTCTTATTATTGAATCATTAAAACCTGCAGTTCTTTAAATGTTGTTCTGGGTTCCTCCTTAGGACCTCCTGGATGAGTTGGCCATGCCCATTTTGTGCAATTTGGGTTGGCTAGTCACTCCTGGGAAGGTTCACCACTGTTACATTTTGCATTTGTGAGAATTAACTCTCAAATGACCATGGTCTGTTGTAACTTTTTTCCAGACTCAGTGTGCAAATTTCAATTTTACATTGACAATAAATAAAACACAATAAAAGAACATTGCTGTTCCTGTAAATCACCTGCTGGTGTATCTTCACAGCGTGAATGAACAGGTCAGTATCCTCTGCTGAGACGGGCAAAGTGATGCGCTGATAAGATACCAATGCGCCAAAGTCAAAAAAAGGGAAATGGCAAGTAAAACACTGATTGCTTTATTTCCTGTTATGCCCAAAAAACACCCATGATTAATTAAAAAAAACAAAATTTAATACCTTTAATTAATGCCTTTTGCGCGATTCGACTCACACAAGGTGTACTTTTCCTGCCGTTACGATAGCAAAGATACGCAATTGATGTCTAGCCTATAGATCTCTAAAATAGAGCCCAACGTCTGTATTTTAAGTGTTGTGTCAACCCTACAATGATTTATGTTTATTTATAATACACATAAAACATATAAATGTAACATAATTATACTGAAACAATCTTTATGATAAACTTCAAACAACACATATAATTAAAATATATGTGTAAATATACTCTACAGTAAAATGATATGCCCTGACAGACGTGACCTCAGAATGATGGAGGCGCGTTAAATCCGGATGCGGCTGCTCTGAAGGACGTGAGGCGACGGTGTATTCACACAGAATCCCATGGATCCTCCTCATTTGTCTGATCTAATTAGCCACACATTATCTCAAAGAGTCGCTGTGAATCGGGCCCAAGGGCATGCTGGGATTCCCGTGTGGAGCTTAGGTTCTTTTGATGACAGTAATGGCCGCTTTGCTGGATTTTTTTTTTAAAACATAAACTCCTGATGTTGGCAGCCGTCCTGCAGGAGATAAACTGTTGATGTGATATTAAAATATAGAAGCCAGAAACACCTAAGAAACACCTACTGTACACCAGACCCATGGTATGGGGGTATACTGTATTTTTGAGTCTTTTTTACACCTTATATTAATACTAAAGTGACTGACAAATTGTCTTTTTTTTTTTTTACCACCAGTTGCAAAATAAGACCTAGAAAAATATGACTCATATCTCATGACTGTTACTATTGTTAAAGAAAGTCTATTGGTAATTTATATCTGTTATTTTTAGGAGGTATAATTCCCTGGTCACTGATAGTTGGAATATGCATGAAAAATATATCATAGTAACATGTTTTAGATTAACAAACAGCTAAAAATAACCTGAATAAATATAAAAAAACATGTTTTAAATGATATTTTTTTGTTTATTAAGGAAAATTAGACCATGCCACAGCATCTCAATCAAACTTTGACAAAGTCACTCCCTTTTTTCCTCAATAATATTTGACAATCGTGATATCGTCTATTGTGCTCATTTTAATATTTGTTTACATATTTAACAGTGAACAGAATTTTAGCCAGTCATGCTAAATGACCAATGCTTCAATAACTGACTACATACCAACAGTGTGGACTGCAGTAGGTCAAAGAAAAATATATATTTTTTTCAAACTAAGATTATTTAAATGGTTGCTGTATTTAAAATAGTAGTTCTTTATTATGCAATTCAATTGTCATTTTGTTAGTGGAATTTTTAAAATGGTTTTAAAATAATAATATCGTAATATCATTCATTGCAATAATTTCTGTGATGATATATCGTCCACAAAAAAAGTGGTATCGTGACCAGCCTAGGTCATTGTCCTGCTGCAGAACCCAAGTTCTGCATTTCACCTAGCCTCTTTTTTATTCATGTCTTTCTAATCATGTATAAATGTTGTTCTGGGTTCTTTTGTGACCTCCTGGATGAGTTGCCCATGCCCTTTGAGTAATTGAGTAATTTTGGTAGGTTGATCTCTGCAGTAATTGCAGTGCTATTCAGAAGAAAGTAAAACAAAGTTACAATGAACTATAGATGCTATGCTACCTGTCAGGTGATATTACACATTACACATGAGCATAGTCCTGTTGGAACAGGGTATCAGAATATGTATTATATAAAAATACATAGCTGGGGAGCTGAGTGGTACAGTAAACTAAGGCATTGCTGGAGATTGCTGGTTCGAATCCCAGTCATGCAGCTTGCCGTCAGCTGCCAGAGCCCTGAGAGAGCACACACACTTGGCCTTGCTCTCTCTGGGTTGGTAGATGGTGCTCTTTCCCCTAAATTGAGGACAAAATTGCGATAAAAAAATACATAGCTTAGCAAATATTGCCCATATAATAGTAGTTCTTTATAATGCTATTCAATTGTTATTTTGTCAGTGGAATTTAAATGTTTATTTAAAAAACACTATAAAAACACTATTATTGTTTTTTGTTCCTACTAACCTGTAACTATATTCAAAATGTCATTGCAATTTAACACTTTCTTCTAGGTGTAATATATATTTGTAATAATGTGTGAGTGTGGAAGGTCCTTAGCCTTAGCGGTTCTTAGCTCTTAACCATATATGAATATTAAGTAATTAATGATATACAGTGCTGTAGAAAGTAGGTCAGTCTGCACAGTGGTCAGCTACAGTATTAGCTGTCATCAGCAGTGAAATGAAGGTTCACTTTTCTTTCTTTCTTTTTTTTATCTGGTTTAAGAATCTACAGTGAACTTGGTTGGTTAATTAGTTGCTGGCTGTCGAGCTCATTATAGAGATTTCTCTGGTTTTAAAGTGAAGGAACATCACTTTAAAACCAGGAATGCAGTGAGGTGTGATAATAAAATGGGATGCACATGAACGGATATAGAAAAGTCATTTTGTATTTGTTCAATACCCAAGAATGAACAAGAAGAAAGAGAACGATCTTTTTCTTTAAGGCAGTTGTGTTTCTCAATGTTTTGAGTTGAATTTACGTTAAAAAAATTGAGGAAATCGGTTGCCGTAAAAAAAAGTTAAGTGATGGGGAATGAAAACTAAAATGAGTTAGCATAACTTAAAACATAAAGTTATTACAACTAAAGGGGAAGTTGATTTATTTCTAAGGGAGCCCAGGGGGAATCACTACACACTGATGGTGAGTGTTAGTCAGAAACTGTTGGACACGCCCAGTATGCAAATAGATTGTGACAGAAGCCAATGGAAAAGAAGCTGTTAATGGGAACAGACTATAATCAGTTATTATAAGTTGGTTCAACTCAAGTATAAGTTTTTTCAACGCAAAATCCACTGGAGATCCAATGTAAACCTAGTCCAGATCCAGAATAACCAGGGTGTATTTTTACTTTCTGGAGCTGGACTACCCACCTCTGCTTACACAAAATCTCAATTGTACTTGGCTGGTGGTGTTTTTCCTCCATAGACTAATTCTAACCATTTGTTTCTTAGCTCTGAATTACTGGGTAAAGTATATAAACACTGATGTGTTATTCGCACAAATAACAAAGGAATGAACTTCCATGCTGTTCCTAGCGCTGTTATTTAGCTCCTATCTGATGAGACGGTGTCAGTTGGTTCAACTCTCTCAAAAGATCTCTGTTTGAATAGTACAGTATATGTGCCCACAAATCTGAGTTCAACTAACTCAAAATAGTTGAGTTTTGTTGAGAAATATCCGATTTTATGTAAAACAGACTTAAATCATTTAAGTTTAAACAATTTATGGGTTTATAGTGAAGCTTACTGAAGAATACCAGCATTATATCATGAGCATCACTTGGCGAATGCTGAAGTTTGAGTACACTTTGCTGCAGGAGAGCTTTGAGGGGGATAATTAATAGTGCTGCAACCAGAATCTAATATTGACCGGGACCAGAATTTAATCTCAACTGGCCGGTCCCGGCTGAGCCTTTAGAGAGAGAGAGAGAGAGAGAGAGAGAGAGAAAGGAGGAAGGAAAGAAGGGGCATTCGCTGGCTGAATGCCTTAAACGACGACTGTGTCACGCAGCCAGAAAGCAAGTTCTGGCTCAAAGATGAAGAAATTAATGAGCTGATTTACAAGGTCCTGGCCCGGCCGCCACGTGTTGGGCAATGGAACGGATGCAGGAAAACGCCTCGGCATCTGCCCCGGAGCCTGGGTAGCGGGAGAAACCTGACGGCTCTGAGCCGTAACCGGAGATGACAGTAAGTCGGCCACAGCTGGGTGGATAATGGAAGGGTCAGGGCGGCTATGGATGCTCCTATCCGTCCTGTCCTCCGGGGCCTGTTCCCATCAGCTCTGCTAAATGAAGAAAAATCCCAACTCCACCGTGAATCTGCTGCTCAGGTTGAAGGAAACATGACACTGAAACCCCTCGCTGGAGAGAGACTCTTTAGCCTTTAGCCTGCTCTGCTAAAGATACTCCGTCCACAACCAAACAGAGAACAGAGCGTTAAACAAAAACAAGAACAAGAACAAAGCGAAAGCCATAAAATCCAACAGCACCCAAAGCAAGACCCGCAAGATCCGTGCAGTGATTAATGTCTTCTGTCCGCGGTGGCTCTACGAGAAATAAAAAAAGCAAAAATAAAGAAAAAGCATGAATCATATGTACTATGTCCTGGTGTTCCCTCCATTTCTACACTTCTCAGGGTTTTCTAAAACTTCAGCTGATATAAAGCTCTGGAAAAAAATTAAGAGAGCACTTATGAGCAATTATGAGTTGATTTTACTAAATTGAAAACCTCTGGAATATAATCAAGAGGAAGATGGATGATCACAAGCCATCAAACCACCAAACTGAACTGCTTGAATTTTTGCACCAGGAGTAAAGCAGCATAAAGTTATCCAAAAGCAGTGTGTAAGACTGGTGGTGGAAAACATGTTAAGATGCATAAAGAAACAGGGTTATTCCACCAAATATTGATTTCTGAACTCGTTTTGGACCTAAAGAGATAAAGGAGCTATCTGGCTAGATAGACAGATGGATGGATAAATAGGATAATAGATAGATGGATGGATGGATGGATGGATGGATGGATGAATAAGATGATAGATACTTTTACACAAATTAAATAACTTTATAAAATATCTATATATGTTCAGTTTCACATTAGTTTGTTATATTTAAATGTATTTTTTATGGGTTTTAATCCAGAGCAATACGGAAGCATTATAAGTTTCGTCCTCTGTTTTGTCTCTGTTACAGGTAGGTGGTGTTGATACCCAACTTTTCCACAGTGTGACACACGGACCGAAGGGTTAATATATCAAGGGAAAGAATGTATTGTTGATGATATGATATCTCTCAGACTGACATGGTGCCAGACACCATTGATGCTCCACTCAGTCACGCCGCTGTGGAGAGATCAGACGTTGGGTTGTGCCGTGCTCATTAAACCCAGCCGTCATCCCGAGTCACAGTGATTAAATCAACCCGGGACTTCAGGACCCTCCAGACTCACTTCATCTGACTCAAACCCAGAACAGCAGAGCGACAGCAGCCCGAGGACAGAGCTCAGGTCTGTAAAGAGGTGAATCACAGTGAGAAAGGGCAAGAAACATCAGCTTCCTGTAGAGGAAATTGCCTCGCCGTCACCTGTTGTGTAATTCCTTCTCACTGCATTTACCAATGCTGAAATATCACGTCTCGTTCGGTCTATCTGATCTGATTAGAGCTCCATTTTTACACAGATTCTGTCACACAGCAGTGATACGCAAATCTCTGCCAGGCTCTAATGAGCGAGCTGAGGGTGACTGGCAGTAAATAATGTACCTACACACCATAAAAAATAAATCTAGAGCCCATCCAGGCTAAAATCCCTAAAACTTACATTATTTCTCAAAGTTCTCTTACATTAAGATCACTCTAGACTTTCCAACTCAATCCTTAAAATTTCACTAGGTTTCCTAAGATACCAACACCACCAACACCCTAGCTTACAATACAACCAGCAGAAAATCTAATAGGAAATATGGTAACACTTTCTATTCGAATCTATAACCACATTCATAACATATTATAATGCATTCATAATTCATTATAAACATGGCTATACATATTTACAAAAATGCATGATCCATTATAGCCACGCTTATTACGCATTATGAGATTTTGCTTTTATAGGTATATTCTTAAGTAAAATGAAGTTTGTTGTTTTATTTTATAAACTACAGACGAAATTTCTCTCAAATTCCAAATAAAAATATTCTCATTTAGAGCATTTATTTGCAGAATAAGAGAATGGGAAATGTCTGAAACAACAAAAAAGATGCAGTTTTTAATCAGAGTTTTCATGCATCATGTTCTCCTCCACCAGTTTTACACACTGCTTTTGGATAAATTTATGCTTTGCACTCCTGGTGCTTGGTTTGATGGCTTGTGATCATCCATCTTCCTCTTGATTATATTCCAGAGTTTTTTTTTAATTTGGTAAAATCAAAGAAACTCATAATTTTTAAGAGCTCTCTTATTATATATATATATATTTTTTTTCCAGAGCGGTATATGTGTAAATGTGCGTATGACTGTAGGTTGAACTGATGTAGTTGTTTCTGGTTGAGAGTATGCTGTGCGTGATTACAGTTTCACTCATCAGTGTAATTCATTGTAAAAATTTAATAATAGAATTAATAGAAAATAAGAATATGATAAAAAAAATTGAATAAAAAAATAAGAATATAATAAAAAAAACAATACAAAATTAGAATATAATAGAAAAGCAGTAGAAAAAAGAGGATTGCATATTAATAACACACATATACCACGCACTACAAAAGCATGGTATGCAAGAAATTGTCTCCACAGACTGTCTCTGTTCAACAGCATGCGAGAGAACACAATCTACTGGTGGAAATTTCCTGCAGTAATGAGCTGCACACGATCTCTGTCCCTCCCAGACGTATCCATCATGTCTAATAAACACTAATCTAATTCTCTTTGTGCGACAAAACCTTGATTTGATTGCGGATCCGTCTGTTCATGGCTGCTATTGGGTTATAGTGGATGTCTGAAATGCTGAGCATTGACTGGCTGGAATCAGAGGGCTATTTTTAGCAGCTTCTGCATGTCGGTAGCTGGAGAGGGTTCAACACATCGTCTGACAGCTGAAAGCCCTGGATGATAATACAGAGAAAACTCGCACTAACTGAACTGAACTTATCATTCGTTTAGGAGGGTCAAGGTTTTGCCTTATGAACCCATGAAATGGATTTTTGGTGCATCGTTGTTTTTAAGTGCTGGTGGCATTTGGAAAATAATGATGTGGTAGATATAAAAGCTTCTAGTGCAGGATCTGTTTTTTTTTGTTGTTGTTGTTTGTTTGTTTTTGCCTTTAATTTTTTCAAACGTTGTATAAAAAAAATGCTGAAACATTTCCTTTTCATTTCCTGTAAAACACTCTGCAAAAGTTTTAGGCACCTGTGGGAATTTCAGTAAAGAAAAAGCGGTAACAGTAACACTTTCTATGAATGTCATCTCTATAAGACTCTATAAACATTTTCAGAACACATTATAATGCATTCATAAGGCATTATAAACATGGCTATAAATAATTAATCATAGCCATGTTTATTATGCATCATGAACTGTGATTATAATGCATTAATAGCTGTGTTTATAACATGTTATACATCAATACCAAGAAACTCAGTCCTAGCTTGTAGACTTTTATCATGACTAAAAAAGCTTCCAACTTATAAACACACCCTCAATAATCCTATAAATATATTTTAACCACTAATAAATTATTATTGTCTTGAATATAATTAGTTATAGTCAATTATATTATATAATATAATGTATTATAACAGGTCTTTGTGCACTCTAAGTACAGTGACAGACTTTCATTGTGGCACGAGATTTTTAACGATAGATATAAACTTATTTAACATGTATACCATAAGCGTAGCTTATAATGTATTATGATCACAAGTCATAATGCTTAATAAACATGGCTATAGTGGGTTATGCATTTTTATAAATATTTATAGTCATGTTTATAATGCCTTATGAATGCATTATAATATATTATGACTGTAGATGTAGAGTCTTATAGAGATGACATTCATAGAAAGTGTTACAGCGGTAACACTTCCTATGAATGTCATGTCTATTACACTTTATAAACATGCTCATAACATATTATAATGCATTCATAAGGCATTATAAACATGGTTATACGTCTTTATAAAAAATGCATAACATGTCTTGGCCACGATTATTATGTATTATGAATTGTCATTATAATGCATCATATGCTGTGCTTGTAATAGGTTACACATCTGGGTTAAATGATCATATATCTGTCACTATTAATACTCTATAAAGTGACATCTGTCACTTTACTTTAAGTGTACAACCACACATTATAATACATCATACATTAATATAAGCTGTTATAATATTTATAAAATAGCATGCTTTATTAAGGCAGCATTGTTGAGGTTCTTGCTTCTTATTGACATATAACATCTTATTAACATAGCCAGTTATGCATTATGACCACAATTCACAATGCATAATAAACATGGCTATTACCCATCATTATTTTTATAAATATTCAAAACCGTGTTCATAATGCTTTATTGATGCATTATAATGTATTATGAGTATGTTTATATAGTCTTATAAAGATGACATTCATAGAAAGTTTTACCGAAAAAGCTTCTTATCTGTGCAGTAAGTGTTTATTAGCGTTACAAAAAATACAAACAGCAATTTTACAAAAAGCAGAGTTTTTACAGCCCTGTAGACTCTATAAACACATTCATAACATATTATAATGCATTCATAATTCATTATGAACATAGTTATACATATTTACAAAAAATCATAACCCATTATAGTCATGTTTATTGATTATATCGAACAATATTTTGACTATACTGATTTTTCTATATAATTTTTTGGTAACACTGTGTTCTCTTAATTAATGCACACATAGAGTTTGCTACATACTCAAAACTGCTTCTTCTTCATCTTTATAATATTGCCAAACTGTGAAATGTGCTCTCTTCAGAAGCTGCTGAGAAGCTGCTTTACGCAGTTATAACCTGAAGGCTGGACTACTGCAGTGCTCTTTTGGCTGAGAGTTCATGCAAATTGCTAAATAAGCTCCAACTATTTCAGAATGCAGCTGCTGGAGCTCATCAGAGCTGGAAAATCTGATCACATTAGTTCTATTCACTCTTCCCTGCACTGGTTGCCAGTTAAGTTCTACATATGAATATACAATACTTCTCCTGATATATAAAACTCTCAATGGTTTTGCCCTAAGGCATCTTAAGGAACTTGGGGAACTTCTTAAAGCTTGAAACGCATCACATCTACTTTCTTTAGAAGATGCTGGCCTGCTGTCAGTTCCTCGCATTAGTGAAAACAATGGAGGGGAAGAGCGTTCTCTTGTAAAGCTTCTTAGCTCTGGAATAACCTTTCTGTTATAGTTTGGGACACAAACACACCATCAAATCTTCAAATCTTGATTGGAAATGCATCTCTTTCTGTGGACATATCCTAATTACACATTACCACTGCTGTGTGAAAGTGAATTTGTATGAATTTGTAGGTTAACTGATACACTAATCCACTATTATATGTGATTATAATTTTACACATCAGAAAAATGCAGTGTCTCATGAACAAAAATCTATATTATTTAAATTAAAATAGGTTCATATTGTGGCAAAGAAAACAAAGATTTTTACTATCTGAACAAACAAGTAAATAATAATGTGAATCCATTGCCTTTTAAGGCTTCCACGAGTAGAAAAATATATATCACTCAAGACCCAGCATTTCCCAGCATGCACTCACACTAGAACCCTCTCACACTACAGATCAGATGATGCTACAGTGTTCCCGCTCTCCGAGCTACTGATTGTTGTCGCCTGATTTCCCCTGCATATATATCCCCCTCTGTTTTCTCAGTTCTTTGTCATTCTAGCTCTTCTACGATGCGTTCAATTTGGTAAAACCAACAGAAATCATCATTTTTAAGTAGTCTTATTTTTTTTTCAGAGCTGTATGTCTATAGATGTGAAGAAATACAGTTATACCGTAACGATCAGAAACACCACGGGGGATATCGTTAAAGACAGAATATCAGAAACGTGTTGGGAAATCATATTGGAGATGGCAATCTGAAAAACAGCGGAGGTGTCAGAGGCAGCCGAGGAAATATTCCCTACCAAAGACGCTGAAGATGCTGGGGTCAGTGTGAACTCCAACAGCGGCAGAGGGTGTTTTAGTAGAGGGAACAGATACTTGAAAGCTGGTATAGTCAGAAGAAACACCCCTGAGAAGGATGGGGTGACCCCAGACAGAGAGGACCCCATACTTCAGCTGGAGATTCATGACCAGAATCTTTATATTCAGCCTGAGATTTGGTGAAACTGTCTCTAGCTAGCAGTAAAAGCGTAAAAGAAACTAGCTGCTGTAGTGCTGATACCCCCCATTCATTCCAGCATCAATAAACCAAGATATTGAGATTTTCTTAACTATATGAAAATGATTTACACAAAAAAACAGGGAAATTTTAACCCTCCTGTTATGTTAAAGTTTACTAACACCTTTTATGTTTGGGGTCAATTTGACCAAAATGTGTACAGAACACAAAAAAAACATACCATCACATCTATTTTTTATTAAGTTTACCCAGTTGTCCCCATTAAATAAGGAAAAGTCACCAATAAATGAAGGAAATAAAATGATGTCAACTGCTTATTTAAGGGTGTTAAACACTGAATGGGGTCAAATTGACCCCAAACATAATAGGAGGGTTAAGAATGATGTAAAATGGGCCAATTGTTGGCTGCCAGTGTGATCCAGGGTTATTGTTTCCCTTCTTTGGTACATGTTCCTCCAGATAGCTGATACCATGGTACACTTTCTCTTTCTTCAAATGGATCATCCATTGGAGGTGAATCCTGGGGAAATATTGTCCAGCAAAGGCATTGAAGCTGCCGGATACACTGCAAGCACTTGAGAGGCAGAGGGTGTTTTAGTAGAGGGACTGAGAGACTGACATAGCAAAGAAATCCTTGAAATCTGGTATATAAGACAAAGACAAAGAATTGAACACTACTGAGAATGGTAGAGTGACCCTGGGCAGTGAGGACAGAGCTTGAGAAGTTTAAAAACGTGTGTCTCTTCTTCTCTGCTGGAGATTCATGACAAGAATCTTATCTTACTTGTTCATTGCCAATTTTCGTCCATCGTTTTAGGATTAATCTGTCAGATCTATTTAGCTTCTAATTCGGTGAAATAAAAAAAAAAACAGCTAACTGGACAAACTTGAGACTCAAAATAACAAAACAAAAAGGAAACCGACTGCAATTGTAGTTTTATGTTGTTTGCAGACTGTAAAATGTAAGATTTCATTGCGTTGCTTTTCTAGGTGTTGCACTGAATACTGCCTACAAGCCAGATTTGGACTCCCCTTCATCTGAAGGCTCATTACACAGATACATTAGCTTTAATTAATAACTTACCATATTTTTTGCACTATAAGGCGCACTTGAAATCTTTTAATTTTCCCAAAAATCATCAGTGTGTCTTATAATCAGGTGCTCCTTATGAATAAAATCTATCAGGTCAGGTATTAAGGAGCAGTAAAGACACTACACTGAAGTACAGAGTTATACATACGTTTCAGTGAAGTTTCTCCAGCACCAAGACTGGAGCAGCATTAGCATTAGCTGTTAACTACAGCGCTAGCTCTTTCTCTTTCTCCATGTTAAAACAAGCTACGTGGGACGAACCACTAGCTGATAGAACGCTAGCTGATTGAACGCTGGCTAACCAGAACACTCAGGGTTGGCATTTACTAGCTCTGCTAACCACGGCTAGCGCTGCTGCTAACCGCAGCTAAAATACTAAGCTTACTATAAATAAACTGAAGCGCCTTACTCACCCAAATAAACAGTTTTCAGGAAAGATTAACATCCAGCACTCTTTTGACTTTGAAAGAAAATTATATATATATATATATATATATATATATATATATATATATATATATATATATATATATATATATATATATATATATATATTTCTTAGGAAAAAATATGCTGAATATGCTGAAATTGGTGCAAAAGTCTTTTTTTCCACACTGCAAACGACCTCAACCCAGATTTAATAGATCTGAACCAAGACTACCTCTTTCATTTGAACCAAATTTTGGTCCTTTCACATCAGCTTTTTGGTTTGGGTATGAAAGAAAGATATGAAGAAAGCACACGTATTGTTCCTGTTCTTTGTAGGTACATCTTCTTCCAGTGAGCTGAAACCATAATAGACCTTATTATTACTTTTTTTTTTTTTTGGAATGGACACATAACTCTCTAAGCAGAAAAAAATAGCTTTATAGACGAAGGCTTGACACAAGCAGCTGGAAACACAAGATATATTCACTGGGGAACGTCCAAGGAATAGAGAACGTGGACAGAGCTCATACAGGCTCATTCTGATGTGAAAAACTGTGAAATAAAGGACTAGAAATATGATTCACAGTTCAAGGATGTTAACACTCGCAAGACTTTGCAGAATCCTTGGGGGGAGGCAGAGAATATTTAAACAGACAAATATACGAAACTAAAATAAGAAATGCGTGAAGCTTCTAGACAGGGTCAAGCACTAGACGGTTCAACAGTGGAGTGGATTACCACCAAAAGAACTCTGGTTCTCGAACCAGTTCTGTTCTGGATTACAAGAACTGTGGTGCTTTTCAGTGAACCAGCTCGTTTTTCCACCAGTTTTAGTGGAACCATCAAAACGTCACTTCATATGTCACCAACAGAGGGTGCTGCCCAGTGGGAGGGAACACAATCTGCACGGAAGAACCTAGTATTCTTTGGTTTCCGCTGCGAACGAACGTTTCTGGTTCTGGAACTTGCTTTTGTTGGTGGAAACGTGGTGAACTGGTTCAAAATTTGGTTCAGAACCAGAACAGTGCCGGTTCCTCATCTGTGGAAAGTGCTAACCATCCATTGAATAGATCTTGTCTGCTTATTTCAGGTGTGCCAGACAGAGCAATAGAATAAAAATACAGAACACTAGATTGAAATACACTGGATATCTATAATTAATACATTTATAGAAAGTAATTAACAGCCTCTGAGCTTCTAGAGCACGAGAGTGGCATCAGATGTCAGGACAGATTTTTTAAAATTAGAAAGCCATCAGAACCTTATTAAAATCACACCGTGTGAAATTCCCTTCTGACAATAGATTTTTAGTATTAAAACTGACATTACTCTGACTCTAAAACAATATCACAGGAAAACGTTAGCTGGCTGTAGGGTGTTGTGCAGATCTGCTGCATTTCATCATCTGATGAAAGTATCTAACCATTCCTCTCCCTCTCCCATTGGCTGCTGGCGAGGCCGAGCTTTACCTCGGCTCCTCAGCGGCTCTGAAGCATCAGACTGAAGCCGCGCTCGTCTAGATCGATACCATCCCTGAGATCCAGAGGTGTGTGAAAGCATTAACATCTGTTCAGCATCAACAGACCTCAAACTCGCTTCTAACTACCTCTCTCATGCCTAATTACTCAGATGTGCTTTCAGTGGCTTTAGTTTAATGTCCCTCGTTTTCCTTCCTTTGTTTGTCTTTCTGGTTTGATCATCCGAAGAACTTCAAGCCATATTCAACTCATATTAAGCCACAACGAATGTCTAAAGTCGTGTCTTTTTAGATAAGGTTAGTTGTACATAGAAAGGAGGAGTAATATCTTTTTAATACAGGACATCACGGACATTATGGCCACCATTGATCACATGCTACAAGAAATCTTAGTGTAAATTACGGTGATGTATCACAAATGTATTACTATAATGATATCACCTCTAAAAATCACATGATAATAACCTGCTTATAATGTGCTTATAATAGTAAGCTCCAGTAAGAATCACTGTACTCTGAGCTCAGCTTCCATGTTTGAGTAGAATGCTTCAATCAAGGCATCTTTGCCATTAACTTTTTGTTTAAAAATCAGGAGCTACCCGTACTTTCTCACATTTTTCTCCCAATTTAGCAAGGCCAGTTGTCCCCCATCACTAGTGGGTTAAGAAGACTAGCACACGCCTCCTCCGACACATGTGAAGTCAGACTCCGGTAATTTTTGAACTGCAGCTGATGCTGTAGCATTGCCAAGTAGCATCACAGCGCTAACGCTCGGAGGAAAGCAGCGCAGTGACTCGGTTCTGATACATCAGCTCACAGGCGCAGCTTGTGCTGATCATCATCACCCTAGAAGTGATGAGGGGTAAGAAGAAGAGTGCCATATACTGTACTGTACCCACCTAGAGAGAGCAAGGACACTTGTGTTCTCTCAGGGCTCTGGCAGCTGATGGCAAGCTGCATCACTGGGATTCGAACTGGTGATCTCATGATCATAGTGGCAATGTTGTACATTGTTGTGAGGTTTGCCACAGACCTAAAGCCATAAATACTCTTTTTCCACAGTGTTTGATGGAATATTTACGCATGACTTTGATTCGTACTGGGATAGATTAACCTGAGGTTATTCTTACCAAATAAAATAAAAAAGCTCTATTTAAACAGGACTAAAAGTACTGATACAGATAATATGGATGATATGGAAATAATTTCTTTACCTCACCTCCACAGGTAAAACTAATCCCATCCAAACAAGGCTTTTGAAAGCGATAGAGATAAAAAAACATTTGCTGTTTTTGATCAAGCCGACTAACAAGGTGATGCACGGCAATCTCACAACCCACCGTGCTACCGTGCTCCCGGGCTGACACTACCGTTGGCTCGGATTCGTGGGAGGAAACAGATTGCAGTGCTCTGAAAGCTGTCAAAATGGAGAGCGGATCTAGGCTTCACATGTGGGAAGCGAGCCTTTTAGCCGCTGGAACAGACTAACGGCTGAGTGGAAAGGCTGGGAGGTCACCTCACGCTCTGCAGGTCCGCAGGATTGCAGAACACGAGCGCCCGTCGCAATCCAGCCCGAATACCGGGCCATCTGTAAACAAGCCTCTCCAGGAAGATTCACCCTGGCAACAATTCACCCAACCTGAGAAGCCAAATGATTGGATTGACAGCAGAGTGGTTTCATTCACTGGTAGAGTTGAGGGAGCTGTTTAGTATTCTGTCCCCCACTCGCCATAAATGTCCCCAGTCCTTCATCAGCCTCAGCGACATAAGCTGTACGCCTGGATCTGGTTCAGTCTCCATCTCTTTCACTTCCTGTCACTCCGCCGCTCTCTCTCTCTCAGCCCATCCTCCTCACTCTTCATCCTTTTCATCCGTCCTCAACTTTTCCCCATTTCCTCCTCTGTTTACTTTACGTCTCAGGTAAACAAATGAAAGTGCATCGCCTCATGATGCTCGCTCATCATTATCCCACAGCTGCAGAGATGCTATTACTGTATTTCACCGGCAGAAGATGAGAAGAAGGAGTGGTCCTTGCTCTTAGTGTGTTTAATGGAGCAGTCGATTCCTGTCTCATTATTCGACCGACCACAAAATGTTCTGTTTGTTTGCTAAATGAACCTCCTGCATGAAGGCCTCAGGAAAGACACTGTGAAACATCTGATCATTTTAACACACTTTAAAGAAACAGTTCGGTTGCACTCATTTTATATGAGTGTAATCTCAATAAGACTCAATAAATTCATTATATACATTCATAACCTATTATAATGCAATCATAAGTCATTATAAACATGCTATAGTACATAATATGTTTACTATGCATTGTGACTTGTGATAACATAGCTGTGTTTATAATATGTATGTTGAAATAGTTTATATATGTATCATTAATTAATCTAGTCTCACAATGAAAGTCTGTCACTTTACTTGGAGCACACAAAGACCTGTTATAATGCATTATAAGTGTAACAAGTATAACTCATAAGCGGTTCCCAATATATTTAGAGTATTATACAGGGTGTGTTTCTAAGCTTGAGTTTCTTGGTAATGACGTAAAACATGTTATAAACAAAGCTAGTTTCCAGCTTATATATTTGTGATTTAATGCCCATCCTTGGTGCATTCATGTCAGTGTCTATACCAGTCCATGCAAACCAGTGCAAGTAAAGAGCAAAGTTGAAGCCTCCACATTGCAAAATGAACCAATCACACAACCCTACACTTAACAAAGGGAGCAGATAGCTTTCAAAATGCCACAGCACCAGAGTTAAACCAAAGAATAGCAGAATTAGAAAGAGAAATAGAGCTGGAAAGTTAAAAACTAAGAGAATAAAGAGAAGACTGCACCACAATGCACATGCTAAAAGTGCTCTGTGCAATTCCACACTTTCAGGATGCAGATGGAAGTCTCTATATGACATACAGTATATATATGTCTGCAATGTACAAATGTGATAGAAATCCGGATTGTAGTTTCCAGCTCATATATTTGTGATTGAATGTAAATTCTTGATGCATCTATATCACTGTCTTTACCAGTCCATGCAAACCAGTGCAAGACAAGAGCAAAGTTGAAGCAGCCACATTGCAAAAAGAACCAATCACACACACCTACACTCAGCACAGGGAGCAGATAGCTTTCAAAATGCCACAGCACCAAAGAATAGCAGAATTAGAAAGAGAAATAAAGCTGGCAGGCTAAAAGCTAAGAGAAATAAGAGAAGACTGCACCACAATGCACGTTTTAAAAGTGCTCTGTGCAAATGCACACTGTCAGGATGCAGATGCAAGTCTCGATATGGCATATGTATATGTCTGCAATGTACAAATGTGAAACAAATCCTGATATATATATATATATATATATATATATATATATATATATATATATATATATATATATATATATATATATATATATATATATATTTTTTTTTTTTTTTTTTTTTTTTCCAGCTCATATGTTTGTGATCACATCTCTGTCTATACCAGTCCACAACAAGGAAACCTGGGATTTGAGATCTCAGAGCAGTGTTTCCCACACTCCAACAAATCCACTATACCCGTGAACACACGGACACGCACCATAACACACTTACACACCTCCACCAGAGAAAAACAGAATGCACACGGCTTTCTTGCTCTGACTGACAACGCATTCCCTCCACAGACCCTCCCCTTCATTTCTTCCGCCGATTGATGCCGACAGATGAAACATCCCTCTCTCGCTTACTCCCTCCCTCTCTCCATGAATCCCCTGCACCCTCCCTCTTTCCATCTATCCATCCATTCCTCCCTCCCTTTCCCCAACCTGCTCTCCCCCTCCCCTTTCGGCTCTCTCTCTCGCTCTCTCTGCTTTCGCTCTCTCTCTCTTTCTCTCTGGTATCTGCGCTGCAGCCACTCTCGCCGGATCCCACTGGAAGGAAGAAGCAAAGAAACGAATGCAGGCTCGGCTCGGCTCAGCTCAGGAGGCGAGGAGGACGGAAGGGGTAAAGTTCCAGCAGCTTCTTCCTGGCAGTTTCCCACCAGAGATGTAGGAGCTTCCAACACTTCCCGCAGCCTGAGAGTCGGAGTGTCCAGCGGGGGCCGGCTGGAATGACCTGGGGAAGCGGGAGCACTCTGGAAACCCTCGATGGGGTTGCCCACTAGGAGCTGTCTGTGATCCCACCCCTATACCACCAAACCACCCACCTGCCCAGCCCTGCAACTCACTCGCCGGCTGCCTGAGCAACTGAACGGGAGGCTATGATCCCTCGGGCTCTTATCAGCTGATGGATAACGAAGCAAACGCCAACCAAGGTAAGACTTCGTAAGGTCTTTGCTGGATCCTGACTCAACAGTTTTATCCTCTGGAAAAAAACAAAACAATTAAATCTCCAATCAAACCAATCCATGGATGCTCTCAGCTGCAGAGTCTGATCGAGAAGATATATTTTGGTGAAGGGTCTGTCGGTCGGTCGGTTGGTTGGTTGATGCTTGTTGCTATAAACATGAATATAAAAATGATGGTATGGCAAAAAAAAGAAGATAAAGATGACTGCAAGCAAGTTGACCACAGTCAAATGAATGCTAGTGAACTGTTCCTCAAAACATATCATGCTTTAAAAAAATGGACACCTGTAAATGAACGAATTCCTAAACTGTTTTTAAAGGGGTTCAGGAATCCCAGGCAGTCAGACCAGCAAGCATGATTCAGGGAAATTAGTCATTATATACATATACAGCTTTGGAATAATAATCATAATAATAATTAAGAGACCACTTTGGTTTCTGAATCAGTTTCTCTGATTTTGCTATTCATAATGCTATTTATAAAGTACAGACAACATTTATCTCAAATTCCACATAAAAATATTGTCATTTGCAGCATTTATTTGAATTGCAGAAAATGAGAAATCTCTGAAACAACAAACAAAAAAAAAAGATGCAGAGCTTTCAGACCTCAAATAAAGCAAAGAAATCCATATGTTAATATTCATAAAGTTTTAAGGGTTCAAAAATCAATAGTTGGCATGTTCTCCTCCACCAGTCTTACACACTGCTTTTGAATGGATAACTTTATGCCTTTACTCCTGGTGCAAAAAAATCAAGCAGTTCAGCTTGGTTTGATTGGCTTGATTTGGCTTGTGATCATCCATATTCCCCTTGATTATATGCTAGAGTTTTAAATTTGGTAAATTTAAAGAAACCCATATTTTTTAAGTGCTCTCTTTATTTTTTTTCCAGAGCTGTGTGTATGTATGTATGTATGGCAGCAACAGGCAGCACCAAAGGAGATTTCAGACCTGAAATCTTACAGTACAGTATATTATTCAGTGTTTTTTATTGAGTGGTGAAGATGAACCTGAACAGATTAACTTTACGCTATGGATGAAAACATGTTATCTGCTATAAAGGAACACTGACAAGCTTAAGCTGAAGCTTTTCCTACAATCCACAGCATCCACAGAAAATCCATAATTGACATAAATACATGGTGTACTGTGTAATGGTTTTCCATAGGGGCCTTCAGTAAGTACCCAGACCTGCCCAGGTTGCATCCAGCTGCATTCTAAAGAGAGAGGGAGTGATGGGAGTGATGGGAAAACACAATCGACTTGGCTTAATGCTTTTTTTCCCATCTGGAGATGGGGGTCCAGTAGAGATAGTTATCAGCCTGACACATTCTCCATGCTGATTGGGCACCACATGGCCTAAGGGAGGTCAGGGGCTAGGCTAAAAATAGTAGCATGACTCCGGCTTTTCAGCTTAATATGCCGAAGGAGTCCGAGGAAGCTGGGAAAGCATGAAAGTCACTGAAGGCATTGTTTTCCACATATGCAAGCTCTCCATGACGAGGCTAAGAGATATACAGTTTATTCTGACTGATGTCTTGATATATATAGGAGTTATAGAATGAAACTGAAACACCTGGTTTTAGAGCACAATAATTGATTGTGGTGACGGACAGTTCTGGTGGAAACAGGAGAGTTGAGGTGCACATTGAATTCTGCGTGATTTGGTCAGCCGTGGTTTTATGTTTTTTTGGATACAATCCGGGTTAGCACCCGAACATCCCTTTCAGACAGCTTCCTCTTACAGCGTCCACAGTTAATCCTGTTGGATGTGGTTGGTTCTTCTTGGTGGTATGCTGACATTACCCTGGATACCGTGGCTCTTGATGCATCACAAAGACTTGCTGTCTTGGTCACAGATGCTCCAGCAAGACGTGCACCAACAATTTGTCCTCTTTTGAACTCTGGTATGTCTCCCATAATGTTGTGTGCATTGCAATATTTAGAGCAGAACTGTGCTCTTACCCTGCTAATTGAACCTTCACACTCTGCTCTTACTGGTGACCAAGAAAGTCTGGCAGCATAATGTAGTGTAGTATTCTGTTTATTGTTATGAAATAGTGCACTGCTTGGTGTTCTTGTGTGTTTTCTATTGCCTAGATAGCAATATGCCAAATATTTACCTGAACACACCTCACTCCCAGACTAACATGCGCATTGGTGTAGATACTGTACTGTATATTCAGAAGCACAGTTGCTATTTAAACAAAACAATGCAGCTGCAAGCTGTGAAAATAGACTGTTGGCGAGGTATAAGATAGCAATGAGCATCAGTTCATGTTATGCAAAGGGTGTTATGAAGATAACACTGTCTGTACATATAGCTCAATACATAATACAAATAGTTTTATCATTATTTGTCCTGGTAACCTTTATTTTTTTATTTTAACTACTTTCTTTTACAATAAATTTACAAATAAAAAATAAATCTGATATTGTTTATTCAGCTACAGTTCGCCAGTAGTGCCAGCCTTAAGTATATTGTTTAAAAGTAAACTTAACAATATATATATATATATATATATATATATATATATATATATATATATATATATATATATATATATATATATATATATTTTTTTTTTTTTTTTTTTTTTTTTATATATTAAAATATGTACTTATATACATGCTAAATGAACTAAATTTCAGAACAATTCATGGCAACTTAAGTGTATTTTTAATTTTAATTAAGATATATTTAAACACAACATAAAAGTATAAAATATTAGATTGTGCTTTTGAGTTCTGCTTTTTTTGTACAACTTCTACAAACTTAAGACGATTTATGTATTTATGTATTTTTTAAACACCTTTTTTAATACACTTGCAGTATATTGTGTTACACCTTAATGCTACAGTAAATAAAAAATATTACACTAAAGTGAACTTTAAGCAGGATTTAATGCCACTATATATTTTTTTTTCCTGTTAACACAATGTATAAATTAATGCTTAATTGCTTAAAAATGCATTTTATGGAAAAACAGAAAAATTAAATGTATTTAATGTGTATTTTTAATGTGTATATTAAATGGAAAATTCACTTTTTTTTAGTATTCTTTCCCTAATTTGAACATACTTTTAATATTTTTAAGTATACTTCCTTTTCTCACAAGACAAAATTAACAGACAAAATGAGATGAAATAATCTTGTTGCATTTTTTCGTCTGAAAATCACAGTAAAATTCAAAGCTTTTCTCCAGTCGATTGGTGCGAGACAGTGACGCCACCTTGCAATGCTGTGGTGCTGCTGTGGTGCTGCTGTGGTGCTGCTGTGGTGCTGCTGTGGTGCTGCTGTGGTGCTGCTGTGGTGCTGCTGTGGTGCTGCTGTGGTGATGCTGT
Organism: Astyanax mexicanus; assembly: GCF_023375975.1. Lineage (NCBI taxonomy): Eukaryota > Metazoa > Chordata > Actinopteri > Characiformes > Acestrorhamphidae > Astyanax > Astyanax mexicanus. The sequence continues at coordinate 1,858,818 of NC_064417.1, forward strand.
GGTGCTGCTGTGGTGCTGCTGTGGTGCTGCTGTGGTGCTGCTGTGGTGCTCTGGTCGATTGCAGGCCTGAGTTGCACGTTGATGCGAATGCAGTAAAAGAAGCAGTTTGGCGAGAGTGAGCTGCACTGCAGAGGCACATAAAAACCCCATTTACCCCCAAAAAAATCAGCTCAGGCCAGATCAAACTATCTGATTTCACCAATTATGTTGGAGGGGCGTTAAAACAAAAATACAAAAATATAAAAATAAAAACCAGGCCTCCGTCTCCAGCGTCCTCGAGGACACCCCAGCCGGTGGGTAACTGCTGCCGTTCCATGCTGCTGCTTCTAATCACACACACAGCAGACCTGCTGTTCTCTTCTCTATCTCACCCTTTCATACATAAAAAAGCAGTGTGCTCATCCACTACGCTTTCCAGCTGAAAGCTCTACACAAAAAAGCATTCTTTTTTTATATACTGTATAGGCCAAAATCAATGTGTTTTCTTTATTTTCATGACGATTTACATTGTAGATTCTCACTGAAGCATCAAAACTATGAATGAACACATGTGGAGTTTTATGTACTTTAAAAAAAGGTGAAATAACTAAAACTAAAACATGTTTTATATTCTAGTTTCTTCAAAATAAAAGCCCCCCTTTGCTCTGATTACTGCTTTGCACACTCTTGGCATCATTCTCTCAATGAGCTTCATTTAAGAGGTGGCCACCTGAAATGAAAGGTTTTCCAACAGTCTTGAAGGAAGGAAGGAGTTCCCAGAGGTGTTTATTAGCACTTGTTGCTCCTTTGTCTTCTTCACTCTGTGCTCCAGCTCACCCCAAAGCTCATCTGGATTGGGTTCAGGTCCGGTGACTGTGGAGGTTCAGCTCATTTTTTATTAAGTACATAAAACTCCACATGTGTTCATTTATAGTTTTGATGCTTCAGTGAGAATCTACAATGTAAATATCAGTCATGAAAATAAAGAATAAAGAAAACACATTGAAAAAGAGAAGGTGTGTCCAAACTTTTGGCCTGTACTGGATGCACTCTTACTCCACATAGTACACACCAACCTATAACTTTAAACAGTTAAATACACTGACATGATCATTGAGACCTTTGGTTTGAATCCCGGTCATGCAGCTTGCTATCTTTATACTAGGCTACATATGTCTGCTATGTTCTTGCAGGAGTGTGGGGGGTATGTATGACGTGTGCAGGTGTGATGGATCACAGTATAAACCAATAGGGAGTCAGAATGGTATATGTTTATACTTCTCTACATCCAACAAATGCACCACCAAGTCTCCAGAAATGGAACTGAATATTCTTGATCCCTGGATTCGCTCCAAAGAACACTTATTGACATCTTTAATTTCGAGAGTCCCGCCAAACCAGAATCAGATGAAACACGATCTGGATTCAGCAATATCTTGAGGCTCTGGTGATCAGTGGAGTGAATTACTCAGATACTGGTAGAGACTGAGCGAAGGCTTGTTTTCCAGGAACTGCTATACATTATACACAATTCCTCTCTGGTTCCCCTATATTTATCACTATATATAAATATATATAGAAGATTAAAAGTTCCATATCACAGTGTTCATTCAAACATCTCTACAGCTCTCCTCGTAGAAGTCTTATATTATTTATAGATATCATCATCATCATCATCATCATCATCATCATCAGCTGATTTAGTAAATAAGTGATACATTATGTAAAACCAGGTGAATTACTGATGGAATTGAACATTATTGAAAAGTTACTTTATTTCAGTAATTCAGTTCAAAAAGTGAAACTCTTTTATATATATTTTTTTTATTTTATTGTTGATTGTTGATTATGGCTTACAGCCAATGAAAACCCAAAAATCAGTGTCTCAGAAAATGTGACTATTATATAACACCAATTGCTACTTTTGTTTTGACAGTGTGGGTAGTGTGACAAATCCTGCTGGAAAATGAAACGAAGTCCAAAGTCAGTGCAGTACTTTTATGGTAAAAGTACCAATTAGTCTTATATAATATTAACATTTTATGAGACAATGATTTTTGGTTTAGATTTTTTTTTAGAATATGTAGTACTTTGGTAGAATACAGTAATATATCAGCAAACATCTGTATAAAAATAATAAAAATAGTTACAGATTGGAAGCTGTGTTGGTGGCGTGTGTGTTTGTGTGGGTAGGTGTGTGTTGAGGAGTCTGATGGCCTGGGGAAGAAGCTGTTGCAGAGTCTGGTAGTTAAGCTGCTATATGGCGTGTGTTTGCATGGGTAGGTGTGGGTTGAGGAGTCTGATGACCTGGGGGAAGAAGCTGTTGTAGAGTCTGGTAGTGAAAAAGCAGTGAGTCTGTTTGAGGGATGGGTGGGCTTTACTGATGCAGGATGTTGTGTAAAATACCCTAAAGATTACACCCCACTATTACAGCTATATCTTCTTGTTTTTTCTTGTTATATCTGGTTTTTATAAGCAAAATATTTGTTTTGTTTTCCAATATAAAATGTTTTAAATGCTGTCTTTTTATAGGATAGGTGTCCACAATGTCTGCACACTTGTAACTACTGTATGTAGTGATGTTCGGTTCAGTTACATAATACTATATAAGCAGCACTATAGTGTATAACTGATAGACTGGTAGAGTAGAGGTAGTTATGCAAGTCTTAAATTAGAGCCCGACTCTCCAGCAGACCCTCAAAGTAAAGAGTCTAAAGCAGAACTTTAAATAGCATCAACAAATGGAGTGAAATCAGTGGTTGATACGCTGTAAAGTGGGCAGTTCACCACAGGTTACCACAGCTGGCTCCAGCAGTAATGGCTCGTGACGAAACTCGGCCACGTCCATCTGCTAGCCGGCCTTTTAGCCGTCGCCTGATTACTGACCGACCACGTCTCCATCCACATCACGCTTCTCTGATTCTCCCTTTTTTTATTTTTTCATTTTCTCTCTTTTTTTTTGAGTGATTTCCATTTAGTTCCCATGGAAACCCTTTGTAACTCATTGCAGGATAGATGAAAACGCAGATACGCTGCTCGGAGAAGAAGCTGTGGATGAGAGTCCACCTACTCACTGCCAGAGCACTACAGCTCTCACCAGAGGCAAAGAGCAGCCACTTGCAGCTCACCGCCACCACACACTCGCTCACCGTCGCACACTCGCTCTCTCGCTCGCACGCCCGGGCTGCGTAACAGCTTAGCGACTCACTCTCTCGCTCTCTCTCTCTCTCTCTCGCGCTCTAATCCACACTCGTACACTCGTACTTCATCTCCAGCTCTAGCAGCAGCAGCAGCAGCAGGGTCACCTTTTCCTTGAGGCTACATATCATACAGTGCGGATCTGTAAAGATGAGTTTTTATGAAGAAAAACACACAAAACACACAAAAAGGCACATATATACACTCACACACAGTGTTTATTTGCGTTGGGTGGGAATTGCTTAAAAAAATAAAATAAAATAAAATGAAAAAGCTGTGTAAATATTATCTCTGCATATGATACTTAAGTTCATATTAATGGATTATAATGGATTTTAATGGAATAGAGGTGGTCAAATATAGTACTGTCTTGTCTTGTATCTATCTTAAAAGTCCGCTTATAGAAATTCCACTTCCACTGAGCTGAAGGTCCATAAAGAAGAAAAATACAAAAAAAATCATGTCAATTTAATTCATCCCCTAAAAAAGTACAAAAACGAAGCTGATTACCAAAATATAGTGCTCAAAACATACATGATTCAGAACATTCCCAGACAAGGATATAGCCTAGTCCAAGTCCAAGACAAGAATAGGGCCCAATCCCATTTCTAATTTACACCCCTACTCCTTGTTTCAAGTCCATCCCTTCAAAAACCTGTCTTTTCCTTAATTCCTCTGTGGTGGTGAGCTGAAATTTGCTTTTATTAGCTTTTATAGAATTTAATTGTTCCATTCCACCTTAAATGCTGCAGTCTCTGCTCTCTGTTGCACCATTTAAGGTGGAATGGAAAAGCCAGCTAGAGAGCTAGGTATTGAGACAATCTACAAGCAATTTTTTATGCTTCTTATGAAGAAAATGACCAAAAAACATTAAAACAACACATTAAACTATGAAAATGTTGTGGTTATTATAATTGTATCGTGTATCGTAATACTTATATTTCTGAGTTTCTTTGGTCGCTTGCAATTTCTAAGGCTCGGAACTCTAATGAACTTATCCTGGAGAACAGAGGAAACTCAATCCTGATAAGAGCCAGTTTCATCCTACCATTTTTTATAGTTTTTTGACTGAACATCATTTCCTAAAGTTTAGTATTCTTTACTTAGTAGAGTAGTTCTTGTTTCTCATAATCTGGATCAGAACATTACTGAAATATTCACTATTCACTGTATACCTGTAACTCTACCTCTTCACTACTTTACTTTAACTGATGCTCTCAAACACTTTATTAAGAGACAAGAAACTCAAGTAATTAACTCTTGATGAGTTCAGCACAGCTGTTAACTGAAAGCCTGAATTCCAGGTGACTCTACCTCATAAAACTGACTGAGAAAAAAAAAAAAAATATATATATATATATATATATATATCAAGATGTGCAAATCTGTCATCTAAGCAAGAGATGCTACAGTTTTTGAAGAATCTGAAATATAAAACCTATTTTACAGCATTTCTCAGCAGTTTAATTTTGAGTTTTTCTTGGCTGGTGTTTATTTGCTGTATTTCTTTATTTATTTGATATAAATATAAACCACCTACAGTCTGCTGGGCGAGAGAGCGTAGACGGTCAGAGCTTTAAAGTCAGACAGTGGAGTAAAAGGAGAAATCCATTAAATTCTGATGAAATATTAAATAAATATATCTATATGTTTTTTTCTTCTTTTTTTTTACCCCACATCCTCTCTTTTTCTCTATCTCTCTCAAAAAAAAACTGATTAAAGATTTAGCTGGATTTCAGTGATGGCTTTGGGAAGCTTTCTCTGGTCCTTCACTTTGTGCTCCTTCCTTTATTTTCTATCATTCTATCATAGGTGTCTGTATGACTACAAAAATACTACTTTAGGATCACAAGTGCACGATTTTGGCAGTAGTGAGCAAATAATAAAAATAACCATAATAATAATATAATATTAAATTCTGCTGGTTATGCAACACCTGTAACATATGGTCTGCTATGCATATACTTATTCATATGTATATATATATATATATATATATATATATATATATAGTATGATTAGCACTTTATAATGATTAGTTTCGATTAGTAGCGGCTTCATCTCTGTTTGGCTCATTAACCCTTTAAACTCTAGTCTGTTTTGATGTGTTTTTTCTTCGTTTTTGTCAGTTCTCTCTCTTTTTCAGCTCTTATAACACAGTAATTATATCAGACAGACACATGCTCTGATCTCTTTTACTCCAGAAGACATACGGCTGCTCAAAAATATAATCATTTAAAATATAAAAGGAAGCAGAGCTGTTAGATTTTCCTGGAAGTGATCATGGTTTCCTCAAAATTTTACCAAGCGCCTGTTTTTTTTGTTTTACCTATTTTTAAATGTATAGGCTTTTAAATATATTCCGACCTAAGAAAACCTTCGAAAATGGTTAGACTAGAGTGTTTATGAGTTAAAAACATAAGAAAATTGATGATATATAGTTCATTACATGGCTTATTAATTATTACTGTGATATAATACATGGAGAAACAGCATCAGGCGGATTTATTTCTCTTGATAATCAATAATCACACCTCCAGAATACATGTAGATTAACTTATTAAAAACCTAACACTCAGAGCAGCCTATACCTTTCAGTATTTTAATCATCAGGACACACAAAGAAAACTATATACAAAAATCCAAAAACTTTGAGTCAAAATAAATACAAATTTTAGTTTAGTGCAAAATAACTACGACTAAATAAAAACTAAATTAAGTAGTGTGCACACCATACCTTTAGTGCTTTAGTTTGAGTAAAGCAGGTAGTTTCACACTTTTTCTGTGAGTCACTTTTTTTTTAGTCTTTATTTACTGATATTATTTGGTTTGAAACATCATATAAATATGTTTGAAGCACTAAAGGTAAATAATATTGGTTGGGGAAAGAGATTTTTCACTTTTTTAGGTGTTTTTCTCAATGGGTTTTTTGTAGATTTAGCTTTACCGCACTGGGATGTGATCACTATTTTAAAAAGAGTAAGCTCCACCCTTTCTAACCATATATGGATTATGTTTATGTGTGAAGGGATTCCTGAGTAATTAAGCTGAGAACAGCTTAAAGGTGTGATTTTGGATGGAAAAATCTGTTTGTAGGGTTCTAAGGGTTAATTTAGCAGTAGCATGCTGCTGATCCATGCACACACACACACACACACACACACACACACACATCGACTGTACATGAATGTGTGTGTAGGTGAGTCATCATGCCTGAGGGGCTGAGCCGTGTACAGTCTTGTGCTGAGAGTGATGGTGATTGAGACAGGGTCGTTAAGGGTGCTATAGTTAATAGTCTAATTAGCTTTATGGCTCTTGGCGATATTTTTGCACATCTTCATTTGAGAGATGTGATGCTCTCGGTTTGGTTTTGCACGGTTGTCGCACTAATAAGCAGCAAACAGGGTCTGAGTGAGCTCTCGACACCGTCGCTCTCGCTCTCTCGCTCTCTCTCTCTTTCTCCGTCGCCGGCCGGGTCGTAAACGTCCAGTTCTCCAGGTCTTGGACGATGCTGACATCAAAGAAACCTTTATTATCGGACCCTCCAGATCCCCTCGAGGGCACTCTGGGTAGGAGTGGGCTTTTGAGAGCTTCCTCAGCAGCAGGACCGCAGCTCTATTCCACATCCTCACATCCTCAACCTCAAACAGCCCTCGCTGAACGCCGGCGAACTGCAGGGAAGAAAGAGTGCGGAGAGTGAGATCATATTAAGGAAATGTCACGCTGAGCACAATTACTGTCCTAATGAATCAATTTGGGGCGAAGCGAAGACACTTATAATCCGTTCTGACTTAAAACTTTCACAAGGGCGTCGAGTGGTCCAGCGGTCTAAAGGGCTGCCACTATGAGAAGGAGGTCGCAGGTTCGAACCCCGTTCATGCAGCTTTACCATCAAGCTGCCGGCACTCAGAGGGAGCACAATTGGCCCTGCTCCCTCCGGGTGGATACAGTAGATGGCACTTTCTCCCCACATCACTCCTAGGGTGATGTCTGCAGCATAGGGCTGCATCTGTGAGCTGATGTATCAGAACCGAGTCGCTGCGTTTTCCTCCAAACTTTAGCTCTGTGATGCCGCTCGGACGCTCAAAAAGTAGCGGTGGCTGACTTCACATGTATCAGAGGAGGCAGGTGCTGGTTTTCATGCTCCTGATGTGTTGGGGCATCACTCGTGATAGGGGAAGTCCTAGTAAGTGGGTTGGGTAATTGGCCATGCTAAATTGGGGAGAAAATTGGAAAAGAGTAAGACATGGAGAGAGCTTCGGTTACAGTGCATTACCAACTGATAACGGCACTCATAGAACTAATAGAACGCCAATCATCTCTCAGCCAATCATCACATTGCAGGGTCGGAACTAACTGTGGTATACTATAATAACCGCTGAAATCCTTTTTTTTAACATGTGAGTGTTTGACTAGTCCTTAAAACACTGCCACCAGAAAGAGTTCCAAAAATATGAAATATTGGAATAAAAAATAATAAAATCAGTGAAATCTAAACATTAAATCTATTATTATTCTGGTTTACATTTCTATCATTTTCTAGATAAAGCAAATGTAGTGAATAACCAGTTGTTTGAATGTAAAAAGAGTGCATAAGATACAGAATCATGAGCCTGAGAGCTGAGAGATCCAGCCTGTAAGGATTCGCTCAGGCAGGCTGTTTACGCTGCTGCTCACGTAGCACTTTGGATCCAGTAAGCGCCATGTTCTCAGACTCCTTCATTTAGCTGAGTACAGCAATTAGTCTATTGACATTCAGAAATACGTGATTCCAGAATAGATGCTTCGTACGCACGCAGCCTGTGTCATAGCACTGCGCTTTATCCGCGTGAGATACGGCGTCGGCTCCCCGGTAGGAAGAAACGTAATTATCTTTATCTTCATCCAGGAGCAAAAAGAAAGAGAAAAGCTCTGCTGGAACTTATGCGACGTCACCTGGGTGATTTGTTCACCTGCAGAAGGAAGGAGCTGCCTGGTCATAAATGCTGAGCAGCCGCAAGAAGAGGATTGAGTGAGACTCACGTGAGACTTGCGTGAGACAGCTGCAGGAACGGAGGGAACGGTGACTTATCACGCCCGTGTTTTTTTCCTCAACGCCATTAGCAAGAAAAAGAAAAAAAGCATCTCTCTACATCCATCCACTGGAGGCATGAAGCGTGGCATGACACTGCATTAAGTACACATCTTGATAAATGAGACTTCCTGTTTTGCGCCGGCTGCACGCGCCAATTTATTCCCTGCCTTATTGCAGCTGCCGTCTCTGATTCCAGATGATTCCCGTTGTGACTCCGGTGCTGCGGCATCATTTGTATGGTTCAGTCTTAAGAGTTTCCATGTGCAGATCTGGTCCGCTGCACACGGCCATCTGTCAGCGCCTTTACTTCAGGACCTTCCACTGCGGCGCTACCTCCATTTACTCTTCAAGCTCTCGCAGTGTTTGACAGCTCTGTTTGAGCTCGCTGCTCAGGGCCAAAAGACACAGTCTGGAACTATTTTGAGGGATTTTTGAGGGTTTTAAGACATGGTAGATAAGCGAATAACTATTTTTTTTTATTTAACGTATTTTTATCACTATAAAATGCACTTAAATTTCGTTAATTTCCCCAAAAATCATCTTATACTATAAGTGTGTCTTATAATCCGGTGCTCCTTATGTATGAATTATATCAGTCAGGTATTAAGGAGCAGTAAAGACACTCTGAACACTGAAGTACAGAGTTATACAGGAGTTTCAGTTTAGTTCTGCAAGAGCAGAGTTAGCATTAGCAGCTAACCATGCTAAGCGCAAGTTCTTTGTTCGTACAGAGGTGAGCATTATCGACCTGTAGTCTGCTGCTAACCCCGGCTAGCACTGCTGGAGCAGCATTAGCATCTACATATGAAATATCGAAGTATGAAAATTTAAGCTTACTTCAAATAAACGGAAAGGCTTTACTCACTGAAATAAACAGTTTTCTGGAGATAAATCTGTGTAGATTAACATCCAGTACTCGTTTAACTTGTCTGACTCATTTGAAATGTTTTTTTTTTTTTTTTAAGAATTTCAGTTTTATTTATTTAGCTTAGCTGCTAAAGTAGAAGGAAAACATGGCGACACCCCTGTTCCTTACTAGAGTTGCATAAAATGCATCTTATAATTACTGTAAATACTTACATATGAATGCTACAATCCTATTTTGATCAATTAACACCTTCAGAACTGAATTATGTTCCAATGATAAAAAAAAAACATATTAATGTATGTAATGCTCTCAAAAATAAAGATTCAATATGCTGTTGCATATCTCACTATAGCAATGATATTTTATTCTTTATTCCCAGCACACATGATGCACCTGCATGGTCAACATAGGATTAAGTGGCTGACTGTTGACTGTTGTCAGGGTTTTAATCAGTCAGTGGAGCTCCTGTATTTCCCGCTGCCAAGATAGAAACACGGCAGGAATTTACCTGAACACACCTCACTTCCAGACTCCCACACCAATCAGTGTAGATATAAATAATTCCTAAATAATTCTGATGCTATTTTATCAATGTGAGCGCAAAGCGTGGAAATAGACAATTGATGGGGTGTAAGATAGCGATGAGCATTGTGACGCACCTTGCACAGGGTTTACGATAGAGCTCATATCCTGCAGACCATGTTACCTGTTCTATGACATCTGGCATGTCAGTAATTTTAATTTAAACATGCCAAACATTTCTTAACACAGTCCATCACTCTTCATCTGTTACTCTGCCTCATTTTATAACCTCTTTATGAAGGTCACTGAGATCTCAGGCACAGACTCCGGGCACCGGGGCAGATACACTTCTCTTTTTCATCAGCAGTAATTGCACCGCTCAAGTCTCAAGTGTAGCAGTCAGTAAGGAGCATATTTTTTCCCTGGCCTTTCATGTTGATCTGTGGGTTCTCTTGTTCACATTTCCGAAACCTTGGATACTTGATGGTACAACACATAAAAACACACAAAAATAGTCTCAAGGATGAAAACGGCTGTTTTTTTAAAGAGAAAAAAAGAGAGTAAAAGAAAAGTCAGAGAGGAGAGATATAAAAACTCTTTATAGTAATATTAAGTTAATAAGGTTCTGCAATCAGTGGCTCTAGCTTTTCTAAATGCACGAGCTTACCTTGAAAACACAGGTACCATACAATGCCCAGCAGCATTGCCAGACCTTTTCCCAGCAGACAATGGGGGACACACCCAGTATGAAAATAGGTTGTGCCAGAAGCCAATGGAAAATAACTGAAGACTAATCTCAGTTATTATTAGTTGGTTCAACTCAAAGATCTCTGTTTGTAACTCAAAATAGTGATGTTATAGAGTATTGTTTAGAAGTATACAATTTTATATAAAACAGAATTAATGCATTTGAGTTTAAACAACTTATGGGTTATATAGTTATATAGTAAACTAGAGAAAACAAACCAGAAACTAAACTTCAAACATTCAAACAAAGAGAAATCAAACAAAAGACTGGGTCTACTAAGACAGGGAAAAAATACAAAGGCTAGAACTTATAGAAAGACAGAGGGTCAAACACAAAAAGCGCAACAGAGAACAAAGGAGCACATGGGGTATTTATACACTGGCACAGACAAGAGACACTTGTGGAAGTAACGAGGGGGCGGGGTTACAAATGAGACAGGAGGGATTACAGAAGCACATGAGCACGTGGGGAGGAAAACAAGACAAGAAAACATAGTACAGAAGCAGGGAGGACCAAAAAAAAGCTAAAGTTTACCAATTATTTTCTATATATATTTCATATTTTACAGCAAAAAAAGCTCAAATTTAGGATGGGGAGTTTAAGTATTTGGATTTTCAGACTCGATTCAGCTGTCAATCAGCAGCTTCTGAGCAGCACTGTGTTTTTTAAGTCTCGTAACGCTAAAGATTAGTTTCTGCCGCTGTAGATTAGAACTCTGGAGCGTGACTCATGTTGTAATGTGCAGGAGTGACATTAGCTGGAAAATGAGAGGTAGTTGAGGAGAGGCTTGTGAAAACCTTTACAGCCCACGTATGAAAGCTTTTAAAGTAGACCCAGTCACAGGATTACGCATTTCAACTAAATGCCTCTATAAAGCGCTCGGAAATGTCAATGAATCACCCGGTGAAAATTACCATCGCGCATTAGCGTAGCATCAGGCTAATGATGATGTCGATAATGATGAGCATCCAGCCTGCAGCAGGGATCCATATTAATAACACATATTGACCATTTGCTCATTATGTAAATGTGTTTGTAGGTTTTAGGTTTGCTATATTGAGCACCAGCATAAGACCAATGGTTGCTAATGCTTTGTGTATTTATTAATTAATCTTGCTTCGTCTTTTGTTAAAATTGTTATTTGTTTTATATTAGATCCTGTTTATATGTGGTGTTAACATGTGTGCTGGGTGATCTACTGTAGAGTAGATCACCCAGCCACCTTCATTTACTGCTTTATTGGTGAAATATACATAATAACCACACTGTTCACCATCTTCAAGTCATTAGGGATGCACCGAATGTTTGGCAACCAAAAATATTCAGCCAAAAATGGCAAAAAATGCATTTTTGGTTATAAGGACCAAATAATTAATAAGTCCTATTGCACTGTTCAATTTAACGTTTTATTTTCCCACACTCTATGCAGCTTGCCATCAGCTGCCAGAGCCCTGAGAGAGCACAGTTGGTCTTGCTCTCTCTCTGGGTGGGCACAGTACAGTAGATGGTGCTCTTCTCTTTCCCCTCATCACTCCTAGGGTGATGTGGATCAGCACAAGGCTGCGTCTGTGAGCTGATGTATCAGAACCGAGTCGCTGCACTTCCCTCCGAGCGTTAGCGACTTAGGGATGCTACTCTGCAATGATACAGCATAAGCAGCAGTTAAAAAAGAGGCGGAGTCTGACATCACATGTGTCGGAGGAGGCATGTGCTAGTCTTCTTCACCCTCCTGGTGTTGGGGCATCACTAGTGATAGGGGCATTGGGTAATTGACTTTGTAAATTGGGGAGAAAATGGAATATAAAAGAAAATAAATAAATAAATAAAAAGGGCCAGCGTGGGGGGTGTTTCAAATTTCGAGATAAAATAAATTAAATAAAAAATAGACAGTCAGTGTATGGGCCCCACGGCTGCAGCCTAGGGTAGCCAATACTGTTGTAAAATTTGATTTTCTACAATTTTTATGTAACTGCTTATATCATCAGAGAATTAGAATAGTTTTATTTCTGAACTGCGTCTCTGAAACTACTTTGGATCAAGAGCATCTTTAGCTGGATGAGCGCTCTCATAAAACAGACTATGCAATTTATTCTGAAGAAAATCCAACAGCCTTCAGGCCTGAAACATCCAATAAAGCCTAAATGTTGTTGTTTTCTGTATATTGCTTGTAACAGGCCTGAGGGAACAGATGCTGATCTTTCCAATCTTCTGGTCTCTGAGTTGTTTAGGGACGCAGATTATTATCATGAATAGGTGATGCTGGAAACCACGCAACTGCTGCAGTTGAGCCGCTGAAGATCAGCGGACGTATAGAGACAGATTCAGAAATCGCACAGTTATACAGTTGAATAGTATAATAACTGCTCAGTACATATTTAACCCTTTCAGACCTGAATTACCACAGTTTTTTTTTTTTTTATGCGTCTTGGCATCATGTTCTCCTCCACCAGTCTTACACACTGCTTTTGTATAACGTTATGCCTTTACTCCTGGTGCAAAAATTCAAGAACACTAAAAACAAAAAAGGTGAGGGGAAATTTTACTTGAAAAAAAGTTTCACAACTTTCTGCACTTGCTTTTTTTTAGGTAAATTTAATTTCAGATAAATTTTATTAATTTCAACTCGGTTTCAAGACTTAAATGTTACACAGAGTAAATAAGTGAACTGAACTTCAGTCAATCCTTTCTTTTAGTAAACTTTACTTCATTTCTGCATACAATATTACCTAATTACAATTACATAATGTATACAATATTACTCAAATAATTTATGATACATAATATATTATAATTCCTGAAATTCCTGAAAAAATACTGTCTCAACACATGGATGGCATGTAATACATTCTTTTTTACTATTTGAGTAATACTGTATAAATTAAGGAATTGTAATTAGGTAATATTGTATGCAGAAATGAAGTAAAGTTTACTAAAAGAAAGGATTGACTGAAGTTCAGTTCACTTATTTACTTTATGTAACTCTATCTATATAAGTCTTGAAACCGAGTTAAAGTTACTTAAATTTATCTGAAATTAAATTTATTAAAAAAAAGCAAATGCAGAAAGTTGCGGAACTTTTTTTGAAGTAAATTTTATGCATCATTTACACACAGCCTTCCTGCAGTTATTTCATATTTTAAACCTAGCAAGAAATAAAACCCACACACTGCTGTGTCCTGCTGTCAGTCCGGTCGTGTCTCGGGGTGAGTTACTGGAAACCTACAGCTCAGGTTCAGGGCAGGCAGCTATTATTCCACCACCTCCTTCCTCCAGCTCCACCAGACTGCAGGGATTTTAAGTCTGAGGGAACTCGGCTTCTGACCCGCAGCTCCTCTGGTATTTTTGCGAGCGGTAAGTGAGTCACGGCGTGTGTTAGGCATTAGGTCCTCGGCGGTCGAGGCTGGCGGATGGCATTTTATGAGAGCCGGACGCGGTCGCGCAGAAATAGCCGCGGGTCACGTACGTTTCTGAGCATCACGCGGTTTTCATTATGATTAACATGAATAATTTGTGGCTCTGAAACAGCCGGCCCTGAAAACAATATACCTACATCTAAGCACGCTGGGGTTCAGAGCAGAAGCCCTGATTGCAGACGGAAAAAAAGGACTTTAAGTTCTTTAAGTTCATTTCTGATGAAAGGAGGAAAGCGAGGAACAGGTGACATCCACGACCCGTCATTACCGCACAAACCACGAGCTCTGTTTTATTTCCTCTCAAAACTGCGGAGAGCAGAATGAAGCTAAATGCCACCAGAGACTAGAAACCTGGGGTGCGTTTCCCAAAACGTTCTTAACGCTAAGTACTTCGTAACTTCGTACTTACGAACAATCTTAAAATTACGAGCGTTTCCCGAAAGCCTTCGTAACTAACGTAGTACTTAAACTCGTTCGTAACTTTACGAGTGGTCTGACCCACTCGTAAATAACTAAGTTCTTCTTAACGTGGAATCCACGTGCAGTTCTGACTCAAAAACGAAAGAGGCCGCTTTTGATCCTTAAAAAAATGCATTTAAAGATGCATTCAGCATACGTATTTATAAAAAAATAAACAATAAAAAAAAGACTAAATTCCAGACTATTTAAATTAATTTATTAACCTGCGCATATTTATTCATAGTATTTGGGTTTATTATATGGTTGAAATAATCGTATTCACGTGAAGAAAAAGTTACAATTACCTACAAATATAATTTTTATTCACACATATCACACACATATGGATTAAATTAACGGTTTTCCCCAGTCTGACAGTCGTAGTAGTAAACAAATAAGTAAATATATTTTATTTGGCTTTTTATATCATACAAAATTATACCTTTGTGGCTTAATAATGAAGAACTGTATATAAATCGGTGGTCTAGTTTTCATCTGGCTTTGCCTTAAACCTCACAGACACGGGGGCGGAGCCACCAAAGTGCTACTTAAAGGTCCTTCGTAAGTATGGAGACTTAAGAGTGGCTTCTGGAAACAGTCGGAAAAATGGCGTTCTTAAAGTTAAGTCGTTCTTAAAGTTGTTCTTAAATCCCTAAGAACAATCGCTATCGGGAAACGCACCCCTGAGCTGTAATTCAAAAGCTTCCAAGTTACAAAACGCAACCTATTCAGAAAAGAAATCATATGAAAATATCATCAGCAGTGCGTGAGAACCGTGTTGTGGCTGCTGTAACTAAAGAGCACGTTACTGTTGGAACAACAAAGTGGAGAGTTTTGATTTTACTGCGCTTATAAGCTAAAAGTTAAGCATCATGTTTTTTTTATTTTTTATTTTCTTATTGAGATGAAATCAAATCACAAAATTAAACACAATATCAAATCAGTAATCAGTGAAATAATCTTCTTTTTTGTTCATTTTTAGTTTACTACATAATTTGAACATACAACTTTTGCATTACGATATGTAAATAATTTTTAATAAATGGACCAAGAGAAATTCTTAAATTCTCCAAAAAGACTTGAAATAAACTCTTAATTTGACTTTCATTGCAAATTAAAACGATTTTATCTCTCTGCAAAGTTTCTGTTTTGGACGTACATGTTTTGGACGTAATTGTTATCAAATAAATTGTTACAAAAATAGATAAAAACAATTGTTGCACCCAGAAGGAAATGTGATGCTAATTAAAAGGAAGATAAAAGTCACCAGGAACAAATAAATGATTAAATGTTTAGACTGATATGGGCAACTTACTTATACTATACTCTATAAAGATAAAAGTTTTGGGTTCTGAGCACTTCAGGAGATTTACGGTTCGAATCCTGTTTATGTAGCTTGCCATCAGCTGCCGAAGCCCCGAGAGAGCACACAACACCGGGAGAGTGAAGACTAGCACACACCTGCTCCGACAAATGTGAAGCCGGTGATGCAGCATTAACGAGTAGCCTCACAGCTGATCCACATCACCCTAGGGGATGAGGGGAAAGAGCGCCATCTACTGTTCCCACCCAGAGAGAGCAAGGACAATTGTGCGCTCTCAGGGCTCCGGCAGCTGATGGCAAGCTGCATGACCGGGATTTGAACCAGCAATCTCCTAATCGTAGTGGCAGTAGATGATATAGATCTTGAATAATATTGAGTAATGTTTATAAAAATTATCATTCATTAATTTATCTCAGAAATTCAGAAATTTGTAAATAGTAGCAGAAATATTGAATATATCCGTGTGTATGGTCTGAATGCAGAGAACAGATTTTTATTTTATTTTTTTTTTTATTCCAGCCAGAGGATTGTGAACTCTTTAAATGAATGTTAATGTTAGACTAGAGTCTGATACTCAATACTCAATAATGTTATTGTGCTTCTTGTATTGATTTTAATTAATGTCACGGTCCTGAGGTAAATAAAATAGCTTTAGAAGAGGCGTAAGCGTGGCTGTAAGGCTTTGCACACCAAAGTTCACCTTGTATAATAATTGCTTTTAATAACTAGCTTAGATCATGACTAAGCCATATAATGAAGTGTAATAGCTAATAAGGGCACGCTGAAGGATGTAACGAATGGGTATTTTCTCCTTCTGATATAAAACCAGATCTGTTTCACTGAAAACCCAATTTCCAGTGTGTTGAGTACAGCGGCAGGAAACTGTATTCATTACAACGAGATCAAGCTGTGAGGCACAAACTATTTAAGCAAGTAATTAACCAGTAATTAACACATTATTAACACTGCAAAGAGGGCAGACGCCCCTAATGTGCACCAACAGGAGCTTTAGATCCTTTAAAATGAGCTTCAGTAACAAAGCAAGAGAGCGTTTCTCTCTCTTTCTCTCCAAATGATTTAAAATCCTCGGCCTCAGAAAATCTCAGCTTCAATTCTTTCCCAGAGTTCTTTGGGTTCCATTGGCATTTCATTCTCCACGCTTCTCAAAGCAAACTGTTCGCAGAAACAGCAATACAATTCATTTTCTTCAGTCCACAGATTCCAGCAAGGCCAAGATTCATCTAAAAGCCAAAACTGACCTCTGCTTTTTACACAGCAGCTCAGCTTTACTGGTGAAAATACAGAAATACAGCATTATATGTTCACTAGAAAAAGCATCAACCCATTCAACTGTACTTATGTATAAAATCCCAATAATTTTGTAGCACAAATGATGTTTTGCTTCTGTAATTTTTGCTAAAGACCAGAATTCTCAGTTTATAAATGATTTGTCGCCTCCAGATTTACTTTATTAAAACTATTTAATGTGCAATATGACAAAACAAGACAAGACAAGACAAAACAAGACAAGAAAAGACAAGACAAGATAAAGATAAAACAAGACAATGCAAGACAAGACAAAATAAGACAAGACAAGACAAAATAAGACAAGACAAGACGAAATAAGACAAGACAATAGAAAACAATACGAGAAAAGACCAAACAAAACAAAATAAAACAAGACAAGACATGACAGAACAAGACAAAACAAGATGAAACAAGCAACACCTTAGCAACCAATTTTATGATTTATATATATGATAGAAACTGCCTAGCAACCAATTAGCGACACCTTAGCAACCACCTGAAATACATTAGCAACTGCCTAGGAACACTGCCTTTAGCAACCATCACAGACATGATATTATACACCTGACAACACCATAGCAACCACCTGGAACAATTGTGCAGAAAAACAGCAAATAAAGAAGCTGTTGCATTGCACTATATACAATCTTAATACATACTCTTCATGGTGGAGTCCTGAAGACAGTATTAAATCATGAGATTTTATTTAAACCCGAACATTAACAATAAGATGTTTTTAAACTAAGTTACTTAGTTTTACTTAGTAAGTATTTTTTTTTTTAATGTTTTAAATTTCAGTGAGCATAAGATGTAAAATAGGAGAATCAGAGAATTAGAGCTTCAATCCTAAAGGGATGAAGAAAGAAAGGCAAGAATGGAAAAATAAATAAATGAATAAATAAATAATAAATAATAAATAAATCACCATAATTAGGACTGTTTTTGTTACATAAACCCACACAAATACTGTAAGTGAAAAACAGGGGGCGTAATGAAGCTCAGGGGAATTGTAAATGAGACCTAAGATTACTGATTTAATTCTGATTAAATTCCTAAACGTGTAATTTGTGATCAGTATCAGGTTTCTTACAGTTTTTAACTAAATTCCCCAGACAGTGCTGGATTTCATTTAACTAAACACAAACTATATAACTCTATAGCTCTATAACTCTATAACTCCATAACTCTATAGCTCTATTACTCTATAGCTCTATAACTCTATAGCTCTATAACTCTGTAACTCTATAACTCTATAGCTCTATTACTCTATAGCTCTATAACTCTATAGCTCTACAACTCTGTAACTCTATAACTCTATAGCTCTATAACTCTGTAACTCTATAACTCTATAACTCTATAGCTCTATAGCTCTATAGCTCTATACATCTATAGCCCTATAACTCTATAACTCTATAGCCCTATAACTCTATAACTCTATAGCTCTGTTCCTCTATATCTCTATAACTCTGTAGCTATATAGCTCTATAACTCTATAGCTCTATAAATCTATAGCTCAGTAACTCTATAGCTCTATAACTCTATAGCTCTATAACTCTATAGCTCTATAAATCTATAGCTCAGTAACTCTATAGCTCTATAACTCTATAGCTCAGTAACTCTATAACTCTATAGCTCAGTAACTCTATAACTCTATAGCTCAGTAACTCTATAACTCTATAGCTCTATAACTATATAGCTCTATAACTATATAGCTCTATAACTCTATAGCTCAGTAACTCTATAACTCTATAGCTCAGTAACTCTATAACTCTATAGCTCTATAACTATATAGCTCTATAACTCTATATCTCTATAACTCTGTAGCTCTATAGCTCTATAACTCTATAGCTCTATAAATCTATAGCTCTATAACTCTATAGCTCTATAACTCTATAGCTCAGTAACTCTATAACTCTATAGCTCAGTAACTCTATAACTCTATAGCTCAGTAACTCTATAACTCTATAGCTCTATAACTCTATAGCTCTATAACTCTATAACTCTAGAGCACGGTGTTGCCCCAGCACTATATTATTTGTAAAACTCTATATCTGTTGTAATTATTTGCGATACAGACTCTCCCACACACTCACATTGTTTCTGTGCCTCTCTGTAATTTTGTGATTATGTTGGGTATGATTATCACTCAAGTATAATTATTATCATTTAATGCGTTTTTAGATTATTGGAAGTGTAATGTGCTGTCTTCAGTCTATAGCTGCCAGAGGCAACAATAATGGGAAATCTTTTTTTTCTTTTCGTCCGTTTTTCATTGCACATTTTTTCTGCTCTTGCAGCAGATAGAGATACACACTTACACACTTCTACAGTAGCTATGTTTATTGTTTTTTTTTTTGGGCTTTCTTTTGAGATCTCTGTTTCTTTTCTTTTCATTTCATTTCTGTTCTTTTCTTATATCCTGTGTTTCCGGTCACCCCTCTACAAAGGTGCAACAGAAAGATCTGGTTTGACTGAGCTTTATAAAGGGTAGGACAGGTGCAACTAGTTGACAGTAATCACCGCCGGGAATTCTGGGACTTGGAGTTTTTAGACATCTCTCCCAGCCACTGTTAGATAGATAGATAGATAGATAGATAGATAGATAGATAGATAGATAGATAGATAGATAGATAGATAGATAGATAGATAGATAGATAGACAGACAGACAGACAGACAGACAGACAGACAGACAGATAGATAGATAGATAGATAGATAGATAGATGGACAGATTTATAGACAGACAGACAGACTGGTAGATCCATGAAAAAAGTATTTCCCCTCTAGTTACAACAAATATACTGTATTGAATAAATTTAGCCGAATAAACACAGATTAAACACAGAATATATTATATTTTTTTATCTCACATTCCTCTGCTTTTACAGGAGATGTGAGGGACTGTGTTTTATTTACATGGAAATCAGGATAATCTCAAAAACATTAATGATCAAGCTTTAGTGATGTTATCAATGAAGCAGCAGGCTATTTATATTTTAATAGCTGCAGGTTATTCATATTTAAAAATCCTAAATGAGGTTAATAAGAATTAAATGCATTGGACCCATTCATGAGGGGCAACAAAAAGGGTCCGCCCATTTTTATTTGATGTTTGGTGAATTTGTCTGCAGGCGCTTTGATATTATTATTCTAATGCAGGAGGGGGTGGTGGGGGGGCACTTTCAGATTCAGAGGTTGTGTCGGATCTGTTCAGCCTAATGAAAAACAAGCGCACGGGAGAGATCGTACAAATGTAGTATAATGAGCATTCTGCTGCTGGAGTTCAACGCCATTAAAAAAAGCAGCTCTTTTCGGGGCTAATTCTCTTCATTAAAATGATCAATGCTAATGGGCCAGGGCGGTGGCAGGTGTGAGCGCGCATCTCACCGACACACGGTTCACTAAGAAACGTGTGGAAAAAAGTTTAGTGAAATAAAAGAAAATAAAAGAAAAGTTAGAGACTATTAATTGGTAGGAAAGCTGATCACATACAGAGGATCACATTCGGATT
Source organism: Astyanax mexicanus (assembly GCF_023375975.1). Taxonomy (NCBI): domain Eukaryota; kingdom Metazoa; phylum Chordata; class Actinopteri; order Characiformes; family Acestrorhamphidae; genus Astyanax; species Astyanax mexicanus. The sequence goes on from NC_064417.1 coordinate 1,879,221, forward strand.
CATTTGGTTGTTTTGTTGTTTTTTTAATTCATTTTTATTCCGTTTTTATTAAATATCACAGCATTATTTGTCAGTATTGGGTATTATTATTCATTATTCATCATTAACTGCAATACTGAAAGTATAATTTTTAATATTTGTAATTATTATTAAGCAATTATACATGAGAGGGAGTGCTATAACATGTATTATTGGCACTGTTGTCCTTGAGTGTATTATTGCTTAATTATACCACAGTTTCATTATCACTGTTTATTTAAAGATTTTAAAGAGTTAAAGGGGAGGAGAAAAGAAATAGGATCTGTTTGGTTGTAAAAACTCTGCCAGTTAAAATAGATCCATTGCTGCTGTGTTTGTAGCTGCGCTGTTGATGTTTGGCTTGTAAGCGCTGCATCATTGCTAGGCTACCTGTATGTGGCGGAGTAATACAGTCATGCATGGGGAGCTTTGGTTTCAGTGCATTACCGGCTGATAACGGGACTCATAGAATGCGTCTCATTAACGCTTAAAATAGATCAATCTGGGTTTAATACATCTATATAATATATTAGTTTCACAATTTGAACTGAATTACTAAAACAAATGATCGTTTCAACGATATTCTAATTTTTTGAGATGCACTAGTAAGTGTTCTAAATATAACAAAATGGTATAGTACTGTATATACACATATTTTCTCTTTTATAGTTCATGCAGTATTGATAGAGTATGATTTAGATTTTGTTTTTTTTAGTTTTTATCTATCAGATTATTGGATCTTGGCCCCTCTCTCCCACTGCCCCGTGTTTCTCAGTCTCTGTATCTTTTTCTATTATTTGAGAGCTGCATGGAAAGCCGTGTGGGGGGACCTTCAGTTCTGAAGCTCTATTGTTCTGTGAGTAAAGCGTCGCTCTGTAATCCCGCAGGGCGCTCTGGCTGCTGGCTAAGGGACAATTTTCCAGCGCAGCACGAAGTCCTAATGTAGGCTTGAGTCAGCTCTTACAATTCCAGTGTTTTCCTAATCCAGCCTTAAGCATTAACCACATGCTACAGCAGCTCTGATACCAGCCGCCGATTTTCACCCTCGTCCCTGAGGACTCTTCAGCACATTCTGAGTAAAACTGTGGATCTGTACCCCAATGGCTCAGCCAATCAGTGGGCTGTCTGAGATCTCTGAAGTTAAAAGTCGAGATAAGTGTTTCATAAGTGAATGTGATGTAGACTTGCGGTCAGCTTCACCGCAGCAGATTCCACTTTATAATAAGTATAAGTACATTTATAATATTTCACGTGTGTAAGTACACTTATCGTTTTTTTTTTCCTCACTATAAGGTGCACTTCAAAATAATCATCAGGGGGCCTCATAATCCGGTGCTCCTTATGTATGAACCAGTCTCTCTGCTGCGAACCCCTGCTAGCACTGCTGGAGCAGCATTAGCATTACCCGCTAACCGCACTAAGTGCTAACTCTTTGCTGTTCAGAGGTTAGTCTATTGCACTGTAGTCTGCCTCTTACTCTGAGTAGCACTGCTGGAGCAGCATTAGCATTAGCTGCTAACCAGGACAAGCGCTAGCTCTTTCGCCGTTCAGAGGAACACTCTGGGTTCCTCAGCTGTAATGCTGTCCTCAATCTCTAAAAATGATAGAAACAGCTGAACATGAGATTTAAAAGTGAAGTTTAGTGAGTAAATATGTAATCTGTTGAGTTTGGGCACTTTTGTAAACTGTGAACTGTGTGAGACATTTACCCATCTCCCATTGCGCTTCTGTCCCCACTTTGTGTAATGCGGTACTGTTATAAACTAACGATTAGTTGACAATAAAATTACGTAGTCGACAAAACTCAACATTACCTTTAATACACACATGTAATTAAATAAACTGTACCTCTGTAATTAATCTGTAACAATGCGTACTTCATCAGTAGTTACACTTTAGTTACATGGATTACTACAGAGTACTTTTAAAGTACACTTATAATAAAGTGGGACATAAAGCTCTTGGTAAAGTGCACTCCATGGCTAAGAGTTGTGGTCTTATGTTGCATAAATTCCATCAATTAGGGTGCCACCAAAATGCCACAGGGAATGAATGATGACTCTCTCCTCTTTCTGTGCTTCAGGTTTCGAGGCATATCCATCAGTGTTAACGTTAATGCTAACGCTAATGGGCGCTAATGTAATTAGTGGAGTGGGCGTTCTGAAAGGGGCTCGTGAACACTTTTGTGAGCTCGTCGGGCGGCGAGGTGAGCGCCAGCCGAGTGTGCCACGGCCATATGTGTGAAAAATATAACCACCCCCCCTCATCCCAACCCTCCTCCTCCTCCTACTCCAGAGTCTTTCATACGAGTACAAGATCTTTAAAAAGACGCTCAGCTGGACGGCAGTACTTGGGCTCAATCGCTCACTGAGGGCATTATATGAACAATGGGCTGGAGGAGTTTTAAGGGGTCCTAGCGGGAGCCTGAATGAATCAAAAGTCCTTTCTGAATAGATTATACATTTGCCAGTTATTGAACATATATGCCAGATAGCAAATGTCTTTGGCTGTTGGCATTGGCTTAGCATGGGCGTTATGCTAATACTGCTGCTTGCTAATCCTTACACTCAGGCTGTTGTTTTGTGGTTTGAGCAGTAGGGCTAAATTAAAGTGTTAAATTAACTTCTATGGTTTGTTAACTAAATGTTAAGGGGCTAGGCTTACACGAGTAGTTTGGGACAGGCAGGCTCAACAAAAGAATGGCAGCAAATATATACAGTATTCAACATACCGGAGCATAGTCGGGCAAACAGGGTCATAAAACAGGATATCCAGCAGATAAGGGACTAAGACAAATAAGTAGTCCATCGGCAACGGACCTTAAAACAATGAAGTAGGCAATTCAAAAATCGGCAGTAGGAAACAAAACAGGTCAGTTACAAAGGCAAAAACACGTTGTAGAAGAGCTATAAAACTAGATTCAATACGTAGAGCGCGACACAGAAAACAAAGGGGTATATATACTACACAGACCAGGTGCAAACAATCAGAAAGTGGGGGAGTGGGAACAGCACATCAGCCCCAGAGCAGACAGACTGACAGCGTCAGGACTGACATCTACAGTGTTGAATAAATATTAATGTTAATTCAAGAGCGTCATAGAGCCATATATTAACTTAATGTAGCGTTCATTAGTGTTAAAGAGAAGGATGGGCAAGTGTCACACTGATTGGTTTATTTCATGTTATGGCCAAAACACAACCTTGATTAATTAAGAGAATAAGTACATACCTTTTGCTTTGCGTTTCGAGCCGAGCAAGGTGTACTTTTCCTGTCGTTATGATAGCAAAGACACACCGACACGCCCTAAATCAAACTGCACAGTGCATGGTTGAGAAAATAGGGCCCTGAGTGATGTTAGGATATCTCCAACAGAGAGGATTAATATTTACACTGTGATTTAAAGAGATTTTTAGATTTTTTTGCTTGTTTTAAAGCTAAACAGAAGTAAAAATGTTCCAAAACACAAAAAGTGTTGCTGTGGGGAGCAGGAAAGCTCCAGCAGTGGCTCAGTGGCGTTGTTACAAACATAATCTGTCTGTTGGTGTTTTCTATTTCTGTAATGGTTACAGAGAATTTGACATGAGACAAACCGGAGGAGGGACTTTTATAAAGCTGCTTTAGAAACACCAACGAGACCAGAAGAACCACGAGGATGAACATTCATGATCTCTAACAGTGTTATGGTGTTGGCTTCACTACAGTAGTGTGACTAATTTCTCACCCTGTCTAAGAATATATACTGACCCAAGAGCTGTTTGAATAAACTAGTCCATATGTCAGGTCATTATAATAAATACACCGTTGTTTACATGCATGTTAGCATAGGCTGGTTCTATAATCCACCATTAATAATGCAGTAAAGTTCACCCACATAGGAGGATCTCATCTTGTAAAAAAAATGAAGAGATCACTTTAGTTTCTGAATTAGTTTCTCTGATTTTGCTATTTATAGGTTTATGTTTGAGTAAAATGAACATTGTTGTTTTATTCTATAAACTACAGACAACATTTCTCCCAAATTCCAAATAAAAATATTCTCATTTAGAGCATTTATTTATATGCAGAAAATGGCCAAGAAATGGCTGAAATGACAAAAAAAAAAGATTCAGAGCTTTCAGACCTCAAATAATGCAAAGAAAGCAAGTTCATATTCAATATTTGGTGGAATATCACAGTTTTTTTTATGCATCTTGGCATCATGTTCTCCTCCACCAGTCTTACACACTGCTTTTGGATAACTTTATGCTGCTTTACTCCTGGGGCAAAAATTAAAGCAGTTCAGCTTGATTTTAATGGCTTGTGATCATCCATTTTCCTTTTAAGTATTATTTTCCAGAGGTTTTTCTTTTAATTTGGTAAAATCAAAGAATCATAAAATAATTTTTAAGTGGTCTCTTATTTTTTTTCAGTATATATATATACGGTATATATATACGGTATACTGAATACTTTACATACTTTCTCTGTTTTAATAATATAATAATACTAATAATAATAGAATTGTATTTATACACGCCTTTTAAGGTACCCAAAGGCAATGCAAAATAGTACAATAAAACATAAGCACCCCAAAATGAAGTAACAACAATGAAATAAAGAGTAAATAAAGATATTAACACAGAAAATTAAGACGGAAGCAAGAGCATGTAAGTAATAAAATATATAAAATAATAAATAGAAATACATAAAAGATAAAGGAGGCTATGTGCACAACCCTGGATATATCTAGTTAAGTCAGAGAGCGTAAAAAAAAAAAATCGTTATATTTAAGCTCATCTGTGTTATATCAGTAAATTGTGTAAATGGACGAGGATCAAGCTATTTTCACCATCCTGAAAAAACGCTCTTCCTGCAGTTCCTGAAAAGGGAAAACCTTTTTGGTGTGCACCAGAAGCTCAGAGTATTTATCACCCCTGTGTCACCTTTAAAAATTCAAATGAGCGCTCTTAACAGAGAGAGGCGTTACATGAGTGCACAATCAGTGTGAGACAGCTGCGGATCTTGATTTAGAAACAGAGTGCTTCGGGGAAATGCGGCGGGCTGCATGCGAGGCTGCTACCTGCGCCGCAGTGAAGCGCCATTGTTCCAGCCACAATTAGCCTGATTGAAGCAGTAGGAGTCGGTACTGATGTTGGGATTCTTGGAGCAGCCCTTCATTGGTCATCCTGTGATTAAAAAAAAAAAAAAAAAAAAACTCCTGAATGGGTTCAGCTTGAACGTACAGTTCTTAGAAATGGGATTAGATTAGAGACCTGGACTGAAATTTTATTTTATGAAACATAATGCTGGGAGTTTTGATACTTTTCTTTAATACTTATATTCATCTATATAAGATATTTAGTAGAAAATTAGGATATTAAGAGGCCTAAAAAGCAGATTAGGGCTGATCACATGATGCTACTGTGTTCTCACTCCCCCAGTTACTGATTATTCGCACCTAGTCTGTGTAGTATATAGACCCCTCTGTTTTCTCTGTCCTTCACCAAATATTGAATCTAGTTATCTAGCTCTTCTACAACGTGTTTTCTTTGGGTGTTTTATTTGCGCTTGTCTCACTTGTGCAACCTCCTAAATGGGATAGGACCTTCATACAGGGGTTGGACAATGAAACTGAAACACCTGTCATCATTTTAGTGTGCGATTTTAGGTTTCATGGCTAAATTGGAGCAGCCTGGTGTCCAATCTTCATTAATTGCACATTGCACCAGTAAGAGCAGAGTGTGAAGGTTCAATTAGCAGGGTAAGAGCACAGTTCTGCTCTAAATATTACAATGCACACAACATTATGGGGGACATACCAGAGTTCAAAAGAGGACAAATTGTTGGTGCACGTCTTGCTGGAGCATCTGTGACCAAGACAGCAAGTCTTTGTGATGCATCAAGAGCCACGGTATCCAGGGTAACGTCAGCATACCACCAAGAAGCACCAACCACATCCCACAGGATTAACTGTGGATGCTGTAAGAGGAAGCTGTCTGAAAGGGATGTTCGGGTGCTAACCCGGATTGTGTCCAAAAAACATAAAACCACGGCTGATCAAATCACGCAGAATTCAATGTGCACCTCAACTCTCCTGTTTCCACCAGAACTGTCCGTCACCACAATCAATTATTGTGCTCTAAAACCAGGTGTTTCAGTTTAAAAATTGTTAGTTCTGTAAAGGTTAAAAGGTTCTTTATTAAAGCAGAATCCTCTATAATTCTCCCCCACAGATCCTCTGTTGAGCCGATGGTGAATTTTCCTGTGAAAATCTCTGCAGATGTATCACGGATCTGCAGGCAGGTTGAGCTCTGGATGTAGAGTGAATCTGCCCTTTGCGACCTGCAATTTGTCCCTGATACCCAATATGTTAAGGCTATGTGACATCTAATTAAATTCACAGCAGACGGTCAATTCCTTCCTGCCCCTTATGAAGATCCCAATCTCCAGCCCGGTGCATGAGACCCATTTCTCCCACAGTGCTCCAGCCCTCCTTCCTCACCTTCATCTGCAGTCATTTAGCTTCTAGTTACTCTAGAAATGATGAACTTGTCTAATGAATGTTTTACAGACACTATCAGATCTCCCTCTTTATTGAGCAGAGGAATTATTCTTTGCTTATTAACATAATTACACTTTTAGCTGGTGCCAAGTAAACTTTCACATTCTCATTTTCTCTCTCAGACACTGTTGACATTAAAGGAGCAATCAGGAAATGTAGAACACGCTTTGTATAGCCCATAGACCTGTTCTAATATGTGTAAAACGAGGTATAATATAGCTCTGTTTTATTGTTGTTTTATTCTATAAACTACAGACAACATAACTCCCAAATTCCAAATAAAAGTATTGTAATTTAAAGAGCATTTGTTTGCCGAAAATGGCCAAGAAATGGCTGAAATAACTAAACAAACAAACAAAAAAAAAAGACGCAGAGCTATTAGACCTCAAAAAATGCAAAAAAAAAAAAAAAAAAATCATATTCATAAAGATTTAAGAGTTCAGAAATCAGTATTTGGTGGAATAACCCTGGTTTTTATTCAGAGTTTTTTTTTTATGCATATTGGCATCATATTCTCCTCCACCAGTCTTACACACTGCTTTATATATATATATATATATATATATATATATATATATATATATATATATATATATATATATAAAGAGATAATGCTGAGATAATGCTAAAGCTGCTGACTCCACCCTCATCTCAAGGCCAATTGTGCTCTCTCGGGGCTCTGGCAGCTGATGGCAAGGTGCATGACCGATGGTGGATTCGAACCAGCAATCTCCCATTCATAGTGGCAGTGTTTTAGACCACTGGACACACGTTTCAGCTATTAATGAAAACAATATGGTTTAGGATTCAGTAGCTCTTTAAAATAAAAAAGTGATTTGAGCTCGAAAATATGATTTCTGTGTCGGAAGTCAAATATTATGAATATTCAAAAGATATTTCTCAGTTTTTAAAGGCCTCAAACAACAGGATTTTTTATTTAAAACCATTTTGCAACCCTGAAATCACACGCTGCAATGCTCTGGGTACGGTCTCTGGTGATTCCAGGAGAAGACTGTAAATCAGACGTTGTGTATAGATGTTGTGTATTCGTGTTTTTCAGTAAGTGACGTGTCCTTGGTGTGTTCTGTGTTTCTCCTTGTTTGATAGCATTTCTCAGCACATTCTCTGCCAGGCTGTCTGCTATCGCTAGAACTCGCCAGTGGGTTCTTTCTGCTTTATTTACCAGAGACTGTGGACCACCTAATGTTCTGGCTACGTCTCTGATCAATTATTTCTGACTGTTTCAGCCTCGTGATGGCCGCTTTTACTGGCTCTGACAGATGGTTCTTATTGCAAGGCACAATGGAGCAGCCTGGAGATGCTAATGCTAATCTAGAGTCAACTCCAGCTCTTTGATAAACTATGCGCTCATGTGCATAAATGATGCAACGGCTAAGAAACAACAAAGCAGCCGATTGACCAGCCCAATTATTCCTGTTTCCATTAAATAGAGGAACTAAAAATAGAAAGGCTATGGATCCTATTTGGTGGTTTGCCCAGAACAGAAATATTGCTGCAATAATAATTAAAGGGCAAATATCCTATATTTTCTCATTTATATTGGTTTATAATGGTTTATATGGGCGTATGTAGCCAAAAATTATATGTGATGAATTATATACATAATTACATGCTTTTTCATAACCTCTTTAATAACTGCTTTTCTTCTTTGTATGATTAATATCTGGATTGCTTCCTTATAAGATTTTGACTACATGCTTTTACACTTTTAGTTAAAGCAACAGTCCACAGGTTTTGGGGATTTGGGAATTTAGAGATATAAATGCATCACTATGTAAAATTCAGAGTTTTTCTCATTTATGAAATATTGTCATAAAAATGTATAGAGCAATTACGTCCAAAAAACCTACCAGACCACTATGTTTAAAGAATAGATATACAACTCTAGAAAAAAAAAATCTCTGATTTTGCTATTTATAGGTTTATGTTTGAGTAAAATGAACATTGTTGTTTTATTCTATAAACTACAGACAACATTTCTCCCAAATTACAAATAAAAATATTCTCAGTTATAGCATTTATTTGCAGAAAATGGCATACGAAATGGCTAAAATACCAAAAATAAAAAGATGCAGAGCTTTCAGACCTCAAATAATGCAAAAAAAAAGTTCATATTCAAGTTCAAGTTCAGAAATCAATATTTGGTGGAATAACCCTGTTTTTTAATCACAGTTTTTTTTTTTCAGGCATCTTGCCATCAGGTTCTCCTCCACCAGTCTTACACACTGCTTTTGGATAACTTTATGCTGCTTTACTCCTGGTGTAAAAATTAAAGCAGTTCAGTTTGGTGGTTTGATGGCTTGTGATCATCCATCTTCCTCTTGATTATATTCCAGAGTTTTTTAATTTGGCAAAATCAAAGAAATGTTTGGAATATTACTGCTTTCAATTAAAAGTCAGACTGACATGCAATTGCTTTAATTTCTCTTATTGTGGAGAAATTAAAACTAGTTGATTGAGAGGGGTTTTGGTTGTCTATTAAAGTAGTTTTATTCATTCATATCACGGGTTCATATCTGTTTTGAATAGCTTTTGTTTTATGGAGTGTTTACACTTGCATTTTTATGTGGCTTAGTCTTACCCAGATATAAACCTCTTATTTAAGATGCATGAAGTGACCATATGCAAATGAGGTCAATCTTTGTCCTCTAGAGTTTAACAGGCTGTTATTTTGTTTGCATCTTATGTAAACAGCCTCTTTTCTAATCAGCTGCTCTGTCCTGTGGCTATATAGCACTTTCTATGTATAATTTTTATTCATTTATTTATTCTATATAGTTGAACTAACCTTCAAAAACAGTATATGTACAGTACCAGCCAAAAGTTTGGAAACCATGTTAAATTCTGTAGTTTTTAATTTAATTTTAAAAAGCAAGTTAAATCAATCTGAATATGTTTTATATTTTAGATTATTCAAAAAGTAGCTCATCTTGCATAGATTAGACAGTTTTGAACATCTCTGCTGGGTTTTCTCAGTCAGTTTTATGAGGTAGAGTCACCTGGAATTCAGTTAAGCTTTCAGTTAACAGCTGTGCTGAACTCCTTAAGAGTCCATGTAACTTGAATTTCTTGCCTCTTAATAAAGTGTTTGAGAGCATCAGTTAAAGTAAAGTAGTGAAGAGGTAGAGTTACAGGTATACAGTGAATAGTGAATATTTGAGTAATGTTCTAATCCAGATTATGAGAAGCAACAACTACTCAACTAAATAAAGAAAAAAAATGACTTATCTTCAAGTGTTATCACTAAAAAGACCATCAAAAACGTAATGATGGAACTGGCACTCATCAGGACCACCCAAAGAAAAGCAAGAGCATGAGTTTCCTCTGTTGTATAGGATACGTTCATCAGAGTTACCAGAGTATTATGGTTTGTTTAACACTTTTTAAGTTCCTACATGATTTATTGTGTTTCCTCAATGTAGAAAAAAACATATTTTTAATGGTACCATGTCTTAAATGCTGAATAATTCCTTAACAAAACACTTTGTATCCTAAAACAGATGAATCTCTTTTAAATATACAGTATTTTAGAACTTTTATCTTGATGAATGTGTTTATATGTGTGTGTATATATGTGTGTAGGGTCGGTCGTGTGTGTGTCTCTGAAGCTCTTGTCACTGTCAGACCTCCAGCTCTTGGGGAAATGTCTTATTCCCACATCCGTGGAGACAGCTGAGCAGGTCAGGAGAGGTCAGCCCAGCGTCACACAGCACTTCCAGGCAAGGAGACTCATCACAAGCTCTCCGCTTTTAGACGCGCCGCTGTCAGAGTAGACAGATCCACGATAAATCAACAGACTGTCTAAAAACAATGACTTTCAAAAGCTTTATAACAAACATCTGACTGCAGCTGGGAAGTACTTCCTCTGGACTTCCTCTAAAAATATGAAATCAATATTTGGTGGAATAACCCTGGTTGTTTTTTAATCACAGTTTTTTTTTCAGGCATCTTGCCATCAGGTTCTCCTCCACCAGTCTTACACACTGCTTTTGGATAACTTTATGCTGCTTTACTCCTGGTGCAAAAATTCAAGCAGTTCAGTTTGGTGGTTTGATGGTTTGTGATCATACATCTTCCTCTTGATTATATTCCAGAGGTTTTTAATTTGGTAAAATCAAAGAAATGTTTGGAATATTACTGCTTTCAATTAAAAGTCAGACTGACATGCAATTGCTTTAATTTCTCCTATTGTGGAGAAATTAAAACTAGTTAATATATAAAGACTCCTGTCCCCAGGAAATGACATGTATAATTGTGCACACAGAATAACTTACTCAAAACATAAAAAGTAACAGGAATGAGTGCCAGTAACAGGAGTGAGTGCCAGTAACAGGAATGAGTGCCAGTAACAGGAATGAGTGCCAGTAACAGGAGTGAGTGCCAGTAACAGGAATGAGTGCCAGTAACAGGAATAAGTGCCAGTAACAGGAATGAGTTTCAGTAACAGGAATGAGTGCCAGTAACAGGAATGAGTGCCAGTAACAGGAATGAGTTTCAGTAACAGGAATGAGTGCCAGTAACAGGAGTGAATTCCAGTAACAGGAATGAGTGCCAGTAACAGGAGTGAGTTCCAGTAACAGGAATGAGTGCCAGTAACAGGAATGAGTTTCAGTAACAGGAATGAGTGCCAGTAACAGGAATGAGTGCCAGTAACAGGAGTGAGTTTCAGTAACAGGAATGAGTGCCAGTAACAGGAGTGAGTGCCAGTAACAGGAGTGAGTGCCAGTAACAGGAATGAGTGCCAGAGTGATTTTTCTTGTAATAAATATACATTTTTTGAACATGCAGTCAACCTTTTATTTAAGATAAAGACTTCAACTGAATCAAAGGAAATCAAAGGATTAAACTTTTATTAGAATTATTTTTTTATTAGATCCATAGTTGAATAAAGATAAATAACATGTTTAATGTTTAAGTTTAAAATAAGTTTAATTTGGAAGGCCTACAACCAGCAAATAGCACCCATTCAATACATACAATAGAAATGTATTTGCGGCAACTCTGGCTGTGATGACCTGGAAATGCACTTAAGTCGTATATCGCAGCAGTTCAGAAGCCTTCAAGCCATAAAGTCGCTTCTCTGACCTTTAGGCCACGCCCACCCCCACAGGAATCATGAATAATTCACATATTTTTACAGGTGTGTCTTTATTAGTTGGGCACATTTCGAACCCAAGAATCAGACTGTAAGAATTTGATCACCCAGTAAAAACATGAGGCTCACCAACTTCATCAGAAAGCTTTTTTTACATGATTTAGTTTCGTAATCTGTTGTTATTTTGATATGCTTTCAATGAAATTTCAATTTCATTGAAATTTACCATTAGGTTAGTTCAGTGTACCAACTACAACTTACCTGCTCGATATGTGGAAACGTATTGGAGCAACTCTAGCTGTGATGCCCATTGGAGAGGTTGGAAGTTGGTGACTTAGCCAAGAGCACTTTAGTCTTATCATGGCAGTTCAGCAACCTTCAAGCCATAAAGTCGCTTCTAGAAGCATGAATAATTCAGATATTTTTACAGGTGTGTCTTCATTAGTTGGGCATATTTCAAACCCGAGAATCAGACTGTAAGAATTTGATCACCCAGTAAAAACATGAGGCTCACCAACTTCATCAGAAAGCTATTTTTAGGAAGCTGCCAGGTTGTTTGAAGTGCGCTGGAGCTTTCGTGCTCCTGACACCTTATTTGTTTTCAAATTTCAAGAAGTCGCTCTCATTTCCCCCCGAGATAAGACGGGTTAGACATCTGGTTACAAAGAGGCTGTTCTGAGGAGCTGAGAAACTTCACAGGCTCGTTTAATCTCTGCCTCCTCCACCCCCATTAGCTCCGGCAGCTGCTGGTGCCGCCGCCGCTGCCGCCGCCGCGGTGCAGGTTCTCCCCCGGTGCTTGTGTCAGTCAGCCTGACACCAACTGGGCACGGTCACCTGGTGCTTAAACCCATCAGAGTGGAACGTTTCCACACAGCTGTTTGGGAAACTTGGACTTGGAGAAGCAGTCGGAGGGCGAAGCCTGAAGGGATCAGAGCTGAGGAAGGACATCGTTTTCAGAACTTTACGCTCATCTGTTTGTTTATTGGGTTTTATGACAAGAGAAAAGTCAACAGCCGTGTCCGCGAAATGCCAGCAGCATTCATTACCCAGAGGATGAGATGCCACGCTCCCAATCTCATCTGCACAACTCCTGTCCAGCTTTCAGATTAACTGTAGTTCTTCATTAGTTCTTTCAGAGTAGTTACGTATTCTATTGCCGGGTTTTATTGATATTTGCTGTGCAGTCTGGTGTTGAGTCTTGGGCGCACTTAGAGCTACAGTGCATTTTACTGTTATACTGTTGGAATTTCCATGGAATTAAATTTTTCTTGTTATCAGTAGTACATTCTACAGTAACTGGAAGCTCCTGCAGGACAGATTTGCTAAGAAGGAAAGTCAGGAGAGCCTCACCAAAACCCTGATCTCCAAATCCAAGATGGCTGCCCCACACATCAATGTAGTAATAGGTGGCAGGGTGGGTTATCGGTTAGCACGTTTCATTTGAAAGTCCAATTGAAGATGTTGAAACCCAGTGGCCCACTGATTGGCCATTTTTTTTAAAATTAACTTATTTATATACTATATATCTCCCTCTCTATCTCTCTCTCCCTCTCTCTCTCCCTTTCCCTCTCTCTCTCTCCCTCTCTTTCTATCTCTCTCTCTCCTTCACAAATTTACCACTGTTGACACAGGCTTAATAAAAGTAGGCTGAGATCCAGCTTTCTATAATGGCTAAATTTAAAATTTATTATTACATTTTTTTACTATTTCAGTCAAACAAATATGGTATATGGTAACACACCACAATCTGCAGGGTCTATTTTATTTAATCTAATTCCCAACTAAATGAGAATAAATACAGAATGTAGAATGCAATATTATGCACTCTACATGGTGGGATATTCAAAGTCTTCACAATTTTACATTGAGTAATGTCAAATAGATCCCATTGCAGTCGTTTTCTTTTTTTATTAGTATTATTTAGTATTAATTAGTTTTACAGCCTTTTTTTTTGCCCCTGTACATAAATGTATCATTTTTTCATTTACACTCATTTATATATTTTACAGCATCCCAACTTTTTTGGTATAGGGCTTGTATTTACAACTATTAACTATTTATTTAAGTATTATCAGTAAATATAGTTTATAATTGTTCTCATTCTAGACCAACCACAACAGTAGATACTGGAATAAAGTTGCAGTATTATAGATGGCATTTAAGCACTCCTAAACACGGATTATCTCTGGCGTAATTATGAACAGAAAGTCAATGAGGGCTTTAGATCAGGCTTAAGACTGAAGCACTGTGTGAGTGCCGCCTACACACATCTTTAATATTAGTTTCAATAACAAAACATTCCAAAACTCTTCATTGTTTTCAGTGCAATTTAAAAGGGTCCAAAGGGTTTATTGGGATGCATGGTTTTATTAAAAAATAATAATAATAAAAAAAATAAGTGAGCTGTGTCAAGTGTATGCAGAGTAAATGTATTTTCCAATACTAATAATATGTGAATGTTCTTTGGATTTTGTGCAGGGTTCCTAAAACTGATACCTCTTTCAGAAATGGCAATTCTTATCCAGTCCCTTAAGTTCTAGGTATTCTAGGTAACTCTAGTTGTAATGTTAGTAGTAATTATTTAATTAATTAGGGTAACATAATGGTAATTTCCATTACAACATATCTAAATTACACTGAAATACCCAAGATGTTTTGCCTGTTAAATGGGTTAATAAATAAAACCCTAGTTTTTAATTACAGTTTCCGTGCATCTTGGCATCATGTTCTCCTCCACCAGTCTTACACACTGCTTTTGGATAACTTTATGCTGCTTTACTCCTGGTGCAAAAAATCCAGCAGTTCAGTTTGGTGGTTTGATGGCTTGTAATCATCCATCTTCCTCTTGATTAAATTCCAGAGGTTTTCAATTTGGTAAAATCGGAGAAACCCATCCTTTTTAAGTGCTTTCAATGTTCATTTTACTCAAACTTATACCTATAAATAGAAAAATCATAGAAACTGATTCAGAAACTGAAGTGGTCTCTTTTTTTTCCAGAGCTGTATGTGCATAACAAGTGAGCTGTTGACAATTCACTGCCAAGATAGCAATGAACGTCTGACTTTTGACGTCTTTCTAGGTTGTATTCAGTCAGTGGTGCACTGGTGTTTTCTGCTGCCAAGATAGCAATATTCCAGAGATTATGTCAAGGCATGAAAGCAGATGTTGCAGGGGTTGGCTTTAAGATAGCAATGAGCATCACACCAAATTTCATTCTTTGCAGTTGATTTCTCCTGGGTGCTACTATGTTTTTTTATTTTATTTTATGATGAGTGTATAACAGAAGTGTGTGTGTGTGTGTGTATCTGGCAGGGAGATATACTGTATTCTAGGCTACAGTATAAACTCCAGTTCTCCACATGCTCTCACTCAGGCTTTGGATAGACTTCCTGTGAAAGAGGATATGCAAGAGGCGGCCTTTTAATAAGACTGTCTACAGCACAGAAAGCAATTACACGCTGGGGACCATGAAACGGCACAAATCAATGATCTCACGCAGAGGAGAGCAATAGAGCCGGCTATGATATTCTGCATCATTCTGCATCCTGTAAACAGAGCCGCCGCGCTGCTGTACAACCACCACGTTACCTGTTCCATCCTAAAAAAAGAAAAAGCAGCGCTGTAAGAATTAACACAGGTATTAGTCTGTGTAATCTCTCTAAATCACCGTGCCTTCAAGGTGGACAGATAAAAATTTCACATTTATTATTATCATTTTATCATTGCTACGCTTCATTAACGCCCTCCTGAGCCACTGCAAGCATGAATGGTTATAGTGTGTTATGATGGTGATATATAGTGAGTGAAACAGGTGCAGTACCCTCAAATAAAGAGGTGATGCAGTGCTGTTAAACTCTTCTTCTTATAATAAAAAAAAATAGTGTCATTACTTCTATTTCATTTCAGCTTGATTTACTTCCAGGTTCTCATCATTCAATAAATAAAACCTGATATCCAGATAAATCTCTCCATCCAGATAGAGTGAATCTGATTGTGATTGGATGTAGAGAAGTATAAACATATACCATTCTGACTCCTATTAAAGCTTTAACTTTAATATATTTACATTGTTCTGTATGTAAAACAAATTATTTTTTAATAAAAACATATATGCAGCTGAAACAAGAGGGAACAGCCTAGTGCAAAATCCCAAACTGTATTATAAACATTTATAACATGTTAATATTTTTACATTATAGTCATTATTGCTTTTAGGCACTATAGGACTCTGTGGGCGTGGCCTAAGCTTTTGTTCTTAATGGCTTTATTTTTTTACCCTTACTTTAAGTCGTTTCAGTGGCCATACCTTCACCTCTAACGCAATGGGATGGATTATTTTAGGACACCATTACCATTAGGAACCTCTACAATTCCATATTGAGACGTCTGGCATGTTTTATTACACACGAATTACACACTACATATACAACCATTTAAAAACTATGAGTTTCTTTGATTTTACCAGATTGAAAACCTCTGGAATATAATCAAGAGGAAGATGGATGATCACAAACCATCAAACCACCAAACTGAACTGCTTGAATTTTTACACCAGGAGTAAAGCAGCATAAAGTTATCCAAAAGCAGTGTGTAAGACTGGTGGAGGAGAACATGATGCCAAGATGCATGAAAAAAAACTGTGATTAAAAAACACCAGGATTATTCCACCAAATATGGATTTTTTTCTGAACTCTTAAAACTTAAAACTATGAATATGAACTTGTTTAGTTTCTTTACATTATTTGAGGTCTGAAAGCTCTGCATCTTTTTTTATTATTATCATTTCAGCCATTTCTCATTTTCTGTAAATAAATGCTCTAAAAGAGAATATTTTTATTTGGAATTTGGGAGAAATGTTGTCTGTAGTTTATAGAATAAAACAACAATGTTCATTTTACTCAAACATAAACCTATAAATAGCAGAATCAGAGAAACGTGTTCCAGAGCTGTATACTGCTTTATGAGAATATCATGAAAAAAAAAAAAAAAACATATAAATCTACATTTTAAGCCATTTATTCCTCCTGGTAGCTTTTCACTTTTGTGAATAACATTGCAATCCAACCCATACTTATTTTTGCACGTATTTATTTGCCGATGGTTGCATATGTGTGTGTGAGTGTGTGTGTGTGTGTGTGTGTGTGTGTTTGTGTGTTTGTGTGTGTGTTTTGCTTAACATGGCAGCTAGTAAACGGTGAGCCTATAAGGCCAATGCAGGTTTTACAGGCCAGTTTAATGGCGGAGTCAGAGAGGCTGAGAGGGTGATGTAGGAAGACTGAGAGAATGCTGAGCAAGCGGGGGGTAATTCGTTCCTAACCATCTCTCTCTCTCCCTCTCTCTCTCTCTCATTCTCTCTCTCTCTCTCTCTCTCTCTCTCTCTCTCTCTCTCTCTCTCTCTCTTTTCCAACCCCCATCCTCCATGCGTTTAGATTTATTACGCTGCAGATAGGAAGGGAGGCCATTTTGCATATTATATTAGGCATCTCTCTTCTGGCAACAGACTGAAAAAGGGAATATTTCACATGTACTCACTACGTCCTCACAGAAACAAAATACCTAACAGAGACTGGTAGCAGTAATGTGTAATGAGTGTAATGGAATAAATTAATTATAATGAACACACTGGAGTTAAATACGATGAAATGTATGTCTGTTTTAAATGTATTGTCAGGGAGGAGCTTCTGCACATCTACTGAATTTGTTGGCAAAACAAGTGCAAGAGGAGAATCCTTAACTGGGGGTGGCTCAAAGAGGAGTTGGCATAAAGTTATCCAAAAGCAGTGTGTAAGACTGGTGGAGGAGAAAATGGTTGTGATTAAAAACCAGGGTTATTCCACCAAATATTGATTTCTGAACTCTTAAAACTTCATGAACATGATCTGAACTTAAAGCTCTGCATCTTTTTCACTATCTTGACCATTTTTCATTTTTTGCAAACTATAAATAAAAGTGTACTTAAAACATGACAATTTATATTTCATGTTATTTACATTTGCATATTTAAGTCAGTTTCCTAAATATATATATATATAGATTTCCAAAAAGCGTAAACATCCTTTTTATCATTTTCATGTTGAATTATTGCATTTCTGTTGTGTACAAATTTAGAATGAATAAAGAAAATAAGTACGTTATTATAGAACTACAGTCTTTAATCTCTATATAAAAGTTTTTCTGCACTTAAATAACTTTTTTAATTAGGTTGTTAGTCTGGGGTGATTATTGGGAAATGCCAGGTGATGAAAATGTCAGAGCTTTATAAATACTCTGACTCCTAAACCCCTGTTTCCACAGCACCAGGTTATGAGCTTTGCTAAGCAGCTGTGTTAATATAATTTACGGAGAAGCTTAAGACGAATGAAAAGCATTTTCACAGCAGTTTTCTCAGTTTGTTATGTAATTAAGACACGGCAATAAGAAATGTCAGTCAGAGTAAATGATAGAGGCTTAATCTCGAATATTTGGGAGTTTTTTTCACTCCTGTAGTTTGTTTGATCTGTTTTGAATCAGATAAAGAGTTTGATTAGAGTTTATTCTCTAAATTTATATTTGCAACAAACCAGATTTATTTGCTTGTTACAACATCCCTTTTATTTATGTAATGTTTTTTTTTTTATCACAAAATCTCACAAAACATTTAGTTTTTTGTTTTTCGTTACTAAAATAATGTTGTTTTTTTATTATCAGTATTTGTTGTCTTTTTTTCTTTTTAAAGTAATATAGTGTTACTATAGTTATTATAGTTTAATTTTCCAGCTGTGTTTAAGTCAGTTTTTTTGCAGTGTTTTTGATCAGAGCTGTAGAGTCTGACAGCTTCTTCAGAACGTCTTCAAAGCAGAGGAGGAGACAGAGAGACAGTTATAGATCTAATTTATAATCTTAAATAATCTACACTAAATCAAGAGGAAGCAGTGCAAATAAATATTCCCAATAAACTGAAATAAGTGAGGAGGATACAGCAGCGCCACCACCTGAACCGAACTGCAAATTTCCAGTGAACACAAAATAAATAAATCTATATAAAAATAAAAGCCCATATTCTCCTCTTCATCATCCTCCTCCTCCTCCTTCACCATTATTTCATCACCTGGTCCGGTGGGTTTCAGCTCGGCGGAGCAGGAAGCAGATTCTCAGCCTCCGATTGGCTGCAGGCAAAAGTTTTGCTGCGATTTTGTTTGGTCTGCAGCTTTTAATGTGTTTTAAAATTCCTTCATTTACCTTCCAATTAAATCCAGACATGATATTAAACTATATCATCTATAATAAATTCATGCGTGTCAATTACATTTACACAAAATTGCAGAACTGCTTCATGTAAAGACAGGAAAAAATATTGAGTTCTGATATTCTTTTCACAGCTTTTAATATTTTAATCCCTTTTTTGGTTATGATAATAATATTAATATTTGTTGTGGAAAATTATTTAGGTGACACTTCAGAAAAAAGGCTCCCTTATAAAGGGTTCATAAAGGGTTTATAAAATTGCAATCATACCACAGTTCCATTATCGCTCTTTATTAAAAGATTTTAAAGAGTTAAAGATGAGAAGAAAATAGGATCTGTTTGGTTATAAACAGACCACCAGTTAAAATAGTTCCAGTGCTGCTCTGTTTGTAGCTGCGCTGTTGATGTTTGGCTTGTAAGCGTTGCATAGTTGCTGGGTTACCTCTATGTGGTGGACTAATACAGTAATACATGGAGAGCTTTGATTTCAGTGCATTACCGGCTCATAACGGTACTCATAGTATGCCTCTCAGCCAATCAGATTGTCATCTGAATCACAGAATCATTTTAAACATTTGGTTTCTAGGCACCATCTAAAAGAGTTTAATTTCTTTATTTTTTAAAATGTTTAATTCATTGTATTATTTATTTATCTATGTTTTTTAAATTATGTTTTTATTTTGATTCCCATGTTCTTTATTATTATTATTATTATTATTATTATTATTATTATTATTATTTTAGATTTTTTTATCATTCTTATCATTTTACTTGACTTTTACTATATTATCATTTTTATTGTCAGTGTTTTTTTTTTCTTTTTACGTATATTTTTTTCTATATATTTAAAAAATTTAGCATTTTACATTTCTTACATTCCTTATTTTATTTACATTCAGTTAATCGTAGAATATTTTTGTGATTAATCAGAATTTTTTTTATATATATATAGATTTATAGACACTACAATTTTTTTATGGTTGAGCAGGACCCATATCAAACACATGGCCTGCAGGCTGAAACAGAACCGCTAAAGGATTTAATCTGAATGCCTACAGACCTGAAAATACTACATAATATGCCTGATGCTTTTTGATTTATGATTATATGCACATACCGTATATGGTCATACATGAACCATACTGTATATTTCTGCATTTCTGAGAGCACAGCCTAATGCATTACTGGCTGTACTGAATTCCGTCTAAAAGATTTACATATGTGGTCAATGTTAAAGTTGCTGAGGGGGCAAAAAATAAAAATGTTAACAGGTTTCATTTTTGCTGATTCATCTTCTGCATGTAATCTGACCTTGTGGATGTGAATTGGACTGAATCTGATTGGTTTGGTTGAATATGAGATTTCTGTGTCATCAGAATTTCATGCTGCTCTGTGGTTAGACGGTAATAAAAGCACAGCTGCTGGAATACATGTTTTAAACAGAATGCTAAAAGCTACACCAAAGCCTGAGGCTAATCTCAGGCTTTTTATGAGATCTAGCACTATGTGGACAAAATATCTCCCTGGTTTTCCATACTCAAATGAGTATATGAGCTCTTGCCATTGCCCACTTTCCTAAGGAGGAAACGAGGCGAGTGTTTGAGTGGCATGTTGTCAGAAATACTTTGCTGTATCTGTCAAAATATGGAAAAATGCTCCAGCGAGGCGCAGTAATCTGCGGTAGCATGTCAGTTGGAATAAAATGGACATCCAGGGCTACCTGGATAAAACTATACCTAGGTTTGGCAGTGCCTGGGATGTCAATTCTATGTTTTTAAAAGTATGGCTGCTTCTGAACATCTGGGGGCCTAAAATATACTGTAAGATCCACCTTTTTTATCCAATTTTTTCCCCAATTCACAAGGCCAATTACCCAACCCACTCATTAGGACTCATTCAGATTGCCCTTATCACTAGTGATGCTCCAACACCAGGAGTGTGAAGACCAGCACATGCCTCCTCCGACACATGTAAGTCAGACTCCGCCCCTTTTTTTAATCACATCGCTAACACTCGGAGGAAAGCGCTGCGACTCGGTTCAGATACATCAGCTCTCAGACGCAGCCTTGTGCTGATCCACATCACCCTAGGAGGAGTGATGAGGAGAAAGAGCACCCATCTACTGTACCCATCCAGAGAGAGAGAGCAAGGACAATTTTACTCTCTCAGGGCTCTGGCAGCTGATGGATGGCAAGCTGCATGACTGGGATTCGAACAAGCAATCTCACTGATGTGGGCGCAAAGCACCTTTACACAAATGTAATCATAGGACAGACAATTAGACAAAAACCTAAACATACAACACAGAGAACCTTCAGTGATCAACAGAGGCAAGAAAAAAAAAACGTCCTTTAGAGGAAGATAAGCACTAAGATAATGCTAGTTTTTAAAAAAAACTTTTAAATTGCTTTTCTGAGTGTTAAAGCAGAGGAAAAATGCAAAAAGTATAAATAAAATAGTGCATGGCTGGAGTTGTCAATTCTTATAAAAGAGCCCCATTCAAACCCCGACACTCCTAACAGAATTATCTGTGCTGCTTCATCCAGATGTATCATCCGCAAACAAAATGCTCTTGTAGTGCATCTCCAGCACAAAACCACAGCGAAATGAAAGCTTTGACCTTCAGGAAAGTATTGCGATTTGCCTGAGTGCATTTAAGTTGTCCTCCTCAGTGATTTCTTCTTAGGACACAGCCGAGAGCACGGCAGCGAAATGTGTTTAAATCACAAAATCAGAGACTTTAGACTGAAGCTTTCCATGCCATTCAACAGCTATTGCATTTTTCTTATTATTTTGTGTAGTTTGCTGAATAATTTGGCTTTGGAAATATTTATAATAAGGTTTGCTGTTATTTTCTTATGCCATAGTGCCATTCAGGCTTCAGAGGCATTCCAGTTATCATCATCAATCATTAATGTAGCATCCATAAAAGTATTATCAGCCATAAATGGGCGCATTAATAATACAAAGCATGGTTGACAAAGAACAGTTCAATCCACAGAAGGCTGAAATGGGTCTAAGATTTAATAAATAGTCATTGTATTGACACACTGGATGGCTGGATCTTTAGGGGAACTGATTTGGTTGCTGTTTTCGACTCAAAGCATTGAAAGTGATTTCTGCTGAGCATTGATCCGTTGATAATGGACAGCAAAGCATTCTGGCTGTATCCTGGGTGACCTCAGTAGATGGATCAAGCTTGAACTGCATTTAGATGCCTCCACCATCTATCTGGGTTCACTAATGCACTTTAGAAATCTCTGGTGTTTTCAATACCCTCAGAATTCAGGCCCACGTCACAATTCGAATGAGGGGAAAAAAGGCTAATCACATTACAAAGGGTTGTGCAACCTCGGTTTCCAGCAGCCTGCTATATATATTGTCTGCAAGCTTTAGAAATGCCTCTGAGAACCCTAATGGATTCTAAGAATAAAGATGGTTTGAAGACTACAGCACTCTCCTCCACTGAACATTACGCAAAAAGATGTGGACCAGAGGAGAAAAATATTCCAAGAGAGCATGCTGGCCTGATGTTGGGTGACAACCAATATTTGCCGTTGGGTCTACGTTAACCTGAGGTTGGTGACAGTAAATATAGAAATTTGGGTCTACAGTGGCCTGATGTTTGGTGACAACCAATATTTGAAGTTGGGTCTACATTAACCTGATGTTGGGTAATAAACAATATTTAAAATTTAATCTACGCTGGCCAAATGTAGAGTGACAACCAATATTTGAAGTTGGGCCTATATTGGCCTGACATTGGGTGAAAACAAATATTTGATGGTGGGTCAACATTGGCCTGATATTGGGCGACAACTTTTTTAAAAGTAGGCTTATGTTGGTCTTACACCAATATTTGATGATGGGTCTATATTGCATGTCAAAAATTTTTTGAAGTTGGGTCTACTTTTGCCTAATGTTGGGTGAAAACAATATTTGAAGTTGGGTCTACATTGACCTCATTTTGGGTGACAACCAATACTTGAAGTTGGGTCTACATTAGCCTGATATTGGGTGACAACCAATATTTTAGATTGGCTCTACATTGGCCTGATATTAGGTGACAACCAAGATATTATGGTGGGTTTCCATTCTTCTGATGTTGGGTGTCAAACAATATTTGAAGGTGGGCTTTGTTCTGGCTTATTTAAAGTGTGAAATTGTATTTTTGGATGCTTCAAATGTTAAAACCAACAACAGATAGTTGAGGCATAGTGTAAGTCTTCACAAATTAAACAATAGAAGAAGAATAAGAACTGGTGTTGTGTTGAAACTCGACTGCCCTTTTCATGCACATTACAGAGCATTATGGGGGTTGCTTCAATATCTAATGTAACTGTAGATTAATGATTTTTAATGAAAGGAGAACAATCTCGCCTCTTTACTCCACATTTACTATATAGGAAACTACAAATAACATAAAATTCATAATTATTGTACCATACATGACTAGCATGTTCATGCAATCATTTTTCTATGTATATGGTGTAAATATTATTCTAAGAACTAAGGGAAGGAAAACTTCAGAAATCCAGATATGGGTAGACATAGCCTAGTAGACTTTATTTTTGTAATGTCCCTCTTTTCTGAAGGCAGTAATTAGAAGGATCAGATGAAGCTAATTAGAAGAAGAATTAGAGCTGAAATCTGCAGGAAGGTCGGTCTTTCAGGATGTTATTATTCTCGAACATTAGTGGCTCTATTTAATGTATAGCAAATGTGGCGAGCTCTTTAATATGAGTAACTAGTGCCCACACAGACATAAGAGCGGCTTACTGGGAAAAAGGCTTGCAAATATGTCAGTTTATAATTAGATTAGAAGTGACATGTTGTAGGCTGGCTTTCCAGACCCAGATTATCCTGCAGCCACGGCTGAAAACCATCTTTAGTGGTCAGTTTCCATTCACACTGTTATTTCATTCAGAACTGGGCTTATTTTGAGGACTTGAGCCTGGTGTAAATCTGCTGAAAGATGTTGCATCATATTACAGACACCTGAGACCAAATCATGATGATTATGATACTTCAGCCATCTGCGGCCTGACCCGGCCGCTCTCAGGGTGTGAGACACGGCTTAACACCTCTCTCCTGCCAATCACAAACACTAAAGATCAATCATGGGTCTCTGACAGCTTAGTAAACCAGCAGTTCTTACCTCTAAGCATTTTGAACCCCATGGTGTCGCACATACAGTGTATAAAATATAAGAGAGCACTTCAGTTTCTCTGATAGGTTTATGTTTGAGTAAAATGAACATTGTTGTTTTATTCTATAAACTACAGACAACATTTCTCCCAAATTCCAAATAAAAATATTCTCATTTAGAGCATTTATTTACAGAAAATGAGAAATGATGCAGAAAAAAAATAAATAAATAAAGATGCAGAGCAAGTTCATATTCATAAAGTTCAGAAATCAATATTTGGTGGAAAAACCCTGTTTTTTAATCACAAAAGAGCTAGTGTGGTTAGCAGGTAATGCTAATGCTGCTCTGGCAGTGCTAGCCCGGGTTCGGGAGCAGGCTACAAGCTGATAATACTCACCTCTGAATGGCGAAAGAGCTAATGTGGCTAGCAGGTAATGCTTATGCTGCTCCAGCAGTGCTAGCTGGGGTTGAGAGCTGACTACAGGCCTATAATACTCATTTCTGAATGGTGAAAGAGCTAACTAGCACTAAGCTCGGTTAGCAGGTAATGCTAATGCTGCTCCAGCAGTACTAGCCTGGGTTGGCAGCAAGCTAAAGGCAGATAATACTCACCTCTAAATGGCGAAAAAGCTTACACAGTTCCCAGGTAATGCTAATGCTGCTCCAGTAGTGCTTTTCTTCTATGTAGGAAAAACTAAATATTAAAAACAGTAAAAACTGTTCAGAATACAGAATTTCCTGTTAATTATGTTTAATGTATTCATATTTAACTACATCTAGCTCTATAAATGTGCAGGGAATTAAATGCATCCTCGGCAGCAGGCTGCTGACTGAGACTGGTTATAAAGGACAGATTCACACAATAGATATTTCCCATTCGCAAATCAACACAAGCAAGCGATAAGAAATGAATGACACAAAATAAATATGAATTAAAGATTAGAACTGAATGACTGATTTATCTCACGGCTGATCTTCTGAATTACTGCGGGACCGGGGACCAGACCAGCGCAGTGGTTTTCAGTCGTATGGAGCTCGTGGTTTTGCAGGACGTCACTTATTGAGTTAATTATTTATCGGGGGGACGTAGGCGTCCCCTGGGCGTCTCCACAGACTATAATTTGAGGTGGCAAAATTTCACACGATCCCAATCTGATTTACACCTCCCAGAGCCAGATGAGCCGCGCTGATAGCAGATAACCTGAAACTGTAATTAACCGCTGGGCTGTACAGAAACGCTGCGGGACCGGCGTGATTTTTTTAGACCCTCAGGAGCGGAATTAGATCACAATTAGATCTCTGTGGCTTTTTTTACTTTTTTTAATAGCATGAAAAAAAGAGAGAGCTGGAGGAGCCGTGTTACATGTCCTTCGCCTTTTAACAGATCAAATGCTTCAGCTTTTTGCACTTTTAGTCGGGCGCTGCAAGAACACACCAATTACGACCCTCCAAATACCTCTCAGTATCTCCGTTAAATCAGCCTTAAATCAGCCTCTCAATGAGGAGGAAAGATAATTAGGTTTCAGCATTTTACGCTGCAATCTTACAGATTTACACTCATTATTTTGTGTAATTCTCTACACAGGTAAACACAAATATCTAGATCAGGGGTCAGCATTTAAGTTTGGCCGAGGGTCAGATATTTTTTAAGACATTACATGGTGGGCCACAAAAAAATATTTTTTGTAAAATGAAGTGTAATAGGATGGAGTGCTTCTACAGACTAGTATATCTAGTAGCTCTCCAGCCCAGAGGGTTGTTGAACCCAATTGCTGAACAGTTGATCTCAAAGCAGGTAAACCCAAGAAGAAAGTAAAAATGTGTAATGTCACTTTTTTTTACTGTTTGATATGTAATTTCATATATGTTCCTTAATCATTTTAATGTCTTTAATATTAATCTAAAATATATGAGACAAATTAAGTAATGAAATAAATACAAACATTGAATGAGAATGTCTGTCCAAACTCTTGAATGCTACTTTATTGTGTAGTAGTTATGTAGGTATGTTTATTGTACTTATTTTTATTCTCATTACAGATTTATTCAAGGCTTACTGTGCTTGCGCAGTTTTGATCGGGCTGCAAAATAAAATAAAAAATGATTTGCGTATTGTTTAGCTCTAAAAAGGTGCAGTTTACTGCTATGCTAGCACAAAATACTACAAATACAAAAAATCTAAAAATAAAAAACATCTTTCAGGTGTTATAATGAATAAAAGAAGAAAAATCTAATCTAATTCTAATCAAGAATTTTAACAAGTTTAACCCTCAGCCTTATTACCTGCCCAGAGGGAGCAAGGCCAGTTGTGCTCTCTCTGACTCCGGCTGCTGATGCCAAGAGTCTGAAGCCAGCTTTCGAATAATAATCATAGTGACAGCACCGTACTCCACTGGACCCACTTGGTGATCCAGATCTACACAGAAACTTTTTTTTTCTCTCGGCAGTGTTGTGTAAGTTTATGCTGCACATATATATATTTTTATATCTGTTTTTTTTTCTATATTTAAGCGTAATCTATTTAAGCGAGAGCATATTGGCTACTGCTTTGTTAGTTGGCGCAACATATTGAAGGGCTTAAGCATCGGAGGGGAGAGCTGCTCAAATCCCCTCGCGCTGAAACATTCCCATGACTCTCTTTGAGTGGGTTTGTTTTTTTGCCGTGGGTTTTCACTATTGCTCTTCATCTCTCGTTCTATCACTCTCTCACTCTTTCACTCTCTCACACTCTCACTCTTAAGAAACAGCCAAGATCTCTTCATCTCTTTGTCCTGAGAGAATTCTCTAGAACTTCCAAGGGCTTTCCAAATAGATTCATTAAAGATAAAGTTAGCATTAGATTCTGTATTTTACAACATCTTGATACCACATCTTATTAGGATGTCAATTATATCATACAACACATCTGTATCTCCGAGATGGCAAATTTGCAATTGAAGGAAAACCCGTTTTCACTGTGTGGTGCAGTGGATAACACCACTACCTGTTAGTGAACTACCAGATCATGTGAGAGACTGGGGTTCAATTCCACAGCTGTGTAACTATGTGTAACTATGCTGCACTACACCAGTTAGCATCCTTGGGCAAGACTCCTAACACCACATTGGCCCTTCCTCTGTAATAGAAATACAATTGTAGGTAGCTCTGGATAAAAGCATCAGAATAAATGCCATAAATATAATATAATGTATTATAATGTAATGTAATGTAATAATAAATGTCTCTAATAACTATGTAGTTACACATTAACAATCCATGTAATAACAGTGTAACTACGAGTGAATTACGCATTGTTACAGATCAATTACAGGTCAATTACAAAAAACACTGCTGAGCAAAAAGAACATTATGTCTTATCTCAGTTTTGCTGGAAAACATCTTTATGATCCCCAAGACTTTTGGGTAAATTCTTTTATTAAAAGGTTTATTTATTTTGAAAGTTTTTTTTTTAGATTTAGAGTACTAAGTAAACATCAGACACCATTTTTACTTCATTTTCAGTCAAAACAACCTTCAGAAACCAGTTATTCCGTTTCACTGTTGGGTAAAAGCACACTGTGAAGTATGACGTCAAGTCTACTGTGCATATTTTATTGGCACCATACTGCCTTTTTAACTCCTCCATCCTTCTAATCAGTAAAAGAGCTCTGCTAACAGCTAACACTATTACCCTTTAAACAGATGCTACCATTCAAACAAGCAACGACCCAAACACACCTGATTATCATCCAAACTCACCTGATCTGCTGTGATCACTTATTACTGCTGTGCATCTAAATTATATATAATTAAATACATTACTGAGCAGAACAGATCTCAGAAAATGTACAATATTATGTATCCCGGACAATAATGAAGTAATGAAGCCCATATTCACATCATTGACATTGTATGAAAACCTTTACAGGGCACTTCTTCAATAAACAATGCTTTACACACAATCGTCTCACTAATTTGCACGTCTGGGTGTAAATTAGTGAGGGACGCCTGGATGCACACCCATAGCGATCTGCCTCAGCAGTGAGATTGCTCAGTAAATCACAGCACTGCACAGTAGTGTAAATAATGTAGAAAATAATGACTTTACAGCAGAATGAGAAAATACTCTTAACTTTACTTTAAGTATTTTGGAGCATTTCTATTAGTCTGTTCATCCAAAAATACTTGAACGAAAACAGTGTAAAAAAGCAGCTTTATAGAGGTCAAACACTGATGAAAACGACAGACAAAAATGGACGTTGGAGCTTCTACCTATCTATCTATCTATCTATCTAGCTAGCTAGCTATTTAGCTATCTATAAAGAGATATTATAAATGTGCACAGGACTTCTCCACAAAAATTACTTAAATACTTCAGAACATATGTAAAAAAAAAATAAATAAATAAAAATAAAAAAAAACATTTAAAATAGGAGTTCTAGTGAGTGGGTGGGATATTTTAGAGACCTTAATAATGAAAAAGACAGATAGCTGTATTAATGGGATTTCTTAAAACACTAATCCTAGTATTCCAGAGCTGTATGTGAAGTATATACATGTGCATCTTAAAAAATTAGAATATCTTTTAAAAATGTTATAAAGATGTTTTACACACAGAGTGATCTATTTTAAGCGTTGATTTATTTTATTGTTGATGATTATGACTTACAGCCAGTGAAAACCCAAAAATCTGTGTTTCAGAAAAGACAACATAGCATCACCATAGCAACCACCATAGCTAATGGTGAGAGCCATTTTAGCTGTGCATGCATCCTGCTTTTCTATTAGAAAATACACTTTTCTAGTTGTTACTGGTACAATTTATATTCCTACCAAATAGTGTTAAAATCAGACACTTTCCTCTGTTTAAATGCAACAATTTTTTTTCAACCATTTATTTGATTTATTTGTATTTTTAGCCCTGTTTGCTTATAGTTGTCTATCAGTGTGTGAGATTCAGCTCAGATTCCAATCAGAGATACAGAAATCATATTTTAGCACCCGGACTGGAATCCGTCCAAATCCTGAAATCAATTTTACAGATTCAGCAGGACTCTGCTTTAACCTTCAGTTTGCTTTACCCATGTTAGAGTGGAAAAACAGTAAGGTAAAATAAGAGCATCATTAGTGTCTGTTTCCTGTTTTGCTGTGGCTACAAGCAGTGGGATTGGTGTTGTTTACTGCGTTCTGTCTGTGCATTGATATGTTCCTGTTTTATTGCTTTAATAATGCTTGTTCGTTTGAGCTGCTGTGCTGAAATCGAGCATAACTCTTTTTTTGTTTAACACACCTCCAACTCCACCAAACACCTTTAGTACTTTGGTTCCACAGCACTGCTCTTAACCTTTAGAACAGACCTACGGACGGATTTCCCGCCCAAGATCTCACCTTGTGTTCTCAGCTTAATTACTCAGGAATCCCTTCACACATAAACATAATCCATATATGGTTAGAAAGGGCAGAGCTTACTCTTTCTAAAAATAGTGATCACATCCCAGTGCGGTAAAGCTAAATCTTCAAGAAACCCATTGAGAAAAAAACACCTAAAAAAGTGAAAAATCTCCTTCCCCAACCAATATTATTTACCTTCAAACCAAATAATATCAGTAAATAAAGACTCAAAAGTGACTCACAGAAAAAGCGTGAAACTACCTGCTTTACTCAAACTAAACTGTATATATGTGTATATATTTCTCTTGAGAAATTCAAGAGACACAACAACGCTCTCGCAGACATAACACAGGTTTAGGCTGCGGCTTTATCTGCATGCATCTGCAAATCAATGCCTCCGTAAGACGATGCGTCCAGAGAGCAGAAAATGTCTGCCCTTTTCAATCCACCCCCCTCCCCAACACCGCCCCCAGCGCCTCTCGACTCCCATCATTTCTATCACAACTCCTGAGATCAATATGTGTCCAGGCTAAGAAGATGCAGTCAGAAAGAATAAGTGCACCGTGGCCCGGCCGCAGAACATTGGGTTTTAACCCCGGCCGTAACGACTGTCAGAACGAGAGGAGAAGCTGTCCTCCAAACTCAGATCAGCCTCAAACACTGTTATGGAGACGAGGCATGAAATGCCAAAGCTCCGGGATTCAGCCCACCACAGTGTGTCCAGACGCTGCGGGACTACAGGATTTGACAGATCAGAGCGGCTGTGTTAGTCATGTCGATTCGTATTGTAGGAGGAGAGTAATGGGAGTTTAAGGTGCAGATCAATGTGTTCTTAGAATCTGCTTCTGCTGGAAAAGGTAAAACACCGTAATTACAGCCTCTAGTCTCTAACAACAGCTGTAATGATTGAAGCTCTAAGAGCAGTCAAAAGCTCAAAATACTCAAAATACTCAAAATGCTCAAAACACTCAAAATACTTAAAATTCCCAAAATTCTCAAAACACTCAAAATACTCAAAATACTCAAAATGCTCAAAATACTCAAAACGCTCAAAATACTCAAAATACTTAAAATTCTCAAAACACTCAAAATACTCAAAATGCTCAAAATACTCAAAATGCTCAAAATACTCAAAATACTTAAAATTCCCAAAACACCCGAAACACTCAAAACACTCAAAACACTCAAAATACTCAAAATATTTAAAAGGCTCAAAACACTCAAAATGCTCAAAATGCTCAAAATACTCAAAATGCTCAAAATACTCAAAATACTTAAAATTCCCAAAACACCCAAAACACTCAAAACACTCAAAACACTCAAAACGCTCAAAATGCTCAAAATACTCAAAATACTCAAAATGCTCAAAATGCTCAAAATACTCAAAATACTCAAAATGCTCAAAATACTCAAAATGCTCAAAACACTCAAAATACTCAAAATATTTAAAAGGCTCAAAACACTCAAAATGCTCAAAATGCTCAAAATACTCAAAATGCTCAAAATACTCAAAATGCTCAAAATACTCAAAATACTCAAAATACTCAAAATGCTCAAAATACTCAAAATACTCAAAATACTCAAAATACTTAAAATACTCAAAATACTCAAAATGCTCAAAATACTCAAAATACTTAAAATTCCCAAAACGCTCAAAATGCTCAAAATGCTCAAAATACTCAAAATACTCAAAATACTCAAAATGCTCAAAATGCTCAAAATACTCAAAATACTCAAAATGCTCAAAATACTCAAAATGCTCAAAATACTCAGAATCCTCAAAATACTCAAAACCCTCAAAATGCTCAAAATACTCAAAATACTCAAAATACTCAAAATGCTCAAAATCCTTAAAATACTCAAAATGTTGGGGTTTCACAGTCCCACGGTTGTCTAAATTCAAGTGTTCCTGGTGTCGTCTTCCACACAGAACGCTTATTGAACGTAGGTGTATAGAATTGACTTCCATTTTGGAGCCATACAGCCGAGTCTGATCAGCAGGACACCAGTCTATAAAAAATAAAGTCTCGCAGTGAACCAACACCAATATGCACATTACTGTAAAAATACACAGTAAAAATACAATTTAAAATTCAAAGTAAAATACTGATTTGAAACTCTTACTTACTGTAAATAATGTTACTTACTGTAAAGTAAAACAGTTTTGAAACTCTTGCAGCTGAGGCTGATCAGTAGGACACCAGCCTTTAAAAAAAATAAAAGTCTTGCAGTGTGCTGACAGCAAAAGGCAGGTCACAGTAAAAATACAGAATTTTAAGTAAAATACAGATTTGAAACTGATGGATTTTGAAATTTGATGAAGGAAGAAAAAGCTATAGAGAGAATTGTATACAGCATACAGTCAATACAGAGTTACTGTAGCAGCTCAGAAAGTGATGTCGAGGTTCTCTTTCTCTTTCTATGTGATCCCATTATAGCTGTAGGTAGTTACTGCTCATGACTCCCAGTTGACGACTGGATCAGATATTTAGCATGCCCAATACTGTATTTGCCATGCACTTGTGACTAGTTGGCGATCACTCTCTTGCTGATTTGTTGAGATGTTTGTTGGGTTTATGTAAGCTGGTTTGTGTCGATTACTGTGTCAGTTTTATTTAGAAAAATTGGATTTCTCACCAGAGCTTAATTAATGCTGTTTAATTGCCACCTATTCTTTTCCAGGCTAAATGCAACAACAATGGAGTATTTGGATAATCACCCTCTAATTTGGCTCTTGAAACGACTCTATTCTTTTTGGACTTGTGCATCACCAGCTGGTTCCCAAAACCTCCCAGCAGTGTATTCTCCTGTTCTTAGATATTCAAAACCTTTAAAGGCAGACAGCTGAATTATTAAAAGTGCTGTGTGCAGGCGGATAAACTAGATGGAAGGAAAAATGCTTATCTTTTTCATATTCTTTTCTTTTCCATTTTTATTTATAAGCCAATATTGGGACTTATCTATTCCATCATGCCTTATCTTTTGCTGGCATTTTAAGTATGCAGTCTAAAAAAAAGAAATCTCAAGGCACAGCACTATAAATCAGAATAAAAAGCCATTTGAGTGAAAGGGAACTTATCCTGGATCACGTAAAGCCAGCAGAAAGATTGGCACTCAGGGTTCAACAGTACTCCTTTGCTTCTTTAATGCTGTGGTTTTAGGGGGGAGGCTTTACCGAGGACACATGGAAATTCATACTATTTTACAAAATCAAATATATGTAAAAGGTTCACGCCTGTGTGCTCTATAAATACCCTCTATAAAGTGTTTGCTTACTATCCAGATATTTACCAGATGGTAAATATTGTTTACCATATGGTCTGTATGGGTAGTACATGTGTTCCATGTTGGTCCCACCAATGGATGCCAGAGATTGACCAATCAGGCCATTGTGATCTCAAGGTTACGTTCACATTGCCAGACTGAAGTGAATCAAATCTGATTTTTTGCTCAATGTGGCTCAGATCTGATTTTTTCATGGCTGTTTCAAAATGCCAAATCGGATTTTTTTTGTACCAAATATGAAATTTTGTACCTAATTTATACAATATTATTATATATAATTTTAGTTAAAACACACATTCAAAAGATTTATTTTGTAAACAGACCAAGTCTCACTGTCTCAACACATGGATGGCATGTAATACATTCTTTTTTTTATTATACTAGTATAAAGAATGTATTACATGCCATCCATTATCGCTACACTATCACATACAGTACAGGCCACAAGTTTGGACACACTTTCTCTTCTTCAGTGCGTTTTCTTTATTTTTATGACTGATATTTACATTGTAGATTCTCACATGTAGAGTTTTATGTTCTTAACAAAAAATGAGCTGAACCTCCACAGTCACCAGACCTGAACCCAATCCAGATGGTTTGGGGTGAGCTGGAGCACAGAGTGAAGAAGACAAAGGGGCAACAAGTGCTAATAAACACCTCTGGGAACTCCTTCCTTCAAGACTGTTGGAAAACTTTTCATTTCAGGTGGCCACCTCTTAAATGAAGCTCATTGAGAGAATGATGCCAAGAGTGTGCGAAGCAGTAATCAGAGCAAAGGGGGGCTAATTTGAACTGCTGCTGATGCTGTAGCATTGGCGAGTAGCATCACAGCGCTAACGTTCAGTGGAAAGCGCAGCAACTCGATTCTGATACATTAGCTCACAGACGCCCTGTGCTGTGGACATCACCCAAGGAGTGATCTACCCTAGGAGCGCCATCTACTGTACCCACCCGGAGGGAGCAGGGCCAACTGTGCTCCCTCTGAGCGCCGGCAGCTTGATGGTAAAGCTGCATTTACGGCGTTCGAACCTGCGGCATCCCGCTCACAGTGACAGCGCTTTAGACCGCTGGACCACTCGACGCCCAGCATCTCTTTATTGAACTTGCTGCCACATGAAAGACAGTCCTCTACACAACAATGCCCCGGGTGGATTTGTGCGCCACCTAAAAGAGAATCTCTTTTTTCCATTAGCGGCCGGAGATTGTTTTCTTTCACCTCTCTCAGGTTTAGCGACCAAAGAGCCGACAGAGAGTAAATGTGAGCGCCCACCCCCACCTTTTTACCACATCACTTCTAATTCACAGCAACATCAAGGAGAGCATCCCATCTCCCACTTTACAAATGGGCGTCAGGGGAGCGCCACGCCAACGGGCGCTAATCTTCATCAGACGCTGAGATCAGTGTCCTCGGCTGTTCTGAGATCAGCCGGGCCGTGGGAATGCTGAGGCTGATAAAGCCTCCGCTGGGCTCCCCAAAGACTGGGGTTCTGCATCCCCTTTCACTATAATTAATAGATATGCAGCATTGATGTCATGTGTCATCTTTTCTGGGGAAAACAAACAAACCGCTGAAGCCTGTTTTATCACATTAGAAAGAGTGATGTCAAAAGTGAGGCTTCCTCCCTGTCTGACTCCATTTGATTCATATCTGAGCTTCAGGCGTGATGTAGAACTGCTCAGACACATAGAGTATCAAGCATGAGTGTTGTGTTCTGGCACGAGTGGATCAGATACAGCAGTGCTGCTAGAGTTCTTAAACACTTTTTGCTGTTCCGCTGTTCTCCACTCTGTTAGACTAATACTACTACCTAGCTAATAATTCAGTATGTCAAATTCAAAATGTCGAAGTTAATGCAAAAGTAAATGTGCCTTTTTCCTAAGTTTGACCTCCTGTTACTCCAAAACTATACATTAATATACCTCAACACTTGTGTCATTAATAGTATAGAAAAGGTTCTTCAAGTATGTAATGATATCATTTGATATCAGTTTGATTGGCTGGTTTTATAGGACTCCAAAATCTGGTTTACACAATACCAAAACATTTTTCCCAAGTTTGGCCTTTTATTACTTCTAATATACTACAGTAATATTACTTATAACTTTTATAGTTAATAGTATACAAAGGGTTCTTCAATGGTTTAATGGTGTCATTTGATAATATTTTGATTTGTTGGATTTACAGGACTTCAAAATCTGGTTTATGCAAAACCAATTAGACACTTTTCCTAAGTTTGACTTCCCATTACTATATATTGCTACAGTAATATCACTTAAATATTTTATGATTAATATGATGGTATGTGTTATTAATGGATTTAATGGCAAGAGAGAGAGAGAATAGACCTATATGCAACACAGCTACCATGTGTCATCTTTTCTGGGGAAAAAAAAAACAACCTGTTTTATCACATTAGAAAGAGTGATGTGAAAGTGAGGCTTCCTCCCTGTCTGACTCCATTAGATTCATATCTGAGCTTCAGGCGTGATGCAACACCACTCTGAGGACTCTTACACTGGAAATGTAAAAGAGCCATATGTGAACAGTTTACGCTTTAATGCATTTCTACTAGTGTCAGCAGGAGTACATGTTTCTTTAGTAGGTACACTTGCTCATGGAGACGAGTATTAAAAGCTGATAAACTGCTTTTATATGGTTGCATTCAGATATTTGCTGATTTTACAAGTCTAGGTCTCAAGAGAGCACTTCAGTTTTTGAATCGGTTTCTCTGATTTTGCTATTTTTAGGTTTATATTTGAGTAAAATGAACGTTGTTGTTTTATTCTATAAACTACAAACAAAATTTCTCCCAAATTCCAAATAAAAATATTCTCATTTAGAGCATTTATTTACAGAAACAACAAAACTAAAAAAAAAGATGCAGAGCTTTGAGACCTCAAATAATGCAAATAAAACAATATTTCATATTTATATCAAGTTTTAAGAGTTCAGAAATCAATATTTGGTGGAAAAGCCCTGGTTGTTTTCTAATGCATATTGGCATCATGTTCTCCCCAGTCTCCACCAGTCTTACACACTGCTTTTGGATAACTTTTTGCTGATTTAATTCTGGTGCAAAAATGTATTCAAGCAGTTCAGTTTGGTGGTTTGATGGCTTGGGATCATCCATCTTCCTCTTGATTAAATTCAATAATTTTTCAATTTGTTCAATTTTTTTTTTTTTTTAAATCATTAAATAGATAATTATGACAAAAGTCTTCATTCTGTCGCTCGTTCAGCTCCAGCTCTGCGTCACACAGTTTCCAGATCGCCGGTGGACCTTGAACTTGACGCTCGGTTATGCGACTGGAACAAATTGATTAATTTTCTGCTTGCGTGTCAGAATTAGCGGCTATCTGCTTGATGTGACTGGTTAAATTGAGCCTGTATTTACAAATACCAAACTTGTTGATGTCCCCTGACGCATTACCTCATTATGAACCCTGTGAAAATTCGCCGCAGTATCTAATGACTGAGTGCCCATCAGATCATGTTTGCTTCAGCTAATTAATTCCCCGGTTGTGTAGGTTTGATTGGGGCGCTTGATTCCGAGGCCTAACAGGAAGTGTCTTTTGTGTGTGTTTTGCAGCGGCCCTCTCTGCGAGCACAGAGGAATTGTGGGAAAAAAGATCCGGAAATATCTACAAGCCATCTGCTGCCCAGACCCCTGAGAAACTGTAAGTCCTGGGAGATACCTCCTCTGCTTTGTGAGATTTGTTGAAGGGTGTTTTGATCTGTGGCGAAGAGACAGGATGTACTTTTTCGTTTCAGCATCATCTTTACTATCTTTACTTACTCTTTGTGGTCAGAATGCCGGGTTAC
This sequence comes from Astyanax mexicanus, assembly GCF_023375975.1. Lineage (NCBI taxonomy): Eukaryota > Metazoa > Chordata > Actinopteri > Characiformes > Acestrorhamphidae > Astyanax > Astyanax mexicanus. Next base: position 1,915,751 of record NC_064417.1, read on the forward strand.
TGAAAAGAGCCCCTTCTTCTGCTCTACGTACTCATACTTCAAACTTCAACCATCACTTAGGCCAACCGTGCATTAAAAATGAGTCACTGCTAACCGAGCATGATGCTTGATGATCAGGCGTACTCTGAAAATTATAGTAGGCTTGCTTTAATTTGCTAAAATCAAAGAAACTCATCATTTGAAAATCATACAGTATCATATTCATATAGATCAGTGAAGATCAGTAGGTAGACTTCATCATTCAGCTTTAGCATTCAGCCCGTTGAGAAATGAGAAATGGCTGAAATAAAAAGATAAATAGATGCAGAGCTTTCAGACCTCAAATAATGAAGAAGAAAACAAGTTCATATTCATAAAGTTTTAAGAGTAGAAACCAATATTTGGTGGAAAAAACCTTGGTTGTTTTTAATCACAGTTTTTGTCATGCACCTTGGCATGTTCTCCTCAGTCTCCACCAGTCTTACACACTGCTTTTGGATAACTTTATACCTTTACTCCTGGTGCAAAAATTCAAGCAGCAAAATTTCAGTTTGGTGGTTTGATGGCTTGTGATCATCCATCTTCCTCTTGATTATATTCCAGAGGTTTTCAATTTGGTAAAATCAAAGAAACTCAATTTCTCATTTTAATAAAAATGAGTCATTGCTATCCAAGCATGATGCTTGATGATCAGACCTACTCGGAAATTTAGAGTAGGCTTGCTTCAATTTGCTAAAATCAAAGAAACTCATCATTTGAAACTCATACATTACATTCTTCTTATCTTGGATGGATTCGCTTGCAGGAACATACAGTATCATATTCATATAGATCAGTGAAGATTCCACATACAAACAAAACCACGTACATCTCTGAGAGAACTACAGCAATAGGTAGACTCCTCTATTTTAGCTTTAGCATTCAGCCCGTGCCCCTGCTCTAATAAAGCATGCCTGATGGGAGGAACCTGGTGCCTGAGCAGGCACTTGAGGTACACTTTGCTCTGAATGACATTATGCATGGAGGTCTCAAATCCCTGTGAAGAAGTGCAGCTAGTGGCTCTCCTCAGACTAGATGGAGAATAAGGATCTTGGTTTGGATAAAGAGGGAAAAAGCTCGCAGAGAGACGTAATGGTCCGACGCTGAGCAGTTTGGAAGGAAATGAATTGCTGTTTGTTTTCTCGACTGACAAATCTGTCCTTTTAAGCCGGTAATCAATGGCTGGTTGGCGATGCAAAAGGAGCTTAATGCACTGGGGAAACAAAGAGGGCCGACAGCAACAGACACGGATTCCTCGGTGCGTTCCCGTCCTTTATGTCTGTTGGAGAAAAGACCACATGCTGCTAGATGATTCCCGTTCATCGGGATGTGCCTATCCACTAATCTTTACAAACAGTGTCCCCCTGGAGGGTTGATGCTACTTTCAATCTGTTTAGACTCAGGCAAACCCCTCTGAGGCTTTTTATAGCTGTGGAAGTGGTGCCGTGACCCGGGGATGAAGAGTCCTGGCCTTCAGCACAGCATGAACAACACAACACAGTTAAGAGCTTCTCCATAAACAGTAAAAAATGGTTAAAAAGTGTTCTGAAATGCATCAAATTAGTAATATTAGTTAATTTCCCTCAACGGCTCTAGTACTGTTACTGTTCTTCCTGTGTTTTTTAGCGTTTTTACAGTTTTTGGTTTATAAACTTGTTCATTGGCTGATTCATCGTCTGTTCTGGGAAAAAACAAAAAAGACACATAATGGTACATTGGGTTTTTCCCAGAGGTGGAAAGTAATGAATTACATTTACTCACATTACTGTAATTGAGTAGATTTTATTAGTAATTTGTAACTTTTAAAGTTGGGTGTAGGGTCACATTCAATATAAAATCATTTAATTTTAGTATTAATAAATAAAATACTCTAGGGCATATCCAGATATAATAGTAGCGACAAAATTCCTGCTGTGGTTGCATTCTAACCATTGATTAAGTGTAAAGAATTGCTCCTTTAGCCAAACATGAAGTGTGATTTCGTTCACCAGGCCGCCCACACCTTCCCAGTGATGCTCTATAAACAACTCGCTGTAGGTCTTACAGCTTTGTGCCAAAATGTTCAGAGGTGTTCAGGCAGCACTCCACAAAAACCAAGCCAGTCAAAGACAAAATACAACCACCCAGAGATAGAGAGAGGATTTCAATGATCCAAACCAGTTGTATATATGGTATATACAACTCTGGAAAAAAATAAGAAACCACTTAACAGTTTTTGAATCAGTTTCTCTGATTTTGCTATTTATAGGTTTATGTTTGAGTAAAATGAACATCGTTGTTTTATTCTATAAACTACAGACAACATTTCTCCCAAATTCCAAATAAAAATATTCTCATTTAGAGCATTTATTTACAGAAAATGAGAAATGACTGAAATAACAAAAAAGATGTAGAGCTTTCAGACCTCAAATAATGCAAAGAAAACAAGTTCATATTCATAAAGTTCATAAAGAGTTCAGAAATCAATATTTGGTTTTTAATCACAGTTTTTTTTTCATGCATCTTGGCATCATGTTCTCCTCCCCCACCAGTCTTACACACTGCTTTTGGATAACTTTATGCTTCTTTACTCCTGGTGCAAAAATTCAAGCAATTCAGTTTGGTGGTTTGATGGTTTGTGATCATCCATCTTCCTCTTGATTATATTCCAATTAGGTAAAAAATAAAGAAACTCATCATTTTTAAGTGATCTCTTATATTTTCCAGAGCTGAATATCGTGTTGTATAAACTCTAGGACTATGCTTATGCTTCCCCTGCTCCCTGTTGTCCCTCTTGCTCCGGTTATTGGAGGCTCAGGCTCGAACGTGACTCATTATAGAAGGACATTTCAGTTTGTACAAGTTTTAAAGAACCACATTCACAGTTTTCACTGCAGCAGACCTCATCAGCCGCAGGAAACGCTCTCATCCCCCGGCCTCCAGAGGAGGGACCATCTCCAGAACTCTTTATGCTCCTTTTTCAGGCTGGCTCCGTGCACGTCCCAGCACAGAGGTGCGCTAAGCTTTGACATTCAGCTTCGGTTCCCCCGAGGCAGCTGAAGTCTGATGTGCTGACAGATTTGCGGTGACTGTGCCGAGCTCTGATGTTCTGATAAAAAAAATCGAGAGAGAGACAGTGAGAGAGCGAGAGCGAGAGAGAGAGAGAGAGAGAGAGAGAGAGAAAGTAAGCATGGGAGAGGCTGCTGCTGAGAGGCTGTTTGGGATATATGCAGAGGAGTTTTCCTTTTTTCTCAAATTGCATTTGCACAGTAATTTGACTGCTTACGCAATGACTGAATGGGTGTTTATTGATGTGCATTATTCCGTCTCCAGCTTCCTCTGCCTTAAAAGCTTTGCGCTCGATTCATCTTAATTTACGCCTGTTGCCATAGCAAATGAATAAACAGGGTGATGTATGCAATGAAACCTTTCTCCTTTTTTGGTTCCAGGAGTTTGAAATACAGTAGTCATTTAGAGTCGAATGCCAAACACTCAACACAGCGAACTCTTACCTCTAAACTGCAGCGCTTGCAAACTCTTTACCATAACTCTCCACAAACTAGCGCTGGAAAGTTTCGTGAGAAAGGTTAAATACTGTAGCTGCTTGTTCCAAAAGTTCCCAAGTTCTCTCCAGCTAAAAAATGAGGAAACTGAAATCCAGAGAAGGTCAATCGCAGAGTCGGGTGCAGTTGCTGAGTTTAAAGGAGGATAAAAGAGGCTTTAGGTAGCAAAAAAGTTTGAGTTACAGTAAATGGCTCTATAGCGGCACATGCCAATGCCCCAGTTGCCTAGTATAATATAAGAATTGGTCTGAGCAACTGAGTAACAAATACTCTGATTGGTAATTATAGTATGGATATTAGCCCAAACTCCCTCAAATTAAACTTCCTCAGACTAAACTACAACAGTCAAAACTACAACAGGCAAAACTCCCTCAGACTAAACTACAACAGGCAAAACTCAACCAGACTAAACACCTTCAGACTAAACTTCAACAGGCAAAACCCTCTCAGACTAAACTCCCTTTAAATAAAACATACTCAGACTAAATGCCTTCGGACAAAACTCCCTCAGTTTAAACTCCCTCAGACGAAACCCCCTCAAATAAAACTCCCTCTGACCACACTACAACAGGAAAAACTCGCTCAGACAAAACTTCTTCAGACTAAACTCCTTCAAAACAACAGGCTTTGGACAAAACCTCTTTAGACCAAACTACAATAAGCCAAAGTTCCTTAAATAAAACTCCCTCTAACCCAAAGGTTTTGAACCAACTGCCCTTAGACTAAACTCCCTCAGACTAAACTACAACAGGCAAAACTCCCTTAAATAAAACTCTCTCTTACCAAAAGATTTTGGTCCAAACTCCCTCAAACAAAACTCCTCTGCTGGAGCCATTTGTATCAACATCCCAGTTGCCAAGTATAATATAGAAATAAACCTTCACCCCTCATACCAACAGCCTGGTTGCAGAGTATAATATAAATTAAGCCCAGTTCTGGTTGTGAAAACACTGAGTATAATATGGAAATGGATGCCCTTCTGCCCTTCTAGTAGAAGGCAGTCTCATTATAAACAGCCTTCTATGCCAACCCTACTAAACAGTGTTCCACAGAGTGCCCTTTCCTGTGGAGAAAATGCACAGGGATGCAATGCTGAATAGATTTCTCCTACACAAGATTAAATGTGATGGCGCCATGTAAGTGCCCATCTTAATGAGATAAGCTCTACCTGATTGTACAAGACAACAAGTTAAAATTGGTGTCAATCACTGCATGATGTCAAAAAACAATTTCTATTCTTAAAATTGCATTTATTCCATCCATTTATGATTTCATTTTTAGCCACACCGACTCTAGAAATGTTGTGCAGTATGTGCTTTTTTATTGATAGTTATTGATTGGTTATTGATAGTATTGTATAGTCATCATCACTAAACTCACTAAAAGGTTTCCAGAGCTTTCTATTGTCTTTTCAATCCTGCAAAAGTATGACCCTACGCTCAGAAATGAAGTTTTTAGCTGCCTACCGTTCCACCTATTCTCCTATTTTTAGCAACTCTCGACCTCCCACGCAATCACAGGTTCACTCCAAAAAGTGCGAAGCCCTTTTGGGCTTCAACTATCTCCACAAACCCCGTCAGAGGATGTCATCAGCGGCAAACACACACCGACACAGCCGACTCCCTAATGAGACAGTCTGTCACTGTGAGTAACTCTCTACTCAGATTAATTACTGTGTTTTTCTTACACATGATAATGAATCCAGTATTTACGTCTGGGCTTTTCCTTTGAGCCGTTTAATAGTTTCCTGAAAATAGGGATTAGACCCGACACAGTAGAGCAGCACTGATCCAGGTGGGTCTGTGAGAATTCTCTCCAGTGACCTTAGAGGAATAATGGAGCTGAAAGGTCAGGAAAAGTTGTGGAAGTTTCAAGTTGTGAGGTGAACATGACCTCCCTCCGTCTCCGTCTCTGTGAAAAAAAAAAAAACAAGCACTGTTATAGTAAACTGTCAGAATACAATTTATCAAGAATATACAGAGTTACAATAGAGGAGAAACCAGAGGTGGAAAAAGTACTGAAAATTTGTAATTAAGTAAAAGTAAAAGTACCCATCTAAAATCTACTCGAGTAAAAAAAAAATACTTTGAGTAAAAGTTACATAGTTACTTTTATTTATTTGATGTAAAAAAATACAACAAGTCATAAATTCTTTAAATATCTTTTTAATGAATTTTCTATTCCAAAGAATATGTTGCACCTTTCAGGCAGTATTTGGCATCGGTTTCTATGATCCATTTTTTTTTCTTTACTGTTAAAAAATAAATAAAAAAGTTATGGTCATATATGTGACTATAAACCATATGTTTATAATTTTACAGGTAATTATTATTATTATATGCTTAAAAATGTAAAATAACAGTTTTTCACTGCAATACATTGAAGGATGTTTTTTTTTTTTTTTTTTTTTTGCATGTTTTAAATTCCTTCAATGTTTATTGAAGGAATTTAATTGTAAATATGCTTTTAAAAAAAACTGTAAAATAACAGTTTTTCACTGCAAAACATTGAGGGATTTTTACTTTATTGAAGGAATTTAATCATAAATATGCTTAAAAAATGTAAAATAACAGTTTTTCACTGCAAAACCTTGACAGATTTTTTTTTTTTTTTGCATATTTTAAATTCCTTCGATGTTTATTAAAGGAATTTAATCGTAAATATGTTTTAAAAAACCTGTAAAGCAACAGTTTTTCACTGCAGAACATTAAGGGATATCACTTTATTGAAGGGCTTTAATCATAAATAGAAAACTTTTTAGAAAACGGTAAAATAATGATGTATTTATGTATATGTGCATTTTTGCATATAAAGTTTTGCACTTTATATGAAATAAATATATAAAAATAAGAGTTTAAGTATCTTGTGGTGCCGAAACCTTTTCATGCTAATAAATATATTGGCTTTACCCAGTGATACACCCAGCAAGTGTTCACCCAGGACTGAAGACACTGTGTATAAATTATACCAAACATGTTTTTCCTGCTTTTGAGCGACACACGGGTGCAGTATCTGTCACATCTCCAGCTCAGCAGCTCATAATGTGAATTCTCTTTGTTCTGGGTTTTTTGGGACGAGCGCTTATTTGAATACTTTCTCTCTGAATCCCGAGACACAGCTGTACACAGCTGCACACTTCCACACACTCACACTCCTCCCCAAACACATGGATATGGATGAGGACTGGGAGTAATGGGCAGACGCTCAGTGCTGATCTGCTGGACATCTGGCACTGATTTCTTCCAGGTCATATACTGAATTATACTGTTTTATACTGCGCTTCTGATTTCTGATCAAACAGAACGGACTGAATACATTGAATACATGAATCAGTGAGCAGGAGGAGACCATGCATTTCATAGCTTTGCAATTAATTCAAATACAGTAGTATACTAATACATGCATTGCATTAACAGCTATGTTAACAACTCGATTAACAACTCGAATAGACCTTTTCTTTAACCCTTGGTGGTGTTCGGGTCTGTGGGACCTGTTTTCATTTTTTATCAAATGATACTAAAAAAATATTTTTTCGAACTCAAACTCATTGGCATTGGCTCATTTTTTGTGAAAAACATATATCAAACACACATTTTCGATAAACACACACTGTACACCCCCCCTACACATTTATATTACATACAGTATGTTTGGCCAAGGGCTAATAAACATTGCTTCATTTGTAAATTTGAAACTAAACAAATTTTCTACTCATATCTTGAGTTTAATTCATTTTCTTTTACATTTTATTAAAATAACTAATAAAAAAAGAGTAGCACTTTTTGAAAGAAATGTAACATAAGAAAGGTAAAGGGTAAATATTAACCATGTAAGCTGCTTATATTGCTTGCAATTTAGGTGAAGCGAGCATGTGTAAAGCATTTTAATGTAGAATTGCTTAATTTTGCTGAATTAAATACAAGTAACAAAGTGAACGAGTAACAAAAATATGAACACCACACAAGGGTTAAATGTCTCTGATCACCTTTGGGAAAATGTAATCCCACTCCACCATGCAGAATTCTTTCAGCTGTGTTATGTTTAATGTTTGGCACACGACAACTCTCCATTTCTTTTAACCAATTGATTGTCTGATTGAATGAGATGTTGAATGAGATATTTTGGGTTGTTGTAATGCGCTTGTGATTTCTGATTAAACAGAACGAACTGAATACATTTCATAGTGCATTTCATAGCATTTCAATTCAGTCAAATACAGTAGTGTACTAATAAATGCATTGCATTAACAGCTAATGGCAAATTAACCCTTGCAGACCTGAGTTGGATACTCTGGATACTAATTGCCGAGAAAATTGAATAATCTAAAATTGATCTGGTTTGTATATGTGTAAGTGTGTGTATGTGGTATGTATGTAAGTTTGTGTAAATGTGTGTAAATGTGTGTATAACTGTGCCCAGGTATTAATCGGCACTCTGTACTGGGTAAATGCTTGGGTAGTGCCCGATGCTGCAGTCCTCCTCCAGGTGGACGGGGTTGTTTCCGGTTGAGAGTACGCTGTGCGCTATTGGCTGCTGTTCTCACCGGTGTGTGGATGTGAGTGCTGAGTGTGAATGGTTGTGTGTAAAACGTGTAAATTGTAAAGCATCCTTGGGTTTCTAGAAAGGTGCTATATAAGTTAAACTTCATTCATACATTTGTTATATTCCAGTGATGGAAATACATATAAAAATGCACACAAATTAAAATCAATTAAAGTCAAGTGGGTTGCCATATCCAGCGTTTTCACTTTCTGAGGATTTTTTTTTAAAGGAAATTTCAGATCTGTGCAAATTAGTGGTGATGGCAGACTGGCCTGGAGGAGTGAAATACCCGGGGTGTGTGTGTGTGTGTGTGTGTGAGAGAGAGAGTCAGAATGGAGAGGTGTATATCCTTAATTAAGAAATAGCATGAGACATCAGCCATCATCACCCAAAACTCCCAACCCGTTATAGAGGAAAGCTTATTTCATGCATCACTGAATCTTTCTCTCTCTCTCTCTCTCTCTCTCTCTCTCTCTCTCTCTCTCTCTCTCTCTCTCTCTCTCTCTCTCTCTCTCTCTCTTCTCTCTCTCTCTCTCTTTCTCTCTCTCTCTCTCTCTCTCTCTCTCTCTTTCTCTCTTTCTCTCTCTCTCTCTCTCTCTCTCTCTCTCTCTCTCTCTCTCTCTCTCTCTCTCTCTCTTTCTCTCTCTCTCTCTCTCTCTCTCTCTCTCTCTCTCTCTCTCTCTCTCTCTGTATCTCTCTTTCTCTCTTTCTCTCTCTCTCTCTGTATCTCTCTTTCTCTCTCTCTCTTTCTCTCACTTTCTGACATCCTACTATGCAAACACACACATTGCCCTGCAGAACTGTCGACACCTTCAAAAACTATGAGCATAAATATTGAAAAACTTTAATTTAAACTTAATTTAAACAGTTTTATTCATGCCCATTTTTTCTGCACTATGAGGAAGTATTTTAAATATTACTTTTACTGCCTATTGTAATAGAATAAAAAAGTTAAACATAACAATTAAGCAATTTAATTAATTAGCACTCATAGCTAATTTTTTCCACTTCAAAATCAACTCAGTCAGACCTTTCTTCTGGGAGAAAGGTATTCCCGCTCCTCCATGCAGAATTCTTTCAGCTGTATCATGTTTGATATTTGGCATACAACAACTCTCCATTTCTTTTATTTCCAATTGATTGTCTGATTGAATGAGATATTTTGGGTCATTGTCATGTTGCGTGGTCCTGAACTAGGATGGCCATGTTGGAATGTTTTAAAACCCCTTCCCAGGCTAATATACAAACTACAATTAAATGAACTGATGCATTTGTTGCATGTCAGAACAACTTGCAATTGGCCACCTTAAATACCTTTTCTCATGATTGGATACACCTGGCTATGAAGTTCAAAGCTCAATGAGGTTAACAAACCAATTCTGTGCTTCAGTAAGTCAGTAAAAAGTAGTTAGGAGTATTCAAATCAATAAAATGATAAGGGTGCCCATACTTTTGCACCGGTCAAATTCTGGTTTAATGCATACTTCTTGAAATATTACTGTGTCCATCAGTTATTAGATATATCAAACTGAAATGGCTGTTGCAAACACCCGAATATTTACAACTAAAAATTATTAAGATTAATAGGGGTGCCCAAACTTTTTACAGAGATGTCTATGTCTATACAAAGGTATGACTTGTATGCATGTATTTGGATATATATGTGGGTTTGGACTGTTTTTGTGAGGAAATGGCAAAGATGAAAAATATTGGTGTGGAAGGAATGGGGTATTGTCATGCCTGACTGTAAACAGGCAGAGAGAAAATAAGAGACACTGCTGGGATGTAGAACGAAGCAGTAAAATTTATTGAAATAAACAACAAAATAAACAATATAAAAGAGGACTAGAGCAACACACTAAAGTCGGGCAAAACTGAAAACAAATATAAACACTGACAAAGTAAACGGGACTGGGCCAAAAGAAACAGGGACTAAGGAATAAGTGGAACGGCCAAAACAATAAAACCAGGAAGTAGTAAGGGGAATGGGGAAAAACAAAGGGAGCACTAGACTACAAAATAGCAAACAGAAAACTACTAAGCAGAGCTTAGGAAAATGGCTAGACTAAGAAAGTAAACAGGGCAAACAAACAAAACAAGAAATAAAACAGGGATACTTAGGCCGGGAGGAGTCCAAGGAAAAAACAGGAACTAGGGAAGACAGGCTTGGGAGATAGAACGCTTTGTAGAGTAGCAAACAGGCTGGAACCACAAGGAAACACAGACCATGAGAGCGACCAATACTCGGCAACAGCAGAGAGGAGCAGCGTGCTTATAAGCAACTCTGCCCAGGTGAAGCTGATCTCTAATCAGGGCTGGATGACTGCATGAGCGTGCCCTGATTAGAGGAAGTCCATATATGGGCATGGAGTGCCTCTCAGAGTGTGTGTGTGTGTGTGTGTATGTGTGTGTGTGTGTGTGTGTGCTCTAATTAGGGGAAGTCCTTATTTGGGCATAGGGTGCTTGGCTTGGCTGGACGGGCCTGACAGGTATATCTACAATTTTATTTAAGTTCTTTTTGATTTCTTTCAGTTTTGTACTGTTATGTTTTGGCAACTGTTGAAGTAAGTGGGGAAAAGAAAAACCCCCCAAAAAATAATAAAATAACAATCTGATCCCCAAAAAATGAAAAAGATAACTTAGATTCTGGGCTTGTGTGGTTTGGTCTGAACTTGAGTTTGAGGTTGAGTGCTTTTGGAGAGCTTGTGATATTTTAAAAGGAGTGCATGCTGCTCGTTTAGAAAGCAAATGATTCAGTGTGAGCTCTTAGCTACGTGCAGAGCAGCAGAGCATGACTGTGACATTTCAGAAACAGGAGCCGCGCTGAACGAATAATAGAAAAGAAAGGAGTTTAGTAACGGAGGCAAAAAGCACAGGAAAAAGAACTGTTTCAGAAAAGAACACCTGAATATTTGACGTTTGTTTTTATGTTTAGTAGCAGAACACTGAAGCATATACAGTCTTTACTGTATGTGTCTTATGAGCTGCATTTTTAAGTACTTAAGCAATAAAACACTTGAGGTCAAGTAGTTTTATTGTCAATACTGCATATGTACAGGACATACAGAGAATTGAAATTACGTTACTCTCCTTCCCAATTTTACAGCAGGTACAGATAATAGATATAATAAAGGAGAATGGGAGACACTATGAGTACAATACAGCAGGGACACAAATAGACCTACATGAGACAGAAACAAGGTTCAGTAGTGTGGGGGAGAAATAGATATATAAATATAAGTAAAAAAAAAGAAATAGATATATAATATAAAAGAGTGGGAGACACTATATGTACAAAACAACAAGACACAATAAACATACGTAAGACAATAGTGCAATATTGATGGTGATTGAGATGGAATGACAGTATAAATAGTATATAACAGTAGTGCAAATAGGGTATGTGGTATAACGGTACGTGCTATAATGTGTAATATTGGCACTGCTGAGGCTGAATACCGTAGATCAGCACAGCAGTGCCAATAATACACATTATAGCTCGTTTTACTACAGTTCTATTATTGCTGTTGATTGAAAAATGTTGAATTAATGGTCTTGTTCTATCATTTTTTCATTCATTTCAAAAGGTCTTGTTTTGTCTCTAGTATGAACGAATGCCATGTGAGCCATTTTTTGTGAAAAAAAAAGTGTTCAGGTGTTTCTATTTAGCCCTGCTTTAGATCACTGGATTATTGGTCTCTGAAGAAAGACAGGCTCTTTTTTTTGGCTCTTGCTCATGAACATTCATACATGCAAATATATTGCCTCTGATTGGCTAACAGCACTGCAGCAGGGAATGTTTAGCTGCTGCCTTTTCCCCACAGTAAATTTTACAGCTCTAAAATTCAAGGCCAAACTGTTTTCAGTGATACAGCCTTAGTTATAAAGATATAGCACTAAGTGCTAGATAAAGTTAACCCCTCAAAAGCTAAATCCGCTTTATATCATAAAATCCATAAAATTGACCGGCGTTCTGTTGAGTTGTGCTACCTTGTCAAACCATACTCCCCTAGTGTTTATTTAAGGTCTTGGTAAAATGCAGAATCAACCGGAGATCCGATGTAAACCTGCAGTTACTTACACAAGAGAGCTAACGCTAACTAGCTCTGTAAACAGAGCTGTAAATAGAGCTAGCTAGTTCCTTATGCTATAGCCCGGCTTTGGCTCTTGTCTGTGGGCTAAAGGCTAAAGCTAAAGGCGATCCAAACAAATATTATATATATATTTTTTTAGTTCTGTATAGTTTATATACAGTATAGCTCAGCACTGTCGAGCAATGTTCAGATGTGATTACATTTACATTTATACAGTGTGAAAACAGCTAAAAAAAAACAACAGCAAACAACAGTGAAGATTTTGATATGATAGAGACAAGAAATTTGATAAATCATAAATCATGCTTATTGAATAGAGAGCAGTTAAAGCTGGAGTTTCTCTTTTCTATATTCAGTAGAAGCGTACGCTATGAAGCATGAAGGGCTGAGCACATTTGTTTTTCGTTTTTTTAACTCACTGAATAATTCATTTCTGAACATCTGGTGTAATTGAGGCAAAACCTTACTCATATTTGTATGAGTTTGTTTGGTGTGTTTGCAGAAGACATAAAAATGAGATCACATTTGAGATCACATTAGCCCACGGCTAATCTACTGCTCGTCTGGAAGGCAAATACTGGAGTTTGTTCAGGACTCTGTGAGGCCAAACACTGTACGTCTGTAGGCCAGTGAATCAGCTATATCTGTAGGGCACAAGTGTAACGTCAGTTCTAGAGGCCAGTTTAAGTGATATATTATCTTAAAAATACCTCATTTTCTTGATCCCTGCCTCAAGCTGGATTTGTGAACAGACTGTGGTGTGGAAATAAAAACCGAAACAGAAGAAACTGCAGCAGGAACGAGGGGAAAAATGGCGTATCTCATTCAAGGATCTTACCAGAAGCCCTCTGGATAAACTGTTTTGCTGGATGGATCAACAGAGCAGAGACCCTGAAGAATCTCTGGCTGTCAAACTCTGTCTCGCTTCAGTCTCCAGCGTCCAGCGTCCGCCTGCAGCTCGGTCAGTTCGGCTCTCGCTACGTCAGTGTTGGCTGAGCTGTGTGACGTTAAACTCTGCGGCCATACCGGCTTTTCTATTCGCTGGTCACTGGTAATGGTTTCCAATTTAAAAGAGTGTGTTTCAGTCCTTTTCCTGGAATAAAATGCAGTGGTCCAGCGGTCTAAAGTGGTTCCACTGCGATGAGGAGATTTGTCTTCAGCTGCTGGAGACCTGAGAGAGCACAATTGCAATTCGCCTTGCTCTCTCTGGGTGGGTACAGTACAGTAGATGGTGCTCTTCTCTTTCCACTCATCACTCCTCCTAGGGTGATGTGGATCAGCACAAGGCTGCGTCTGTGAGCTGATGTATCAGAACCGAGTCGCTGCGCTTTCCTCCGAGCGTTAGCTCTGTGATGTGATGCTACTCGAAAAGAGGCGGAGTCTGACTTTACATGTATCAGAGGAGGTGTGTGCTTGTCTTCTTAACCCTCCTGGGGTTTCGGGCATCACTAGTGATAGGGGGGTATACAGCTGAGTAGCTATTTAATAGGAAAAAAATAAAACTATTAAAAAATATATATGAATTAACAAGAAAATGCAGCATGTATTAATGTTTTGATGGTCAATCAGCACCATACCATCACTACACTTGTATAAATTAGCATTAGATTAGCAGCCGAGCCTTTACAAAATTAAAGGGACTGAAAAATTTAAAAGTTATAAAAACAAGCAAACGATATAATATTTAATTAAGAAGAAATAAAATAATTCAGAATAACACGATATGCAGACAGTGTAAAGCAATAAAGCAATAAAACAAAGAGATAAATAAATAAAATAAATACTAAAATATAAAAACAATTAAAGAAATAGAGTACTAAAATATTATTTACAATAAAAAAAGTAAATGATGGAACTAAAACAAATTATAATAATAAAAATTAGTTTAAAAAGTATTGAAAAAAATAAAAGGATGTAATTAATAGAATAAAAAGGTAAAACCAGTAATAAAACAAATAAAAGGATGAAGTGAATAAAAAATAAGATAAAAGGGATAAAAGGTAAAACATAAATTAGAACAGAAGATAAATAAAATAAATGAAAATAATATTAATACAAAATAATTAAAACAACAGTAAAAAAGACATATGTTATATTTTGTCATACCAGTGAAAATATAGAAAACATAAACTCATAAAAAATAAATGATACTAAATAAATATAGCAGGGAAAGCTGGTGTAAAATCTTAAATATAAGTTGGCAGTGGTGTGTGCTATGGTTTATGAATGATTTAGCATGTATTTGCATGATGATAAATAATTCATGAGTCTGAACACCTGGTGTAAATGAGGTAAAACCTCAACCAGATTTGTGTAAATTTGTTTTGTTTGTTTTTTTTCTCTACAAAACAATAGAAAAGATCACGTTTCCCCGACGGCTAAAAATCCACTGCTGGTCTGGAAGACAAATACTGGAGTGTGTCCAGTTCTCTGTGGTGCCAAATTCATCCGTCCGTACGCCCATTTATATTCGTCTGCTGCTGTAAAACATCTACACTCCGCCATGCCACCATGTCTTCAGGCCATACTACAACACGCCGTCAGCTACACTTTATTATAATTTGATTTTAATATATATATATATATATATATATATATATATATTTTTTTTTTTTTTTTTTGCACAGTGCGCACTGCTAACAACGCAGCTTCATGAGTGTTTGGGTGCAGCTCTGGGTGAAGTGGCTGGAAGCTAAACTGGAAATTAAAAAAGAACTTGAATTAGCCTTAAGGTACGGCTAATATGAGAACAAATTAGTTTTGCTGTACTTTCTTGCAACTAGTTTAAATAGACATGCATTTATTCAATTTCCCTGCTGAAAAAAAAAAAACAGCATGGTCAGATAAAACTGCTCAAACTTTTTAAGCTGATTGACCAGGGAGGTTGTTTGAACTATAATGAACGATAATGAAAAAATACAAAATAAATAAAATGCTTCTCTGGTGAGCTTTTGTTTATATCCCTCCCCTGTCTCTCTCTCTCTCTCTCTGTCGCGCTCGGCGTTACTTTAGTTTACGCCCGTTCTCATTCTCATTTTTCCGTCCGTTCTCAGGCTCCCTATGTCCTTATAAGGGCGTTGTTGTTTTTTTCACGGCCGTGTCCCAATTCACTTGCCGGGGCTGCGATAGTGTATTAGACCACGAACGTGACGACACGAGTTCAATCCTGTGTAAAGAGCGGTGTGTTTAGATTATTATTTTATTTATTCCTTTCTTCTTGAGTTTACCTGCTTTGAGATCAACTGTTCTGTAATCGGGTTCAACAACCCTCTGGGCTGGAGAGCTACTAGATTAGATATACTGATGGACACTCCAAACAGATGGCTACAAGATGGTGTAGCCCAAGCGACCAAAGAAACCCACGAATTTGAGCATTTTCCTTAATAAAAATTACGATAACCCTAACTATATTACTGAGTAGTTTAATGTGTAGTTTTAAAAGTGAAGCAGCAACAAGTCTTAAGGTTCAGTACAAATATGAATAAAGTGTTACAGTGAAAACTTAAAAAAAAGCATTTATACAAAGGTTATGGGAAGGTGTACACAGTAATTAGTAGTCAGGTGAGTGGGAATGACAGTTCAGTCTCTGAGTGGATGGTCTGGAACTGGACAGAGAGGTGCATTATGGGAGTTGGAGTTCCTGGAATCAAGAGAAACACAAATATATTTAGTTAGGTAAATGGCTGAAGATTAGGACTTTTTTAGGGTAATAGTTGTTAGATATGTTTGTTCCCTCAGTACATTTTGTCGTTTTACTGAATGTTGGATTTTTCTTGCAGTATATTTAGCATTAAGATTCAGTACAAATATAAATAAGGTGTTACAGTGAAAAATAGAATAAATTAGAGTATTACGCAAAAAAACCACCAACATATTTTTATCCTGAACAGTTCAGGAAATATATTACATCATGTAGTTCCCACAGTAATTCTGAAATAGACAGGTTGAGGTAGTGTTGGGCTGAATATTGCATGTGCCCTCGGGTCTGTTTACTTCCTACACACAACCCTACATGTTCATGTTTTCTCATTTTACAACATAACAACCAAAAAAAGAGAAAAGACATCTTTATAGAGTTCTGTAGCACGCTCTTCTTTTAGAAAACGTGTGAACAATATTCAAGAACAGGCTCACGAAGATGCTGCAAACAAGATCAGCCATCATTTGTGATTCTCTGTGGTGTCTTTTTTCTTTTTCTCTTTCTTTATTTGTAGGGAACGCAGAGAGAGAGAAAAAAAGGTAGTTTCTGGCAGAATTGCTGACGCTCAAAATAAAAATAACAATGTCATATACAGTATAATACACTGCCTGAACAAAAACATAAATAAAATAAAAGTTTCCACCTGGATGTAAGTAAGTAAATGATGTAGGGAGGGTTGATGCTGCAGTTGGTCTGCAGGTTTAGGTTCAGCAACAGTATGTGCTGAAAGAATGAGGTCAGCTGACTACCTGAATATACTGAATATAGACCAGGTTATTCCTGGATCAATGGATTTATTTTTCATATTCCAAGATGACGAGAATGTCAGGATTCGTGGTGCTGCAATTGTGAGAGAGTTTAGGATTCAAGGAGCATGAGATCATCATTTATCATTTTCACACATGGATTGAGAGAGAGTTCACCACAGAGTCCAGATCTTAACCTCATTGAGAATCTTTGGGATGTGCTGGATGGAGAAGAGCTGCTTTGTGCAGCGGTTGGTCAGACTCATCCATCATCAATGCTGCTGCAAGATCTTGGTGAAAAATTAATGCATTAATGCAACACTGGATTGAAATAATAAATATTGTGACATTGCAGAAGCTTGCTGAAACAATGCCACAGTGAATGCACTGTGCTGCAATAAAAATTAGGATTTTGTTTATTTATTTTACCAAATACCAAACCACTGGAATATAATCAAGAGGAAGATGGATGATCACAAGCCATCAAACCACCAAACTGAACTGCTTGAATTTTTGCACCAGGAGTAAAGCAGCATAAAGTTATCCAAAAGCAGTGTGTAAGACTGGTGGAGGAGAACATGATGCCAAGATGCATGAAAAAAACTGTGATTAAAAACCAGGGTTTCTGAGTTTCTGAACCCTTAACTCTGTTATTTCAGACATTTCTCATTTTCTGAGGACTTGGTCGGTCTTGTCCAAAGTCTCAGAGTCCACCTCACCCCGAGACAGAGACAAGACCGATTCCAAACAAGGTGGAGTCCGAGACTGAGACCGAGACCATTTGTGACATATGGTTTTGAGACTCAAGTACTACAACACTACTCTGACCACGTCAGAATGTGATTTGATTGATCAGATTACGGTGAATAAAACTCTCTCAGAAATAGTCCTACACGGTTACATAACACACATGCTTATAAACAGGGCCGTGCTCTGTTATTACTGTATTCTGAGCCAACGTGAGCATCCAGGATTTACCATTTTAACTGGATATCTGTGTTAATTAGGAGAAATCACACAGATACAGAGTGCTGAACAAATGTCCCAGTTAAATCCCTCAGAGATTACACTGCAGAACCTTCCTGCACAGAACCAGACCGGCTTAAATACGACTCAACACCCAGCTAATGAAGGAATTTACCTAATGAGCTGAATCATGTGTTAAAGTGCTGAAAACACAGCGATATACTCTCTGCATCGGATCACTGTGGTCGGGAAACACTTGTATGGCTTGCATTGTAAACTGGCTCGTTACTGAAATCAAATCAGGATGCAAAGATATATATATATAGAGTACACTCATCATCAAATCAACCAATCAACCAAATGGAATTAAAACGTGGAGGGTAGTCATGGCCAGAGGTGGAAAGTAATGAATTATATTTACTCACATTACTGTAATTGAGTAGATTTTATGAGTAATTTGTAATTTTTAAAGTAGTTTTTAAAATAGGTAATTTTACTTTTACTCAAGTACATTTTGACACAAGTTTTGTTCTCCATGGCAGCGCAGCTGAACTTTTCCCAGCAGTGTTTATTACGGTTAGCGGGAGAGACGCTGTGTGGATCAGCTGTGTAGATCAGCTGTGTAGACTGGCAGCAGGTCATCTATCTGTCTGTCTGTCTGTCTGTCTGTCTGTCTGCCTTTCTATCTATCTTTCTATCTATTTATCTATCTATCCATCCATCCTTCCATCCATCAAAGCACCAAGATCCACAGTTTGTTGTCATACATGTCCAGAATGCCTGGCATGATGATCTGTGCTGTAATTTCTATATATTTCTATACCAAATTAAAAATAGTCCGATCCGGTTGCGCTACGATAAGCAGGATCCACAAAATCTCATGAATTTATACATATTCGCACAATACAGCAGAATTCAGTTTCTATAAAGACAAGCATAATATGGTTTTGTTAAGATTCTGATTCAACTGTGGGCAAGTATAATATTTATAATTATATACTTGTATAACTGAAAAAAAATGAAACGCTAGATTTGAGCTTATTTTTCTTCTTGTTGTATTTTGAAGTACTAGGCCATCTAAATAAAGTAAATAATAAATAAAGTAAAAAATTTCTAGTTGTTGGAAATGGTAAAAATATATAAAACAAAGAGCTGTAGTAATAATATTATTTATTGCAAATGATATTAATGACCTAGTGATAATATAGTAATTATATATAAATATATATTATTATTTAACAGTGCCTTACAAAACCTCTGACCTGTTGTGCAGCCACAACTGGTGGAAAAACAAACACTGACTAGAATTGACTAAAATTGATTAGAATTGATAAGAATTTTCCAATGCCATACAAGACAAACACACACATGGATCTAAGTGTGGAATTTAAGTGTAATATTTATGTTATTGGAAATGCTATTGGCTCTGTGTAGCTCAATATATATGACCAAAAGTATTCTTCTATCAGTCTACATTTTTTATCATTTATTATTTCTGGTAACCTTAAAATCTCTCTTGCAAATTCCACTGCAATCTGATACTTTCTTCTGGATACAACTACAGTATGTTTTTGTATGTTTTTCTTCGATATTGAGTGTATTTAAATGTGTGCAGCTTTGTTTCTAAAAGTGAAAAAGCCTTTTTGGATCATTTCTGTGATCCAGAAATTCCTAAATGAGTTCAATCTCCCTGCACAAGCCATCAAACAGATCCCTGTCTGCAAGCAGGTCTGAAAAAAATAACTTAATGGTGTTGTACATCACTTTTATTCTACAGATTCTACCTTTCTGTTGTGGTCCTGTGAAGCGATGAGGTAAATGATGTTGAACGTCATTCTGCTGTGATCTAAAAACACTGAAACCATCGTTTCCAGCAGCAGCAGCAGCTTGTTGGCCTGCGGTTGCCAGATCTTTATACTGGTGTTTATGTCAGTTTCACTAAACATGTGAAATATCTTTGATGCAGAGGCGGATCAGTTGAGTGCGGGTTTTTCTCTACACTGTGGAAATGGATGCTGACTGCAGCCACCCACCCATACCAAACTCTACTGTAGTAAAATAAACATCAAAACTGCTAAAATCCAGGAACCAACACAGCGTCTGTAACAGTGGGGAAGCCACAGAGTCTGCTCAGCCTTCTAAGAATGTCTTTAATTATTTTTTTAATTAGATTCTGCACTGTAGTAATATTATATTTTGGCACCACTTTAAAATAAGATTACTATCTAGGTTGTAAATGCCTTAAAAATCATTAATAATCAGTTATAACACATGCGTAGAAAGGGCAACAATATAGATGGCTGTGGGTTCACTATTTGGCAAACAACAGGTCATTGTTGCCCTTTCTATGTATGTGTTATAACTGTTTGTTAATGATTTTTAAAGCATTTACAACCTAGATAGTAACCATTAATAAACTAATTGTAAACCATTTATAAACCCTTTATAACGGTAGTCTTATTTAAAAGTGGTACCTATATTTAATGTATCATTAAATCTATAAATATTAGATAATTTTAGATTTACATTTTAGATAAAAAATCTTAAAATATTGGCCATAGCCAGTACAACCGTTTGGAGCGTCCTGAAGAAGAAAGTCGTCACTGGTGTACTGCATAACACATTGAACAGGTAGACCAAGGAAAACCAAAGCAGTTGATAACGTGAGATTGACTCTTTATTTAATCTTTATTGACGTACAGTGAATTTAAAAGTCTACAGAAACATTTTGTTTGTCCATTTAAAGAAAACCGACTACAAAAGACCTTCAAGTCATTTATTTTTAGAAGACGATATTTTTGCAGTGGTGGTGCACTGTTCTACTAGAACTAAACATTTTTTTTTTTGCATCCAATTCACAAAATTTTGTATCAGATGATTTTTAAATTAACATCTAAACAAGCCTGACCTATTTTTATTTATTTACAAAAAGTTATATGGATATTAATATGGTAAAGAGGACCTTCTGGCACCAAAATACAATGGTACCACTTTAAAATAAGGCTCCTTTATAAAGGGTTTATAAATAGTTAATGGTTATAAATTAAGTTGTAAATACTTTTAAAACATTAATAAGCACATAAATAGAAAGAACAACAGTGACAATTACTTTTTAAACAATAAAATATCTAATAAAATAATATTGAAATTCAGTTTATTCATTTAATGTGTTATTATAGTTAAATTAATAAAGTTATTAACTTTATTATAGAAATGTTAATGATGACTGATGGAAAAGACAAAGTAAGATACGCATCTAGTAGTATCTAGGAGTGAGAACTGAGGTTTAAAAAAAGAGCGCAAATGACTATATGGTTTATAACTGTATTAATAACCATTTATAATCTACTTTTTATAATAAACTATTTATAAACCCTTTGTAAAGGAGCCTTATTTCAAAGTGGTACCAATACCACTACCAAGTTGCAGTAACTACAGTGCTGAGATCAGCCCACAACCCAAATAATTAATATAAAATAATAATGATCATTAATCCTGGGCTTGTCCTTTTTCCATAGATAGACATGATAAAAAAGCGTGGCTGACGGATGAGCTCCCATCCATGCAACCCTTCATAATGATTCTAAATTTAACTTCATGTATGACCTTCACGTTCCCATGTTCCACACTCCAGTATCCATAAAAAAATCCATTTAATTAATTAATGATCACAGAAACAGGTAATCTATCACACTGCTGCGCAGAATATCTCAGGAGTTCACATGAATCAAAATTAGCCTTTTTTATATCAAACTGTAGCAAAGAGGAGGAGCAAAAGGTCTGGAGGAGAGTGGAAATAAGGGCTCGCTTTATTAGAACTCAAACAGAGCACTGAGCCACTGAACTACAAAACACATCACACTAGTAATGAGCAAGAACAAAGGTGATAAAAATAAAAAAACAAGAAAATAACTAATAGAACTCAGCAAAACACAAGCTAGGAAACTCTCCAGAGTTCACAAAGACTAAAGGTGAGACTTTAAAAGTGCTTCTTGTATACAGAGACTGGAGGTGAGAACTTGAGACAAAACACTACAATTAAAAGTAAGGCGGAAATGGAAAAGAAAGAGCCATCAGCGTCTGAAAGGCAAAAATTCATACTGTTTTGCTTTAAATTGCTGGTTTTCCATGTACGACATATTTACCCCTTTATCTTTGTCTACCCTTTCGAATTTTCCTACCCTGTGTTATTGCCTACTTGTGTATGTGTATCCACTTTTGTTCTTCTCAACCTTGAGTTTCCTGTTTATGGTATGTTTACTCTCCATTGCTGCTGTATACTGGTATTGATAACACTTTAATGGGATGGCCCATTTGATGCTCAACTGTCATTCAACTAACACTGAACTGAATGTCTATTAAATGCAATTTAACCCTATGATTAATGTAAATGATTCAAAATAGAACCTTAACCTAACCCTAAAATCTAACCCTTCACCCAAACCTAACCTTAATATTAATCTAAACTTTAAATCTAACCCTAAACCCTATGCTAAAATGTTAAGATTAGAGTTCGGGTTAGAGTTGGATGTTGGGCTACATTCAATAGAGAATCATTTATTTTCACCTTTCAGTTTAATTTGCATTTAATAGACATATAATAGATATTCAGTTGAATGTTAGATGAATGTCACTTGAGCATCAACAAGGCTGTCAAATGGACCATCCAAGTAAATGTTAACCCTGGTTTTGACCTTGAACAGGTTGACTATTCGCTGTATTGCCAATTCTGTCAGTAAACCATTTTACTTGTATCTGCATGTGTCTGTGCCCTCAAACATAAATAAATAGCAAAATCAGAGAAACTGATTTAGAAACTGAAGTCAGTACAACCGTTTGGAGCATCCAGAAGAAGAAAGTCATCACTGGTGTACTACATAACCCATTGAACCGGCAGACTCAGGAAAACAAAAGAAGTTGATGAGATGAGACAGACTCATAAATCTTTATTGAAATCATCTGACACAAAATTTAGTGTCTGATGATTTCAATTTTAATTTATATAAAAAAACACATTTGGATTAGTATGGTAAAGAGGACTTTCTGGCACCAAAATACAATGGTACCACTTTAAAATAAGGCTCCTTTATAAAGGGTTAATAAATAGTTTTTAAATGAGTTTATTAATGGTTATAAATTATGTTGTAAATACAAAAACATAAAACATTAACATGCACTTAATAAGCACATACATAGAAAGAACAGCAACGAAAATTACTTTTTAAACATTTCTAATAAAAAATTATATAAAAATAAAAAATAATATAGAAGTCAGTTTAGTTGTTTAATATGTTGTTATAGATTAATGAATAAAGGTATTTATTAACAGACTCACACTCAGAGGCTGGAGATGTGCCTCAGTCTTGCATGAAGTAACTTGTGAACATCTCTGACAGAGATTGACAAGAAAGTAACTACACACAGGTGAAAACACTAATTGGGGAGGCGGAGGCAAGGTGAAGCGTGACAAATGGAGCGTAGAGCTAAGAAGAAACAGAGAAGACGAGACAGGAGAAGACACAATGGGGGCGGAATCTGGACAGGGACGATGACACACAGGGGTGTGCAAAATAACAGAAACATCACAGGAAATACTCACTGGCTCAAAAACACCTGCCATGTACAGTCAGGCCCATACTTATTTCATATTTACACAATTTTAGCAGTGTTGGCTCTTTACAGATGGCTTGGGTGGATTTGGAATGAAGCAGTTAAAATCTGACTGAAGTGAAGACTTTCAGCTTTAATTTAAAGGGTTGAAAATGAAACAAATCTAGGAAATATCAACATTTGTTAAACTTTGAATGTTTTCTGGGAATAGTGAAAAAAATGTAGCACACAGGAAGTGATGTAAGATCTGTATTTTCTTTTTAAAGCTGGGTCTGTCCCTTCTAACACAGATTTTTTTTTTGCTACTGTTAAATAAAACAATACAGTTAATATCACTTTTTACATTTATATCCTACATTGTAAACAAATACTGAATTCTTCCAGATTTTTTTAAAGCATTTAGCTGCTATTATCTGGAGACCTGTTAACTTGCGGCTTCTGAAGCTAGAACTCTTTCCTGGGGCAATCCTGATGATTGCCAGTTTCATCATAATGTTTCTGATGGTCTTTGCTGTGACTGCACTTGAGGAAACTCTCTAAGTTTTTGAAATTCGAGTAATTTATTCCATTATTTAGTTAAGTAGTTCTGATTAATCAACATCACCCTAGGAGTGATGAGGGAAAAGAGCACCATCTACTCTACCCACCCAGAGAGAGCAAGGCCAAGTGTGCTCTCTCAGGGCTCCAGCAGCTGATGCCAAGCTACATGACTGGGATCTGGAACGAATACTGAAGTCATCTAGGGTTTGTAAAGCATTCAGTTGGTCTTATCTGGGGAGCTGTATAGCTATAGCTTCCAATAATTATATTAGAGTAGACAGGGAGATCAGTTCCTAATAACCATTTTTTTTAAATAATAAGTCTATGCTTCTTCAGTGTTGCAATGTTAATTAACATAATTCTGAACAGATTTCACTCATTCAAACAGCCTGAAAACGCTAATTTTAAAAAGCTCAGTTTTAACACTCTACTTACTAAAAAATGTCTTGTTGAAATCGGGATCAGGTCGTGCTCGGGCAGAATGTGCATGGGCTTGGGCCGGGTCGGGCTGGGTTTTTTGGGCTCAATCTAAATTCTAACAACAGTTCAACAAAGGCAGACCTAGAGAACAACATGTGACCAGAAACTGCATTTCTACAGAACCCCACGATCAACAAACAGACTATTAGTTAATGGTCTACCTGTAACCAAAGTTAATGGCATGCTGTCATGTTGATTTAATCACTGTTACATGCACACGTACTGTATGTAAAATGCAGGGATGGCAGGAAAGCTGAATACTGGATCTCTCTGTAATGAGCAGTGGCTAAAGTCAGTATCATGCATGCGTTTCTGAGGCAGAAAAGTGAGTGTTTGTGTGAGAGGGTTTGGCTCCAGGCGTCAACAGGCTTTTTGCATGCATTAGGACTCCAGCATAACAACTGTGCTTCAGCCACTTCTTAAGAGCTGAGTAGAAGCCTGCTGAGAGGATGACCACTGAAACCACTGAAACCACTGAAAGCACAATCTTTCCTTTAGCCTTGCTTCATACCCTCAGCTCAGCAACAGCAGGCGGCTTTTTCACTCCTTTTTCAGGCCTTCAGAGGAAACGACAACAAATGAATCAGCTTGATCTGCTACCTGCAAACACCCCAGTGTCCAATCTTCACGCTGGACGCTCGGATCTCTGAGAGAGGAGGCATTATACTTCACTTTTCACAAGAAAATACAATTTTAACACAAGCTTTCTGGGTCAATATACAGCTTTGGGAAAAATCAAATAGTTTCTTTGATTTTATCAAATTAAAAACCTCTGGAATATAATCAAGAGGAAGATGGATGATCACAAGCCATCAAACCACCAAACTGAACTGCTTGAATTTATTTTTGCACCAGGAGTAAAGCAGCATAAAGTTATCCAAAAGCAGTGTGTAAGACTGGTGGAGGAGAACATGATGCCAAGATGCATGAAAAAAACTGTGATTAAAAACCAACCAGGGTTATTCCACCAAATATTGATTTCTGAACTCTTAAAACTTTATAAATATGAACTTGTTTTCTTTGCATTATTTGAGTTTTATGTTATTTTAGCAATTTCTCCCATTTTCTCCAAATAAATGCTCTAAATGACAATATTTATATTTGGAATTTGGGAGAAATGTTGGCACTGTGTAAGAAAAGTGCTATAGTAATAAACTTTAAGCCTTGCCCACTGCAAAGTTTTGAAGTCTCAAAAGGTGAAATGTTGAAATGGAAGCCGTTAGCATTTAACCGCTAATGCTAATGCTCCAGCCTTAGTACTGGAGAAAAATTTGGGAATCTAAGCTTACTGTAGATAAATGGAAGCGCTTTTTTCACCCAAATAAACAGAGAAATCTGGAGTTTTCAAGAGGGAAATCTTTTTTTTATTAGTTTTATTACAGTTTGTTTACTTAGCTTAGCTTTACTTTACTTAGTTAGCTACCCCACCCCCCCACAATTACCTAGCGAGCGGTGAGACCTGCTGAATTAATTACAAGTTCCTTATAGTGTCTCTTAAAATGTGCCTTATAATCCAGTGTGCTTTATTTACAAAAAATAGAGCAGAAAATAGACGTTCATTGATAGTGCACCATATAATCCGGTACTTAATATCATTATGTTTCAATACAACCAGTCCATTTTCATTGTACACTGGAGTTCTCCTTTAAGACCTTTAAGATCTCAACACTGCAGGGGTACAGTTTAGTGTGAATGCACCAATCAGAACCACTGCCTTTCAGCTTCTCTGGTTTTTATTTGCTATTGAATTGAATGGTGAAATATGAGATGTAAAAATGTGAAATAAATAAATAAGAGCACCTATAAGTGGCAGCTTTATTCTGAAGAATGACGGTAACGACGCTGGCAGGAAGGGAAGTGAAGGGGGGAGGGGGTGAACGAGGCTCTGCTGATAAATGCATTTTACATTTTCCACAAACGCGAGCTGTTAATTTTCTCTGCTCTCGCAGGCTAATGACGGAGTCGCAGTCGAGTCGTGGGGGGGCGTGTCGGTGGTGTGTGGCCAATCAGCCGCAGCCGCAGCGGCCCAGCTTCTGCTGATGTTCCTCATGTCTCAACACCTCCCGGCACATCGTGACACCGTGTTTATGTTCCATCGACGCGCCGGCGGTTCTCACGCGCCTCTGAGCGCCGACAGACAGACGACGGTTCGAGAGAAATGTCCTGAGCCACGAAACGTGTCAGAACTTATTCAGTTAAAAAATCCAATATCTGATAGATCTAAACCATATTCAGAACAACAGAACAAAGCTTATGGAGCGTAGTCTCGGGATTCGTCAGCACTGCACAGCTTGATCTCTATCTGAGAGAATATTTGGCAACCGAAATTAGTCTTATTTATTATTTTTTGCTAGTTAAAAGCAAAATTAATTCAGCTGCTAAATGTTTGTTGCGTGATTAACGCAGATGCAGTACTTAATGATAATTTAAGTTCTTTTAAAAGTCCTGTTTAAGTTTTTACTCTAGGGGTGAAAAAAATATTAATATACAGGGGTTGGACAAAAGAGCACAATAATTGATTGTGGTGACGGACAGTTCTGGTGGAAACAGGAGAGTTGAGGTGCACATTGAATTCTGCGTGATTTGATCAGCCGTTGTTTTATGTTTTTTGGATACAATCCGGGTTAGCACCCAAACATCCCTTTCAGACAGCTTCCTCTTACAGCGTCCACAGTTAGTCCTGTTGGATATTGGAAAAATCATTAATGTACTATAACTAAAAAACAATTGGTCACAAAAAAACACAAAATAAACAATACAGGGGGAAGATAAAGGCTTTGTTTAGACAGACAGAACCAGAGCTAATACTCTGCAGGGCGTGAGTAAAGTGCAGGGGTATACTGTTTATAGTGGAGTGAACAGGTGAAGTCAATACTCAGGTGATTGTGGTTTGGGAGATGTCTTGTGATAAGTCTGAAACATTTTGGTTATGAGGCTACTTGTATAAAAGTAAAACTTATTCGGCACTACATGGTTTGTAGAATTGAGTGTTTTTGCACTTTAAATGAACTGGATCGTTGTTAATGACGCTTTTCATACCTGCTTCAGGTTCAAGCCAAATTAAAAAAGTCTAAAAATCCAAAACAAACAGGATACGTGTGTAGAGTATGTAAAAGCTCCCTCAGCTACATCCTTAACAATGCGTTCTTGGCAGCGCACTCACTGTAAGGCAATCACGTCGGAGATGATTTGCTTGTGTTTCCTGGTAGAAAAGTGTTTTATAATGTACTTTTTTTCCTGCAAAGATGAACAAAAATGTCACATTTCGCCATCCTGCTACAAGCCTATTCGGTGCTTCACTGAACTGCATATTTTCTCTCATAAAATACTGGTGCCAGTATTAGAATATTGGAACCCAAACAGCAACAGATACTGACTTCTTCATTCCCTTACAGATCTGTAGTATAGGCATTACTCCAGCATTACTCCAGCAATGTGCGATGCTACGCTAATAAAAGAATAGCCAAAATCCATACTCCATACTTCATGTTCCTTTTATAATACGGACTGTTTAATTAATCAGACATACTGACTGCATGATAATGCAGTGATAAGATTTATTTATGTTTTAACCTGTTAATATATAGCCCCCTCCACAAGTATGAGACAAAAGATCAACATTTCAGCTTTTATTTCCAGGTATTTACAGCTCTAGAAAAAATAAGAGAGCACTTAAAAATGAGTTTCTTTGATTTTACCAAATTGAAAACCTCTGGAATATAATCAAGAGGAAGATGGATGATCACAAACCATCAAACCACCAAACTGAACTGCAGCATAAAGCAATAAGTACAGATTTGTACCATTTAACCTGCAGCCAAAGGGTACATTCAGTATTCTGCATCACTGTACTAATAAACAATATATATATTTTTTATTTGAAAGCCAGACAATTTTGGATCATCAAGTTTTTGAGCCATATTTAGTTGATGATAATATTTATAATCTTTATAATCTTCACAGGCACAAAAAAAAAACATGAGTACAAAAAAGGATTTTCACTGAAAGCTACTTTTTATTTTTGTACCTCAATATAAGATACAGCCCCAGAGACAAGCTTAATTCTCTTTTAATCTGTACAAATCTGTACTTACTTTTCTTAGTGTGTAGTAGTATACTTTAATCTACTTTTTTTCCACTAGGGAAAAAATAAATGCATGAATGTGTTAGCATTCCTTTAGCCATTTCTCTAAACCAGCCAGAGCATTTCTTAACCCTTGTGTGGTGTTCGGTTCTGTGGGACCCGTTTTAATTTTTCATCAAATGACACTAAAAAATATATATTTTTCTAACTCAATCTCATTGGCATTGGCTCATTTTTTGTGAAAAACATATATCAAAACACATTTTCGATAAACACACACTCTACATTTATATTACATACAGTATGTTTGGCCAAGGGCTAATAAACATTGCTTCATTTGTAAATTTGATACTAAACAAATTTTCTACTCATATCTTGAGTTTAATTCATTTTATTTCACATTTTATTAAAAAACTAATAAAAAAGAGTAGCACTTTTTGAAAGAAATGTAACATAAGAAAGTTAAAGGGCAAATATTAACCATGTAAGCTGTTTATATTGCTTGCAGTTTAGGTGAAGCAAGCATGTGTAAAGCATTTTAATGTAAAATTGCTTAATTTTGCTGAATTAAATACAAGTAACAAAGTAAACGAGTAACAAAAATATGAACACCACACAAGGGTTAAATATTTCTGCTTTCTGATGTTAAAAACAGTGCATGCTAGTCGCTAGCTGACAGCGTTTCCAGCAGACTATCCACAAACCGTGTGACAGATGAAGAGAAAATCTGAGCTGATGTGAGGAGTGCACTCTGGGAAGGCGCTGGACGACGTAGAGGAGTGGGTGGCGGAGTAAGTAAGAGACTCACAGACTCGTCGGCTCCCAGGCGCCGTGTTCTGTTTGAGCGTAAGTCCTGAACATAGTAATCTATATTCCTAATGATCTGGGAACAGTAGTCAGAATTGCCTTAAGCACTCTGTGAATGATGAGGGAGATATTACAGAAGAGAACCAGAATCAAAGAACTGCAGAAACAGAGAGAAAGAGAAAGAGAGAAATAGAGAGAAAGAGAGAGAGAGAGAGAGAGAGAGAGAGAGAGAGAGAGAGAGAGTTAGCCGACTTGTGCAAGCTGTCGCACGGGGACTCTCTGCTGAATCCCCGCTCTAGGAAATTTAATCACAAAAACAAAAATTTGCTGCTGCTGTTTGCTGGGTTTCAACAATGTGCTTCTGCAGACGTATCGAGGGAAGCTGTGAAGATTCTGAAGGAAACAAACAAACAAACAAACAAAAAAACAACAACAGGCAAGTCTATTTCTGCCGGACTGCCACTGGCTGCATATAACCGCCAATAGAAAAACATAACATAACATTGTGTCGAATGAATTATCAAAGAATATACAGCTTTGAAGAAAATAATAAGAGAGCACGTAAAAAAAATAGATGAGTTTCTTTGATTTTACCAAAATTGAAAACCTCTGGAATATAATCAAGAGGAAGATGGATGATCACAAGCCATCAAACCACCAAACTGAACTGCTTGAATTTAATGTTTGCACCAGGAGTAAAGCAGCATAAAGTTATCCAAAAGCAGTGTGTAAGACTGGTGGAGACTGAGGAGAACATGATGCCAAGATGCATGAAAAAAACTGTGATTAAAAACCACCAGGGTTACTCCACCAAATTTTGAGTTCTAAACTCTTAAAACTATCATTCATATGAATATGAAATTGTTTTCTTTGCAAAAGACGCTAATACAAACGGTAATACAAAAAAGAGTCAGTACAAAAAAGAGCTAGAAAAAACTAGATTCAATACTCAGCAAAGACCTGAGCAAACTGAGGGGTATATATACTAGGGAGGACAGGTGGAGCCAATTAGTAACATGGAGAGACGGATTGCCATAGCGTCATGTGATCAGTGGAGTCAGGGAAGTCAGATGTGGGTGCATTCTGGGAAGTTGAGTCTTTATAGCACAGTTGATTGTAAGAGTTTTTGGGTTTAAAAAAAACGCTATATAAGAATTTAAAAAAGAGTTCTTCTTCTTCTTCTTCTTCTTCTTCTTCTTCTTCTTCTTCTTCTTATTATTATTATTATTATTATTATTATTATTATTATTATTATTATTATTATTATTATTATTAAAAAAGGGATCTCCCAATCAATGATTAATGAAATGTTTATTGTTCTTTAAAATTATCTAATCGTTGTTTTTTTTTTTTGTTTGTTTTTTTTTTTTGCTATGATGTAATCCTTACATTAGTAGCATTATGCATTAATATGAGCAATGATCTTAAAATGACCATAATATTGTTCATCACTGGAATAATCACTGGAACAAAAGATATAATATAGAATAAAAAAAAGTCATCTGCTTGAAGAAATTATAATTTACATTAAAAAAAAAATAATAATGAAAATGCTCTTTCTATATTACAACAAGCTGTTTGAGCTCAGATAATTGAAGCCCACAGGCCATTAAGATAGCTGATGAAAGATCTATTGCAACATTATGTGATAAAATGTTTTTTATATGTATTGTGATGGATTATATTAATGCATTATATTTGTATCAGCTATAAATAGGCGGTTATGTTTGAACGGGAACACAAAACTAGTTAAGATGAAATGAGCACAAGCTGTTTGATCAATAATGGATCAGAATAGAAGCACATATGTTATGTTATGCTGTTAAAATTAAAACCACAAGCTAAAGGTCTTCTTATCTCCAGCTTCCAGAATCGGACTGGATCTACTTTCCTCTCATCTTTTTTTAAAGCTTGAACCCAAACCGAGCGACAGAGTTGCCAGTTTGTTTCTCTGAAGTCTGAAGTGACACTTAAATAGATCAAGATAGATTTTAATGTCAAGGGCACAATAAAGCGAGGCTGTTTAAGATAAGTACACAAAGAAATGAGCGAGCGCTCGGTGGTTATGAAGCGGTCACATTTTAAAGTAGTCAGCCATATTAGTCTGCAAATTGATACGAGCATTAGCAATTTAAATTCTCCTCCACAGACTGAAGCGTCTTGCTAAAAGGAAGCTGTAATTCCTCATCGCCTGTTTTTATATGAGAACGCCAACTGACTGCAATATCAACACACTGTACTTTGTGGCCTGTGTCTGGAAAAGAAAGCCTAAGGTATGTGACTCATACAGAGGAGACAAATAAATACTGAAAAAAAAATAGTAAATTGTATGTAAAAAGCCTCATTAAAATGCAATAAAATAATAAGTAAATTCAAATCAAATTCAAATGCATTTGTTATAATACAGCTCTGAAGAAAAATAAAAGAGCACTTCAGTTTCTGAATAAGATTCTCTGCTTTTGCTATTTATAGGTTTATGTTTGAGTAAAATGAACATTGTTGTTTTATTCTATAAACTACAGACAAAAACTCTTCCAAGTTCCAAACATAAATATTGTCATTTAGAGCATTTATTTGCAAAAATGTCTGTTGCAGAAATGGCTGAAATAACAACAACAAAAAAAGGATGCAGATGCGGCTTTCAGAATCAAATAATCAAAGAATGCAAAGAAAACAAGTTTATATTCATAAAGTTTTATAGAGTTAAAAAAAATCAATATTTGGTGGAATAACCCTGGTTTTTAATCACAGTTTTTTTAAAGTGCATCTTGGCATCATGTTCTCCTCCACCAGTCTTACACACTGCTTTTGGATAACTTTATGCTGCTTTACTCCTGGTGCAAAAATTCAAGCAGTTCAGTTTGGTGGTTTGATGGCTTGTGATCATCCATCTTCCTCTTGATTATATTCCAGAGGTTTTTAATGTGGTAAAACCAAAGAAACTTGTCTTATTTTTTTACATTTCTAATTGTCTGTAAAAAATGCTGTAAATGACAATATTTATATTTGGAATTTGGGAGAAATGTTGTCAGTAGTTGTTGAATGTTGATTGTCTGGCCACAGTGTTATAGGACATGAGAGCAAGTTACAATTTTCATAACCATTAAGCATGACTTTTAAATTCATGCTGGATTCATTTGTACAGTAGTTTCTCTGTTCTTTCTCTTTCAACAGGCTGATTTCTCTTTGCAGACAAAAATACATTTTTGCACGGCTAGGGTGCATCCCGCTGATTGGCTGAACAATCGCACATGGTGATTAGTGCATCTTCATTACATCTTAAAGTACTCCCATTGATTCTTGTCGTCCCTGGTCGTTGTCACTTGTGTGTGTGCGATGACTCTCTCGGCCCTCGGCGAGAGCAGAGAGAGAGAGAGATCATAAGTCGCCGGGCCTCGGCTGTCGCGCGGCGCGAGAGCGACCGTCGCACGACTCTCGGTGAGCCGGACGCTAAACGCACTAATGAGATGCTGTGCTTGCGCCGTTTTCAGGGGGAGGGGAGGCGAGGCGGCCGGCGTGGCTGTGCCTCACACACACTCACCTTCATTAGCGTTAGCACACAGACACACACACACACACACGATGGTATGTATG
The DNA here is from genome assembly GCF_023375975.1 of Astyanax mexicanus. NCBI lineage: Eukaryota > Metazoa > Chordata > Actinopteri > Characiformes > Acestrorhamphidae > Astyanax > Astyanax mexicanus. The sequence continues at coordinate 1,948,474 of NC_064417.1, forward strand.
TGTGTGTATATATATGCGGACGGAGGCTAGGACCAGCCTCTGCGAGCTTGGCCTGGCTCAGCCTGCCAGATAATTGCACACTGGCAGGCCAGGCACTTGGTATTCTCAGCACACGGACAGAAAACACACAGCCCAGATAAGGCTGCTGAAAAAGGCCATCCATCACCCCTCTGTGCTGCATCGGTACGCGAGGCTGTCTCCGAGGTTGCCTGTCTGAGCCGGGAGGGTTTGTTGGGGGGGAGGGTTTTGCGGCGTAAAGCGTGCGAGGCTCACGTAGTGCTTGGTAATGTACTGGAGAGAAGACCTGAAATTACACTGCAGTGCAGGTCACACCGTGACGCGGCGTGCACCGGCTCCTCAACATCAGCATGTGCAAGCAGCAGCTCTGCTATCCTATTTAGCTGCACTTTGTAATCTAATGTAGGCTGCTTTTGCAAAGATCTAGCTAGCTAACCTAACGCTTGAATTTTTGCACCAGGAATAAAGCAGCATAAAGTTATCCAAAAGCAGTGTGTAAGACTGGTGGAGGAGAACATGATGCCAAGATGCATGAAAAAAACTGTGATTAAAAACCAAAATTTTTGTTTTGCATTATTTGAGGTCTGAAAGCTCTGCATCTTTTTTCTTGTTATTTCAGGCATTTCTCATTTGCTGCAAATAAATGTTAATTTTACTCAAACATAAACCTATAAATAGCAAAATCAGAGAAACAGATTCAGAAACTGAAGTGCTCTCTTCATTTTTTTCTCCAGAGCTGTACAATAGTAAACATAGAATGTCTCCAAATCAATCAGCTACACATGTGCATACTAAAATCCATATTCGTTGCACACTAGAAACTGTAAACCTGTAGAACTATAAAGCTGTGCCAAAATCAATTATATATTTTTTTCTTATTTTTCGGACTAAAATTCACTTAAAGTCCTTTAATTTTCCTAAAAATTGTCAGTGCACTTTATAAACCAGTGCTCCTTATGTATGAATTCTATGAGTCAGGCATGTGTAAAATGTAGAGGGAGCTCAAGAACAAGAAATACCAATTCTCACATACTGCAGCTTTAATCTGTTTATTACAGCCTGATTCACATAACGATATAACCACATTGGGACATTCCTAACTGTACTGCACTATAGGACTACTTAGTATTTTTCCACTGCCTGATATTAGATTTTCAGGATGTACTTTTCTGTTGAATATGACACTTTAGAGAAATTTAGAGTGAGAATTTTATAGACCGTATAGCTAAATAATTATACAATTGTGAAATATTTTATTATGCCCTCAGTGCTCTTAATAGCTAGAGCTTATTGAGCATTTCAGTGTAATTGAATAAAACTGGAACTGCGGCAGCATGGTAGCTCTGCAGGTACTGTATTCTAAGCTGTAAAGCTCCAGCAGCCTGGGTTCAGTCTCTGCTTTAGAGTTTAGATCGGGCCCAAAAAATTCAGCCTGACCCGGCCCAAGCTCGTGCACGTTCTGCCTGAGCCCGACCCAAACCATAAATTGTTATTATGAGCCAGAGCCTGATTTAAACCTGTAGAGAGTAAAAACTGAGCTTTTTAAAAACATTTTCGGGCTGTTTAAATGAGTAAAATCCGTTCAGAATGATGTTAATTAACATTGCAACACTGAAGAAGCATAGACGTGTTATTTAAGACAAATGTTTATTGCGAACAGATCTCTCCAATTACTCTAATATAAGTACCAATGTTTAACAATATAAAATACTTTCTAAACAAATTAATTTTTTTTTTTTTTTAAGCATATAGCCTACTTTCAAAATACAAAAAACTATAATATGGCTACGCACTGCACGTTATTAAACCAACATAGACCAAAAAAATAATAGGACAATAACATAATTTACAATGACTTTCCTCTACTATAATATAATTAACAAGGTTTAAAATATAAAACAGATTCTGAACAAATGTTTTTTATTTTATTTTATTTTAAGCGTATAGCCTTCATGGTAATAATATTCTAACTTTTTTAAACATAGTTTGTTTTGTTACTTTATAAAGCTATATTGTGATTATCATGCGATATCTTTACAGTATATAAAATAAAAATAGCATTAAAAAACAGAGCCAGGTCAGGTCAGGTCAGGTCGGGTTTGGGCAGAGAATCTATGCTCTACTCTATTTGTGAAGAGTTTGGTGTGTTCTACATCCATTTCTATGTGGCTGCAGCCAAGATGGGCTGCATTTCCCGGCCTCTCTGTCATTAGAAAGCTGTTCCAAAGTGAAGGACCTTTCATTTACAGCTCAGAAATGCAGCCAACGTTTTGCTGTTAGCATTTCAATGGGCAAAAAGCAGCAATCGACAAGAAAATTGGGGGGAAATGGCGGAAAATGAAGCTTCTGGAACAAAGTTTATTTTAAAATTGTAGTTTTCACAAAAAACTACAACCTTCGCAGAGTTCTGAATGGAAAGCTTGGCTTGAAGCTATCAAATACAAAAAAAAGTTGACTCCTTTTTGAGTCTAACTTAATTTTGATTGAAAATGAATGTTGAAAATACGTTTTTTTTCAACGTCTTTTTAACAATATAGTACTGTAGGACTTCCAGACAATTAGCTTAGCATAGTTCAGGTTACTGACGAGGCAAAATTAATCGACAGAACAACCTAGCTAACACATTATCACAGTTAGCTAGGTACCTAGGTTGTTCTGTCCATTTGCTTTGCCTTGTCAGTAACTCAGACTGTGTAATTCACCATAGACATAAACGGAAGTCGGAATTTCCTAGTTCTTACTATTTAGGTCTGTTGGTTGAGAATCTCAGACAGTACACAGCAGGATTAGCCAGCAGACTTCTTCTGAAAGAGGGATCTATACCCGCTGTCCATGGCGAGTCAACAGATGAGTGACTTAAGAGTAATTATTTGAAGTGCTTTCAAATAATGAGTTTTGTGCTTCTATTAGAGTTAAGAAGCAGGAACTGGCTTGTTTGTGTTTTGCCATTTAACACACGCTAACACCAACGGGGCATGGCTTATTTTATGCAATATTATTTACTGTATTTGCATAAAAGTGACAGAGCCCTTAAACGGCCCATTTTGTAGGGAACTGAAACTGGCAGGAATAGAATAGAGGTGGTGAGATCTTTATTTATCTTTATGTGAGAGTGATTTTGTGTTTTGTATTGCCCTGCTCTCTTTAATTAATCGAAAAGTATTATTATTTTTACTATGAAGTGCATTTGAAAGCAGTTTTTTTTTCCTGTTTACTTTGTGCATTTTACCTCTGATTAAATTCATTTGTGCAGAAATGTAGTGAATCCCACCCAGGTTCTGAGCCGCCGTTACAAAAGAGTGTGTTTGTGCTCGGATGGGTCAAATAGTTACTCAAAAAATCAATGGGGTTAAACAACTGCTGGTTGGCCCAGACTGTTTTTTTGACACGGTGATAAATCTTGGAGTTCCACAGTACTGTATCTCACATCTTCACATCTTCACAGCACTCCTGATCTTTTTACCTCCTTCCAGAGCAGCCTAACCTCACAACTCCGGCCGAACGCAGCGTGTCGCCTCAGAGCTTAGTCACAATGACTTGCCCTCACGTTCTTACTCAGCAGCCGGCTTCCTGCCAGCCAGTGCAGAGCCGAGGCTGACGGGGGCGAGTGTGCCGGGTAGTGGGGCAGGATGACTGGCCGTGAAAGCGAGTCAGACGTCTCGCGTCGCTCTCGCTCTGTCCCCGGCGCGCCGATACTCACTGCGACGTTCTGCAGGGAAAGCTCGCATCTTTCCAATCTGTTCTGCACCGATGCTTCCATCACGCCATCGCGTGCAGGAGACGCCCAGCTCTAAACGAGATGGGCGACGGTTCGGCTCCCAGCCAGGGGAAATCTTCACTTCTGCCAGGGATGCCAGAGAATGTGTCTTGGCTTTGCTCACCAGTCGATAGTAAATGTAAAATAACAATATACAGTGACTTGCAAAAGTGTTCAGCTGCATCAGATTCCGTCTGGATTACAAATAATATTCGCTTGTGTCATTCATCTCAGAGAATCCTCACAGCATACCGTATCTTTTGCACTATAAAGCACACCAGATTATAAGGTGCACTATCAATAAACGTTCATTTTCTGGTCTATTTTCATACATAAGGCGCATCAGATTATAAGGCGCATGTTAAGAGACACTATAAGAAACTTCTAATCCAGCAGGTCTCCACACTGGGTGGTGGGGGTTTGGCTAAGATAAGTAAACAAAACTGTAATAAAGTCAAACGAGTGCTGGATGTTAATCTACACAGATTTCTCCCCTGAAAACTGTTTATTTTAGTGAGTCCCAAATTTCTCCAACACTAAGGCTGGAGCATTTGTATTATTAGTGGCTAACTGCTAGCGTTTCTGTAAGCCAGGGTGATATTAACTAGCAGTTCATGCCACGTAACTTGTTTTAACTTGTTTTAACATGGCAAACACATAGACCACAGTCCGATGTGTTCCCCTCTAAACGGCGAAAGATCTAGCACGGTTAGCGAGTAATGCTAATGCTACTACAAAAGTGCTAACGCTGTACTACAGCAGAGTGGCTTTACTGCTCCTTAATACCTGACTGCTAAAATTCATACATAAGGAGCACCGGATTATAAAGAGCACTGACGATTTTTGGGAAAATTAAAGGATTTGAAGTGCACCTTACAGTGTGAAAATTACGGTAATTTTTAGAATAGTATTTTTCACGCAACATGCATATGATCATATAGCTTGTTTTTTTTTTATAAAAAATAATTCAGATGAAAGCATGTTTTCCCCTAATGCACAACAGGATTAACAAAATTTATTTTAGAACATATACAGAAATATTTTCATCGCATTTTTGGAGGGAAAAACTAGGGAGCGGCATACCCGAAACAGATTTTAGGACACATGAATCTTCAAATCTTGCAATGAAAGGCTGCAGGCATAATACACTGGGATTGAAAAAAAAAAAATAATGAGAAGAAATTATTAGATTAGTTCACATTTTACTATCGAGAGATTTGATAAATATGATCAAAGTGCCAGATATTTTATAAGGTTATAGAACATTGTTTTAAAGTTTTTAATTTTAATATATAATATAGATATAGATATGTACATATATAAAAAAAATCACATTCTCTGATTTTGCACTTTTGTCCTTATGCACTGGTAGGTGGGCAGGGGGGGCAACCGCCCCCCTCCAGCAGCCCCATGGTTAAAAACCTTGCTAAACTTCCCTCTAGAGTGGCAAAAGTGTCCTTTTGGTTTGATTGGATGCTCCTCTAATGGAGACGTGCCCACCAGTGGACTTTTTTTTATCATGCGTGGTTCATCATAGCTTTTTGAGAGCTGGTTTAGGGAGCCTATGTTATGCAGTAGGTTCCTCCGGCCTATAAACCCCCTCCCCGCCCCCTCACTCGCCTTTCTGACAAACATGAGGCTTCTTCCAGTTCCCAGTCCTTGAAAACCTTCCTCCAGCCCCTGACTGTGGAGATGATACAGCAGATGAAGAGGTAATATCTGTCGACTCTGCGTTTAATTTGCTAGTTCATCAGTTGAGTACGACTCTGCGGCAGGAATAAACCACTTCCCTCATCACTATTCTAATAGCGTGTTACCTACTGTATCCACACCCTGGAGTGATGATGTGATTTGCATCCATCTGTCATATACATGTAATTTGCTGGTGCTGAAGAAGCCCTTAATCCAATAAAGCTCTGTCTGCTCTCGGGGTAAAGTGGACAATGATAAAGCTGAGGCTATGCACATCCACATCTTCAGAAATCAGTGGCTCAGGCATGTAATTTAGCTGCATTTTCATTGGCTGCGAGTGAATAATAATAAAACATAACATACTGTAATACTGTATATTGAAAAGCAGAGCATAATATTCTGAGAACACTTTTAACGTAATTACTGAGTAATTACTGAGTAATTACTGATTTGTTAAAAGTTAATTTTGTACAAAGCATGTAGTTTTAGGACATATTCAATGGCTTTTCAGAAGGAGTGATATAACGTGTAATATTGGCACTGCTGTGCTGCAGTTGTAGATCAGCACAACAGTCCCAATATTACACAATACAGCTCAAAAAAAAAAAAGAGAGCACTTCAGTTTCTGAATCAGTTTCTCTGATTTTGCTATTTATAGGTTCATGTTTGAGTAGAATTAACATTGTTGTTTTATTCTATAAACTACAGAAAACATTTCTCCCAAATTTCAAATAAAAATATATTGTCATTTAGAGATTTGTTTTTTTTTTGTTGCATAAAATGAAAAATGGCTGAAATAACAAAAAAAGATGGAAGAGATGCAGAGCTTTCAGACCTCAAATAATGCAAATAAAAAACAAGTTCATATTTATAAAGTTTTAAAGTTCAGAAATCAATATTAGGTGGAATAACCCAGGTTGGTTTTTAATCACAGTTTTCATGCATCTTGGCATCATGTTCTCCTCCACCAGTCTTACACACTGCTTTTGGATAACTTTATGCTGCTTTACTCCTGGTGCAAAAATTAATTCAAGCAGTTCAGTTTGGTGGTTTGATGGTTTGTGATCATCCATCTTCCTCTTGATTATATTCCAGAGGTTTTTAAATTTGGTAAAATCAGAGAAACTAATTATTTTTCTTAATAAGTTTTCTTATTTGTCGTATTTGTTTTAAGTCAGATTCCCTGTGCTCTAGTTCTTTTGTATGCATTCTCTGAACTGAATAGTGCAAAAAAAGAGTCAAACAGTTTCAGCTCAGTGTTTGTTCAATATTTACACACTTTAGTGAGCAATGGCGGGCTCCGTCTCCAGACCGCTCAGATAGACCATAAATATTGCATTTTATTGTGGGAAAGAATGTGCTGAGCAATTACATGGAGAGCACCGTCTCTTAACCTTGTCTCCTCGCATCAGAATCATGTCCAGTGACCTGCGGAGATAAGGGACGCAGGCGTGGCCAAACCCTTTACTTTATTCGTGGCTCACTTTACTTTACCGGCCATCAGGCCTTTCAGCTTCAGGCCTGGATGTGTGTTTGATTTCCCTGAGGCTGGTGCTGAAGCTGTTTGCCGTGTACACACCTTTACCATCCAAGCGTGAACCTCAGAGGCCTTCATAAGGGCCGGTCTTTAAACGTTCCTCCAGCCAGACTGACCATCACTCACAACACACACGCGATCACCCTGGGTTTGTTTAAAGCACACAAAGTCCTGTCTTTTGGGGTGAAGATGCTACAGGAAGTTCATGGTCTTGGATCTTCTGTTCCATTGATTGTCTGCCATTCATTTGATAGACATGCTGTTAAGAGCTGTGCGGTGAATGAACTGCTTCTGAAGGATTTCAGAAGCACGGTTTTGACGTGGTCTAAAAGGCTGTCAGAACAGATCAGAAGCACTTGTGACTCTATATATTGACTGCAGTTTTTATTGTAGTGTTTTAGTTCTATTGTAGTGTCCTCAATAAGCTTGGTTTGGTCTCGGACTCCTCGAAGGCCATGTTCACACTTGCAACCCAATTCAAGATGTTTAATATATCTAGACTGAATCCAGATTGATTTTAATAGTCTAAACAGCCACATATAGCCACATGAAATCAAATTTTGGATAACTTTTTGGGTAAACACCACATGATTTTAATAAACCAAAAAGCATGTAGGTAAGAACCTCCTGCTCGGGTAATTATGTTTCAGCTGGCAACAGTTTATAGTATTTAACCCAAACTGATGCAGAGAGTAGCTTCTCATTTGTTAAACAACCATGTGGAAAGACTCATCCTGTGACCGTGGATGTTTCAGAAGGGTCGAATTAGTGGCCTTTTTACTAATTAATACAGGTGCATCTGAATCTGTACATTCTAGGGACCCTATTTTAGTGATCTATAGTGCACTGGTCAATTGTGCATTGCACATAGTTGACTTGGAGCATGGAAAAAACACACCTTGCGCGGCTCTTAATTATAATTAGTTATGGGTGTGTTTTGGACGTATTGTAAAGTAACCCACCACTCGCCATTCCCTTTAAGAGTCAGGACAACATTTCTCCCAAATTCCAAAAAAAAATATTGTATTTAGTACATATATAAATAACAAAAAAAGAAAGAGCTTTCAGTCCTCAAATAATGCAAAGCAATTAAAAAACAAGTTCATATTCATAAAGTTTTAACAGTTTAGAAATCAATATTTGGTGGAATAACCCTGTTTTTAATCACTTTAATCATGTTTTCACGCATCCTGGCATCATGTTCTCCTCCACCAGTCTTACACACTGCTTTTGGATAACTTTATGCTGCTTTACTCCTGGTGCAAAAATAAATTCAAGCAGTTCAGTTTGGTGGTTTGATGGTTTGTGATCATCCATCTTCCTCTTGATTATATTCCAGACGTTTTCAATTTGGTAAAACTCATCATTTTTTTAGGGTTTAGTGGCTCTTTTTCAAATAACAGTGTGGAAAATCATCTCAAAAGATTTGATTTGATAAACAAATTCGGTTTGCCTGCAGTGTGAACACAGCCTAGCTGCTCGGACTACAACATTACATAATACAGAGCACATGATGTGTTTTATAAGAGTTTAATGAGAAGTCGTTCCACTGTCTGGTTCACACTGGTGCAGATTCTCTGGACTGTTCTGATCCTCTTAAATGATCTGCTATTCTCTTCACTTTAACCAACAGCAGAATGCAGTAAAGTAGGGCACTGTGTCGAGAACGCACAGACAGAAAGACAGCAGGTGGTCGTGGTGGTTGTGTTGACTTTATGTCACATGCTCATGATTATTACCCTCATCATCAAACCAGAACAAATGCTCCGGTCTGGAGGAGACAGTGAGCAAAATCTACTGACTGGCAGAAGCTGTTAAAGCTGTCATTACATGCTCATCTTCATGCCCGTCAAACGCTTACAGAATACGCTGAAAGGCTTCACAGCTCCAGCGAGCGAGCCTCACAATGTCAAATCGTGGGGTCTATACAATCCAAGGCTTATTTAGACAACCAATGGTGCAATTAGCCTAAATAGCTTTTATATGCTATTGTGGTTTGAGGAATGAAACCACCTCCTGTGTATTTGTACGTTTCTGGTTGACAGTTCATCTGCAGGAGTGAAAAGGGGCTTCCCTGAAGCGATGGTGAATAAGTGATTTAGGCCCAATCACATTTCACCCCTTGAATCTATCACCTATCCCTACTCCTCTGTTTTGTGCGAACATGCCGAGAGGGCAGGGTGTCCTGATTCTTGGTAAACTGGTGGATATTTTTCAAAGGAACACTCCAAACTGAGGATATTAAAAATCATTGGCAAGATTTGGTATCAGCAAAAGTAGAAGAGTAGTGAAGTAGAAAAATAATACTCCAGTAGATACAGATACAGTATTGTAGTACTTAAGTACAGTAGAGAAGTAAGTAAAAATAATACTCGATTAGATACAGATTGAGCATTTTAGTACTTAAGTAGAGTAGTGAAGTAAGTAAAAATAATACTCGATTAGATACAGATACAGCATTTTAGTACTTAAGTACAGTAGTGAAGTACAAAAAAATAATACTCTATTAGATACAGATTGAGCATTTTAGTACTTAAGTACAATAGTAAAGTAAATAAAAATAATACTCCACTAGATACAGATACAGCATTTCAGTACTTAAGTACAGTAGTAAAGTAAATAAAAATACTCCATTAGATACAGATACAGTATTGTAGTACTTAAGTACAGTAGTGAAGTAAGTAAAAATAATACTCTATTAGATACAGATACAGCATTTCAGTACTTAAGTACAGTAGTGAAGTACAAAAAATGATACTCCAGTAGATACAGATTGAGCATTTTAGTACTTAAGTACAGTAGTGAAGTACAAAAAATAATACTCCAGTAGAAACAGATACAGTGTTTTAGTACTTAAGTACAGTAGTGAAGTAAGTAAAAAATAATACTCCAGTAGATACAGATACAGCATTTTAGTACTTAAGTAGAGTAGTGAAGTAAATAAAAATAATACTCGATTAGATACAGATACAGCATTTTAGTACTTAAGCACAGTAGTGAAGTAAATACAAATAATACTCTACTAGATACAGATACAGCATTTTAGTACTTAAGTACAGTAGTGAAGTACAAAAAATAATACTCCAGTAGAAACAGATACAGTGTTTTAGTACTTAAGCACAGTAGTGAAGTAAATAAAAAATAATACTCCAGTAGAAACAGATACAGTGTTTTAGTACTTAAGCACAGTAGTGAAGTAAATAAAAATAATACTTGATTAGATACAGATACAGTATTTTAGTACTTAAGTACAGTAGTGAAGTAAGTAAAAAATAATACTCCAGTAGAAACAGATACAGTGTTTTAGTACTTAAGCACAGTAGTGAAGTAAATAAAAATAATACTTGATTAGATACAGATACAGTATTTTAGTACTTAAGTACAGAAATGCTACAAGTAGCTCCATCAGACATCAGTTCACAGGTAAATGATCTCTGTGTTTTACAGAGTAGTGAAAGCAGAACCTGTGTAAAGCTGTGTAAAGCCTGTGTAAAGCCTGTGTTTGTGAGCTGTGGGTGCTGAGAGTATCTATTGAGTGCAGTAGTGCTCTCAGAGAGTCGCTGTATTATTTTGCTGGTGAAGGTCTTGGTGAAATGTAATTGCATTAATAATTGTCTGGGATGAGTCAGAGTAGCGGGGACTTGGCAGGAAATCCAGCGCGTATTTCGTGTGTAAAGGACAGGAGGAGAATTTGCATATTCTCAGAATAGGCATGGAGGTTCAGTGACCTCATCTAGAAAGATAATACCATTAAAATCATTTTCAGTTATGAGCAAATTAATTGATAGAAATAAGAATTTAAAAAACGATGGGAAGACTGTTGGAACATACAAATGTATATTAAATCCCAAAAATGCTATTTAACTGTTGCTTTACTGATGTACAGGATTTTACATGAAATAGAGTGTAATTAAACCTTTATAAACTTGACCTATTTAAAGCTATGTTGCTAATTGCTAAACTGATACATGCTTCTATTTAAAGGTTTTCAGATATGCGTTTTTTTTTTTAATAATTTTTCTCAATATTTACAGAATAGCTCTGGTTTTATAAGCTCTACACGGTTTTATCTCATGATTTATTTGATATTTGATCAGCTGTTAGTGTGTTATTGGGCTGAGCACCTTCACAACTCATACATTTAAACTTTTCCTTTTAGCCTTTTTTATTTATTTTATTTATTTATTTTATTCATTTCATCCTTCTATTTATTTTATAAACAGTTTCACTTTTGGCCTTTTATCTTTTTATTTAATTTATTTCATCCTTTTATTTAATCAAGTGAAAATAATACTCCAGTTGATTCAGATACAACATTTTATCCTTTTATTTATTTTATTACCTGTTTTACTTTTGGCTGTTTACCTTTTTATTCCATTTATTTCATCCTTTTATTTATTCTTTCTTCTATTTAACCTTTTATTTTATTTCTGTCACTTACTTTCTTTATAATCTTGGTGTTATTTTAGCTGCTTCTTCGTTTTTTAGTTCTCTATTTCTTTATTTTTGTTTATATTTTGTTATTTGAATTATTTATCTCCTTATTTTATTGCTTTACATTAGAGCCTGTCCTCTTATCATTTTATTCTGAACTGTTTTATTTCTTCTTAATTAAATTTGATATCATTTTTCTAATGCTGTTACTTTTTTTTAACTTTTTTTATTGTTTTGTTTATGAAGTTCCTTATTTTTATTTATAATGATTAGTGTGCTAGTGATTGATAATCTAAACTAAATATTCAAATTCTGCTACATTATTGATGTTACTGGTATCTTACTCAGAAGAGTGTAATGGTTTATTAATTTTTTTTTTCAATTATAAAGAACCATTTAAAATCTTATTTTGCATAAGATTCAAAATTTAAAGAGTGTATTATCATGTGCACAGTAGAAACAAGTTTCCTCGTACAGTGAAATTCATTCTTTAGTCCTCGCCAAGTATACAGCATAAAGATAAAACAGTGGAAAATATACAATAAAGCAAGAAATAAACTATGATATAACACTAAATATAAATATTAAATTGGTGTTAAATTTACATCCAGGATGGAAATTGTACATGATAACAGTAATATGTTATGGAAATTATTTACAAGTAAGTACATGATTATCTACAACAGTAAAAAATATGAAAAAATGTGCAAACTATAAAAGATCAGTAGTGCAATTATTTTAACATATTTGCAGTAAAGTGAAGATGTGCCTCTGAGAAATGTCCTTTAAGTAAATAAAGTCAAAGTCAAAGTCAAAGTGGTTTTTATTGTCATTTCAGCTATATACAGAGTACACAGTGAAACGAAACAACGTTCCTCCAGGGACCATGGTGCACATAAACACAGTGTAGACAGAACAATAGTGCAACAGTACAAAAGTGCAGACAGACAATACAACACCATACAGACAAAGAATAATAAATAACAAGACAGTGTGCAAATTATGCAGTGTGCAAAAAAGACCAGGTGAGGTAGTAATTACCTCTATTACACAGTGTGCAGTAGAGTCCAGTGAGGTAGTAGGGTTTTTAGTGCTTTCCATTTTCTGGGGTAAGTGGGGTAAGAGTGTGTGTGCATGTACAGAAAAACCATCAGTTCAGTCTCTGCAGTTAAGGAGTCTGATGGCTTGGGGGTAGAAGCTGTTGCAGAATCTGGTCGTGCTGGACCGGATGCTGCGGTACCTTCTTCCCGAAGGCAGGGAAATAAAATGATAAAATGATAAAAAATGATAAAAAAAATGATAAAAAAAAGAATGATGCACTTTATAATGAACTTTTACGCCTTTTAGAAATCAGATAATCTGCAACTCGCTTATTTATTCACAGTAACAGTAATTTTAACCAAGGATGCTGTAATCTTTGCAGGCCAGACTCTGTACAGTACAGGCTGGCGTATTCCTACTGTTCCTCTACTGTGAACTGAAGTGTGTTCTTGCTGAATATCTGAATATATGTCTCCACTGCTTCACTGGACATCAAGCGGTTTTATATAAAGAGCTGGTGTGAATATTACAGCGAGGAGTGTGTAGTTCATTAAAGCCAAGTGTGAAGAATATGAGGATGACACCACTCGCAGTAATCTGGAGCTCAGACTGCCCTCTCGGCCCCACTGTCTGTAATTGATCTATTCATTATAAAGAGATAACCTCCAGGCCTCCGCCTGCTGCTGTAGCTGGTCTCTCTGAGATGAGCGCTATGCTAGCGGCTAGCTCTTCTTTATGGTGAGCACCAGATGATGAATGTGTAGAAGACACAAGCTCTTAATGTGCTAAACAGCATGTCCAGCTATGCAGCATCACCAGCTTTAATCTAACTTTAATCCAGAATATTGCATTTAATCTTATATACAGTACTGTACACTTAGATTCATCCTACAGGAAGATGGATGATCACAAACCATCAAACCACCAAACTGAACTGCTTAATTTTTTTGTACCAGGAGTAAAGCAGCATAAAGTTGTCCAAAAGCAGTGTGTAAGACTGGTGGAGGAGAAGAACATGATGCCAAGATGCATGAAAACTATTGATTTCTGAACTCTTGTTTTCTTTGCATTATTTGAGGTTTGAAAGCTCTGCATCTTTTTTTATTTTCTGCAAATAAATGCTCTAAATGACAATATTTTTATTTAAAAATGTTTATCTAAAAAAAATGTTGTCTGTAGTTTATAGAATAAAACAACAATATTCATTTTACTCAAACATAAACCTATAAATAGCAAAATAATATAATTTTTAATTCTTATTTTTTACCAGAGCTGTATATACAGTATGCTTAGATAATTGTGTCTGATTAATGCAATGTTTAATATTAATAATTAAGAAATAGTATAAGAACTTAAATCCTACCCAACAATTTCAATAAAAAGAGTGATCTTGTTTAATGTTTTGTTGTATTTTGTAATTTTTTTGGGGGAGTTGAGCCACATTTCTTGGTTATTGCTGCAAAAAAATCTTTATATATTATATATATTATATATATATATATATATATAGCATTTCATATTATTAAGTCCTTAAACATTATACATTCACTCCTAATCCAGTTCCTCATTTTTATAACTTCAGATCATAGTTGAATATACCCTGTAATAGAACCCTGGGGAACACCACGAAAAAATATACTAATATACTAAACTGTGTTAAACTAAATTCATTTCTCCATTTTTTTTGACTACTAATAGACTAATAATCCTCGGTTTCATGTTGCGTCTGACAGCATGCAGCACCTTTAACAGCGGTACCACTGTGATATACTCTATTAATTTAATATAGAGATTATTTAAGAGTCTGAGTATTAATAAGAACCAAGGCCTGGCCTGTATTTACGTTTCATTTCAGTTTGTTTTGTCTGCTTTCAGTTTATATCAGAGGATTTAGTGATGCTGCAGGATTTCTGACTGTTTTTGGCACCAGCGTCTGTGTTTTCCAATTATTTTAGTAGCCCAGACCCGGTTGTACAGCTGGTACTACTCGTGAAAAATGTGACAATACAAGATAACACCTTAATGCAGGAAAAAAAGATGCTTAAATGTGTTGCAGGTGGTGTTAATCACAGGTGCTAGCAGACTACAGCGGGGATTCTCAGTCATTTAGCAGCCAAAGACCCCATTCCTGTGCGGAGAAGAATGATCTACAGACTCCCACAGATTGGTATTATGAAGAGTTTGGTGTATTTTCTCTGTGATTAGAGGAGTTTCCTCAGGGTGCTTTTGGTTTGGCTCTAAACTCCAAGAAACATTGGCTATTTTATGTGTTAGTATGTGAAATAATGGTTGTGTGTGTGGTATTCTGAGAAGCCCAATGCTCTACCCAGTGATTTTGTGAGGAATGTACAGAATACAGGCTCAATCTTGATTATAAACACTAAAAATATTAATCATAAGTGTGTTTTGGGCGTAACGTAAAATAAGAGCCAGGTGAGCTCTGACTTTGGCACGTTCGTATCTTAACAGTGTGGCACTTTGCGCATCCCAGCATTGCGCTTGGGTATATCTTATTTACAGATTATATAATATTTTATATTAGCTTCAACAAGGCATTATAATATATATAAATATAAACACAAACAATATTAATTATATAAGTGTTTTGGGTGTAATGTAAAGAAGAGCCAGATGAGCTCTGACGTTGGCAGGTTCGTATCTTAACAGCGCTGCACCTTTGCGCTTCTGAGTAGAGACAGATACTGACCTGTTTGTTCACACTATAAAAATACACCAGCAGCTCATTTAATGGAACAGCTATTTTGATTCTTTTATTATTCTTTATTCTGTTTATTGTTGATTTGTATGTGTCTTCTGCATGGCTAAGGTGGGATAACTGTTGACTGTTGTCCTGGTTTTAATCAGTCAGTGGCGCATTTTTCACACCAGAAACACACCAATTTCATGATAAAAACACACCAGAAATGTATCTGAACACACCTTACTTTTAGACCACCACATGCAACATATTCCTAAACTCCGACACTCTTTTTAGAAAGGTAAAGCAGGGTGTGAGATAGCAATGAGCATCACAATGCGCCTTGTGTAGGGTGTATGATAGAATGCTAATTATTTAATTTCCTGCTTTATTTCTACCTTATTCTTTCTACCTAGACGTTAGTGCTACTAATGTCTGTCCATTAATGTTTAATTCTCGTTTTTAGCCTAAGAATAGCTTAATTGACTTCATTAGTACAGATTATTCATCAGATTGAACAAGATCTTAAAGATCAGAGTGATTATAAACACCTGTGAAACATTATGGAGCTCTAAATGTAAGGGTAATGTGTAAAAAAATGGGGAATGGGGAAACAGAAATCATTCAAACACATTTTTATAAATTACATTAAAGTAAAGCTTATAATGTGTACTTTGAATACATCGACACACTTACTGTGAACACATGTTTGGTTTGATTTGGTTTTTAATAAACTGTAGAGCAGAGGATCAAATGGAAAAGGCACTGTATATGACACAGCGTGCTCCTGCGCTAAACTTGATCAGGCTCATGTTGAGTCACATGTCCTCAGATGCCCAGTGTTCGTCCCCTGGCAAACATTGTCATGAACTGAGCATTATCTAGTCAAATTATCCTCCCCCATCTAAAACATCCATCACATGTTTTGAGCTGCCACCTCTCACCGCTGGCACCGTCCATTTTCAGGCCGCCGTCCGGCTAAAAGGCAAGCGACAGCTTCAGAAGGCAAGCAAGGACTCACTTAGCGGCTCCGGCTAAATGGACGCCATCTGGCAATGGCAGGGGAGCAATTTGTGCTGCACAGTGAAGAAGGTGAAGGGCTGCCATCTTGTTGATGATGCCAGGCACATGGTTGTGTTCCTGGTCCAACTACAACTCTGTGTTCTTCCAAACAATACCATCGCCCACGGTGATGAGTGATGCTGTCTGCTGCTTTACATGAGAATTATGAATCATTGGATTGGAGCTGTGATGCTCGTAGCAGGGCTGGGAGGTTTGCTTTTTAAAAAATGTGCTTGATAGATATTAACCCTTTCAGACTGTGCATCCATTGCAATGGACATGATGTGTTTTCCTCTTTCTTGTGTATTCTTTCACTTCACACAGATTGAGACCTGCTAAGAGTTTTTAACTGCTTGGAAATAATTTGCGAATACAATTTTTCTTTTGGGGTGACCAAATTTATGCACCTGCCTAATTTAGTTTAAGTAATTATTGCCCACTTTCTGTAAATCCTATAAACTTAATTTCACTCCTCAAATATCACTGTGTTCATCTGATATATGATATATTTAACTAAAATCGCTGATAGAAACAACTGATGGTTAATAAAGAAAATCATGCAAATTATCAGGTGTGCTCAAGCTTTTTTTATACCACTCCTTGTGAAAAAGTTGAAAGGGGTTTTAATCAGTCAGTGGCACACCTGTATTTCCCTTCAACAAAATAGAAACGCCAGATATTTACCTGAACACTCCTCACTTCCTTTCTATTTTAACAGTGCAGGCACAAAGCGTGAAAATAGACTGTAGATGGGGTGTAAGATAGCAATGAGCATTGCAACGTACCTTGCCTTTGCGCAGGGTGTACGATTAG
This sequence comes from Astyanax mexicanus, assembly GCF_023375975.1. NCBI lineage: Eukaryota > Metazoa > Chordata > Actinopteri > Characiformes > Acestrorhamphidae > Astyanax > Astyanax mexicanus. The sequence goes on from NC_064417.1 coordinate 1,965,526, forward strand.
AGCCCTTAAAGTTTAAGAGTAAGGGCTTGACTTTAAAAACTTGCAACTTAAGGACTTTTTCCCAGATCTGGTGATTATGTTCTCTTATTTTGGTTTACTTATCATTTTAATTGTTAAAAAAAAACAACTCTAGAGAAAAACTTTCTCTCTAAGATGCATTTAAGCTCTTTCTTCAGGCCCTTAAGTGGCCACGGTTTCTGCTGTTTAATCTACTTTACACTTTTAATAACATTACAGAGCTGGATTAAAACCATATTTAAGTACAGGGCCATGGAGCTCTGTGTATTGCAATGTCCCCCTATATAAGATTTTATCAGGATATCAAAGCATTAAATTATCATAAGTGAAAGTACAAACAGACATATACACACACGCACACATACAATACACACTGTTGTTATAAACTAAAGGAAAGCAACTTCTATACCTCATGGCAGCAGAACTACCCAGTCTGAGCTCACTTTAATCTCAGCAACTGGATTCTATGAATATAAATTAGAATGAAGGACAGACTATTCTAGTATATTATAGTATATTGTTATCTGTCTGTGGCAAACCTGAACTACCCTGCTCTCTGAAAGTCTTACACAGAAAACAGAAAGCGTTTCAGTTCACGTCTCAGTGTGAATACAAATAATATCTTTGCCAGAATGCAGAACTGGATATTCCCAAAGGCCTATAGCATAAAGATCACTGATAAACTGTAAAATATAGAGCAAGAACCACATTAAATACTTGTTTTACTTGTTCAGTTAATCTGAATATAATCTTAATAATAGTGCTGGGTATTTTTTTTATTTTTATTTCTCAAATCAATTTCGATTCCAAATCCAATTGTATTTCAAAAGGTCCAGATTTGATTAAATTTCTATTTCGGTTAGATTCAATATCAATTCATCGCAATGACAGATGCAGTTTAAATACTTTATTATAAAAAGGGCAATATATAGAGTAGTCAGAGCAAGCAGGATCAACACTGGTAAACAGCAGTTACATGGATAAAACATACCAAAAATGAGAGAGAGTCCAAACATGGGTCAAAACAAGGCAAGACAATATCAAAGGGCAAGACGAAAATAAGGTCAGAATGTCAGAAACGAGAGAGCTAACACAGGCAGTGAAAAGTGCTTTGTACAAAGATAAATCCATCAATATTTAGCAAGAAACGAGTGGCATGAGGGTGTATTTATATGAGTATGAGCAGGTGTAATCAATATTCCGGTGACTGACTTCCTGGAGGTGCGCTGTGCAGTGACATTTGTGATTGTGAACAGGTTTGATGTCAGTGTTTGGTGCATTCTAGGTAGTGTAGTCTAGAGACTAGGGCCTTAAAAGCCATCAGCTGCTGGAGCCCCAGGAGAGCACAGTTGGCCGTACACTCTCTCAGGGTGGGTACAGCACAGTAGAGTAGATGGCGCTCTCGCTTTCCCCTCATCAGTCCTAGGATGATGTGGATCAGCACAAGGCTGCGTCTGTGAGCTGATGTATCAGAACCGCTGTGATGCTACTCGGCAATGCTACAGCATCAGCAGCAGTTCAAAAAGAGGCGGAGTCTGACTTTATATGTATCGGAGGAGGCGTGTGCTATTCTTCTTAACCCTCCTGGTGTGTTGGAGCATCACTAGTGATAGGGGGAGGAGTCCTAATGAGTGGGTTGGGTAATTGGCCGTGTAAATTGGGGAGAAAATGGGGAAAAAAAGCATTTATTTATTATATTTATGGATATTTCAGTTAATGTTACAGATTTTCTTTGGAGAACTAATGTTGTTACCATCATGAGTGAAAAAATATCTTAGATCCAGGTGATGTTTTTGCGTTCCAAAGATCCAAAGACGTAAAATAAATAATAAAAATGAACCATAAGCTCTTTCACTGTTCTGGATGGGGCACACAGACACTGGGGTCCTATAGAGGACAGATTTGGGGGCTTTTGTGTTGCCAGCAGTGTAGAATGAACTGGAAAGAGTTTTGCTGGAGCTGATAGGAGGAAGCGCAGCGCTTCTGAAGCTTTACATTCGAGTCAGTGATGGGATTCCAATTTGGTCCTGAGATAGGGATCTGGCCTGGGCAGATAGCTGGAGGCGAAAAGAGGCAGAGCTAAACACAAACTCCATCTGTTTCGTACAGAGAGGGAAAATATATATAAAAATATATGACTTTGCCGCTTGTGAGATTGCGACGGGCGACAGGAAAAGTGAAGCAATTCCATTAGAAAGAGGGAATTCTGTTAAGTGTAGACGGGATTAATGATGCTCCACCGCTGTCGGGATGCAGCTCACAGCGCTCGGATCGAGGTGCTGAACTGTGATCTGCAGGGTTAAACACACTGTTCCGACGGAAACAGACTGGGAGCACCAGCTTCTTTGTGTTTCCATTATGGATAATGATATATTCTGTGTTTACGCAGACGTGCGCTCAATGAAGCACAACAGAAGAGCCGTTGCTCTGGAGAGATTAGTGATTATGCATCCCTGTGTTCATGAAAATAACATGATTTATGGATTTGCTGAGAGATAAATGGAAACGTGAGAGGAAATCTCACGCTCTTAATGAGGAATGAGGGAATGATATTGATGTGAATCTCTTCAGTCTACTGAATTTACTGAATCTTGTGACCCCCATCACTCAAAATCATATAATACAGTATTATTATCACATAAATACCCTAAAAGATTGTTCAGGATGTAATTGTTCAGGACTTCAGTAGCTCCTTGCTTTCTATTCTGCATTGCATTATGGGATAATAGTGTCCATCGAAACCAAAACCATTGTAACAATTAAAACTCCATGAATTCAGTCATTGCACAGTTCAAATCCATTGCACAAAAAAAAGTAATTTTGATAATAAAATTGAAAAAGTTAGAGGCTGATCTGCACTGCATGAGAGTGTAAAAAAACACAGTGCATCCAACAAGAATGATAGTTTACTAATTAAAATTAGTATTAAAAATATTTTATAAGAATTAGTGGAATTCCCACTAAAGTGGTTAACAGCAGAAACAGCAAAAAATAATAAATACGGCTCTGGAAACAATTAAGAAATCACTTAAAAAAAAAACAATGATTTTCTTTGATTTTACCAAATTGAAATCCTCTGGAATATAATCAAGAGGAAGATGGATGATCACAAACCATCAAACAAAACTGAACTGCTTAAATTAATGTTTGCACCGGGAGGGAAGCAGCGTGAAGTTATCCAAAAGCAGTGTGTAAGACTGGTGGAGGAGGAGAACATGATGCAAAGATGCATGAAAAAAAAAACTGTGATTAAAAACAACCAGGGTTATTCCACCAAATACCAAATGATTTCTGAACTCTTAAAACTTTATGAATATGAACTTGTTTTCTTTGCATTTCTTTGCATTATATTATTAGTTTTTAGTTTGCTGTTTAAATACCTAGAAAAACTGATTTATTTCCTTAATTGTTTTAATGTCTTTAATATTGCTAAACTCTACAATGTACAAAATAAATGAAATAAATAAATTAATTAAAACATTACATGAGAGGATGTGTCCAAACTTTTGACTGGGACTGTAGATTTATGACATACAGGGCTGAGTTGGGGATAACCTTTATCCGAAAATGCCCTTTACTTAAAGTGCAACTGATAAACTAACACTGGAAAGAACTTTTTTTTTTTAAGTTTGAAGACTCGTGATTGGACTCTATGACTCAGAACACAAAACTTCAATAAAGAATCCTCAGTGGAGGACATCTCCAAAGAAGTTGGACAGAATCTGATCTTATTGCAGGATTTTGTTTGCAGGGCCCTGAAGAGCTGGTCAGGGAGAATCTATAGCTGAACGCCTGACTGCAGTTTGGGTCTTCGGGAGAAACGTATTGCTCCCTTCAAAATTTAAAGGTCTCATTCCATTGTTTTGTTTTTTGTTTTGTTTTTTCATTCATTTTTAAAAAGTCTAGTTGTGTCTCTATTATGAATAAATGCCATTTGAGCTGTTTGGTTTTTGTGGAAAAAAAAAGTGCTCTGGTGATCCGGTATAACTCTCCTTTAGTCCAGTGGAGAAGTGGGCGGGGAGAAACAATAGGATTTCAGCTCTTGCTCATGAATATTTATACATGCAAACATATCGCCTCTGATTGGCTAACAGCACTGTTACACCAGGAGGCAGCGAGATGCACAACAGTTAAAAACACTTTAAAATAAAGACATTTTTACACTAATAACAGTCTTTGCATTGTCATATGTTACTACTTTATAACATGTGTCATAATGCCCTGCTAAGTGCAGTTCAGCCTATACTGACCTAGTCTTAGAGTCTCTGTAAAACACCAAAATTCACCGGAGATCCTATTTAAGCCTATTGTATAGTTACACACAGAGGTGGGAGGTCTAGTTCCAGAAAGTAATCTGGGGTGGATTTTTACTTTTAACTGTTATAAAAAAATACACCTACTTATCTCAATTGTACTTGGCTGGTGGTGTTTTTCCTCCATAGACTAATTCTAACCATTTGTTTCTTAGCTCTGAATTACTGGGTAAAGTATATAAACACTGATGTGTTATTCGCACAAATAACACAGGAATGAACTGCCATGCTGTTAGCTCCTAGCGCTGTTATTTAGCTCCTATCTGATGAGACAGCGTCGCTGCCCGGCTTCAGCTCTGCCTGTGGGCGGTCGCGAGCCGAGGTGGGCGGGGCCTTGAATACTAATTCACTGGTTGACGTACAGTAGACACTGTGCTTTTCCTGATCGACTAGTTTTTCTCATTTTTTTTAATTATTTTGTTTTATTAGCTGCTGCAGACAATGTTAAGGAGGTTGAGGAAGTAGAGTTTCATGTGCAGCATCATCTTATACAACAACTCAGACAGCTACAGACCTGCTGTAGTTCACAAAGAACAAGAAGAAAAAGTGGATTTTAGCGGAAGGACACCTTTAAACATACAGTAGAAGCGAAAGAAGCTGAAGAGTAAATCTTGACCCGTATCATCTGTAACCCGCACTCGTTTAAAAGGTTGTTTTGACTGTTTTGGCAGGAGACTCCAGTACTCTGGGGGTTTGAGATGGAGAGGAAGCTCTGCGGTGTTGAGATTCATCTCTTCAGCAGGTTAAGATTAAGGGCGAGTCGACTGGGAGGCTCTGGTCACAGTGTCTGAGAGAGAGCGAGAGACTGAAGTCATCATCCGCGGCGGTCATTTCATCATACCTCGCTCCTCGCTCCGTGTCGAGCCGCTCCGTGCAGCGGTAGCCATGGCAACACTCTGGCTTGCCGGTGCCCTTGGGATGTGGTTTCTTGACAGCGTTCCTCTGTCTCCTTGACTGCAAAGGTCGGCCTATTGTCGAACCGTTGTTTATCAGGGTAAGAAGAATGCACGTCCTCCGTCTTTAACTTCCAGCGTCGGCGCTGGACTTTGCTCTTGACCATGGGTTTATTTTTCTATTCAGAGTCCAGTTTTCACTCTCTTTTTAAAGAAACGCTGGTTCAAACGTGTGTATTTGACCAGAGTATGTTTACAATCTACAGGTGTTGGACAGTGAAACTGAAACACCTGGTTTTAGAGCACAATAATTGATTGTGGTGACGGACAGTTCTGGTGGAAACAGGAGAGTTGAGGTGCACATTGAATTCTGCGTGATTTGATCAGCCGTGGTTTTATGTTTTTTTGGATACAATCCGGGTTAGCACCCGAACATCCCTTTCAGACAGCTTCCTCTTACAGTGGCCACAGTTAATCCTGTTGGATGTGGTTGGTCCTTCTTGGTGGTATGCTGACATTACCCTGGATACCGTGGCTCTTGATGCATCACAAAGACTTGCTGTCTTGGTCACAGATGCTCCAGCAAGACGTGCACCAACAATTTGTCCTCTTTTGAACTAGGTATGTCACCTATAATGTGACCAGTGTCACATTATGGGTAGAAAATCCAGATATAAACACATCTTAATGCCAGGTGAACACTGGCCCATACATTTATTAATTGACACTAGTTAAGATATTATTAAACAACACTATATTTTAATGCTTAAGAATGTTGTAAATACTGTTAATTAATAGTACATTCAGATATTGTTGTAGTGTTTAATAAAGTGTTATTTACTGTCAATTATAAATGAATTGAGACATTCTGTTGTAAGTTATTTTAAATAACCTTCCCTGTCTTTTCTCACTGCACAGATGGGTGTTTTGACTGGGATCACCCTGTTAGCATTGTTTTAGAAGACGTGATGTTTCAGTTTGCTTTTATGATCTGCCCGTTTCCCTGAAGTATCTTTGTGTTAAAAATTCAGCTTTGTTTGGTCCAGAGACGCTTTTCAAGCATTAAAAGGCTGCAGCTGTGATCTAATGGCTAGCGCACACCGGAGGAGAAGCTCTATGATACCAGAGTCTCAGTAGAAGACAGTAGAAACACCACAGAAAAATCCAGACAAACAAGATGCTTAAAAAGAGGGTACATCAATAATACTTTATTTCTTGAATACTATTATTCTGAGTAAAAAATATGAGGTAAACTATGATGTTGCTACACATAAGACACATTATTAGCATTGTCTGTTTATTGTGAAGACTATACAGGGGTATATCCGGGTTAGCACCCGAACATCCCTTTCAGACAGCTTCCTCTTACAGCGTCCACAGTTAATCCTGTTGGATGTGGTTGGTCCTTCTTGGTGGTATGCTGACATTACCCTGGATACTGTGGCTCTTGATGCATCACAAAGACTTGCTGTCTTGGTCACAGATGCTCCAGCAAGACGTGCACCAACAATTTGTCCACTTTTGAACTCTGGTATGTTAACCATAATGTTGTGTGCATTGTAATATTTAGAGCCGAACTGTGCTCTTACCCTGCTAATTGAACCTTCACACTCTGCTCTTACTGGTGCAATGTGCAATTAATGAAGATTGAACACCAGGCTGCTCCAATTTAGCCATGAAACCTAAAATCCCACACTAAAATTACAGGTGTTTCAGTTTCATTGTCCAACCCCTGTAGATTTATTTGCTTTCTTGCTTCAACTTTTAAGACATGGATTGACTGCTATCATTTTTGTCTGGTTCCATCCAATGTGATGTAGACTTTACACTTAGGAGTCCATTTTTATTTTAGAAGTTGCATCAACAAGATCAAACAGATCATGCCATGTTCTCCTTCTCTTCCAGAAGATGAAGGGGTGAAGGTGGAGGGGCAGCAGTGGAAGTCCTGCACCTGGACCTTTCCAGATATTGCCTTTTTATATAATTTTGTGTTTTATATGGTAAAATCTCTGCCTGGAGCACTTTTTTCCATCATGTGAAAAGGAGAAAAAAAATCGTAGACATGTAGCAACCATAACAAAACTCGGTACCTTAAGGGTTCCAGTCTAACAAAGAAAACACACATTTTTTTGTAAAAAGCATTTTAACCTTGATTGCATTTCCCAGAGGACTGCAAGCTAATTGGCTTCACAGCATGCTACAACAACTGAGTACATACTGTATGTGTGTATATGTATATATATATATATATATATATATATATATATATATATTATATATTGACATCAGTGTCAACATTTCTTAGTGCATTAACTGCTACTAATATTTTAAAGTTGTTTATTTAGTGTTTTAGATTTATTAATGTACAGATACCATGGCATATGGTCCCGTGGGCTAAGCGCTACCACCATGATTGTGAGGGCACTTGTTCGAATCCTGTTCATGCAGCTTTCCATCAGCTGCCAGAGCCCCGAGAGAGCACAGTTGTCCTTGCTCTTTCTGGGTGGGTACAGTACAGTAGATGGCGCTTTTTCTTTCCCCTTATAACTCATCACTACTAGGGTGATGTGGATCAGCACAAGGCTGCGTCTGTGAGCTGATGTATCAGAACCAAGTCGCTGCACTTTCCTCCGAGCGTTAGCGCTGTGATACTACAAGGCAATGCTACAGCCTCAGCAGCAGTTCAAAAAGAGGCAGAGGCGTGTGCTAGTCTTCTTAACCCACCTTGTGTTGGGGCATCACTAGTGATAGGGGGGATATACAGCTGAGTTGCATCGGAATGGGTGCAACTGGCCAGATAAATTGGGAGAAAAAATAGGGAGAAAATTAGAAATGAATGTACATATAAAAAAGTTGCACACGTTGTTATTCACTACAATCATTTACTTTTTTAGGTTTTTCCTTCAAAATAGTACAGTAATGTCTGAAAATGCTTGAAAAGCATGATATATGAATTTCAGATTTTATTACTTAATAAATGTAATCTAGATGCATATCTAGATTAGAACCACTTTTCTTTTCTGTTGCAAAAATATTTAAACGTGATTAAGAAGCACTTCTGGTTGCAAATGTCTGCCATGATAAACTGATTCAGAGCAATCAATAACTCTGAATATGTCCACTTGATTTTAGCAGTGGGTTTTAACTATGAACACTAGGTTTGTTGTTAATGGACAAGCCACCATGTTGACCATGGACTTGCTTTTGGTAGAAAAACAAGTCAGTTTTCAGCCAAAATACAGGGAAAAAAATAATCAGAGCTTCTGCACAAGCGCTGGGCTTAGCCAATACAACAATTTGCAATGTGCTGATAAAGACAGAAACCACTGGAGTACTAAGAACCAGACATCAACAGATCAGCCAAGAAACACGACAGCAGTTGGCGTGAGCTGATTTATAAAAGATATTTTGAAGTGCACAACATTAAAATATAGTATAATATATAATGTAAAATATGAAACTTACGTTTTTGAATCAGATTCTCTGATTTTGCTAATGAGAAATGGCTGAAATAACAAAAAGATGCAGAGCTTTCAGACCTCAAATAATGCAAAGAAAACAAGTTCATATTCATTTTCAGTTCAGAAATCAATATTTGGTGGAATAACCCTGGTTGTTTTTCATACATCATCTTCTCCTCCATCAGTCTTACACACTGCTTTTGGATAACTTTATGCTGCTTTACTCCTGGTGCAAAAATTCAAGCAGTTCAGTTTGGTGGTTTGATGGCTTGTGATCATCCATCTTGATTATAATCCAGAGGTTTTCAATTTGGTAAAATCAAAGAAACTCATCATTTTTAAGTGCTCTCTTATTTTCTTTCCAATATGTATGTATGTATTAATGTCCACAGCATTTCAGCGTCGGCCTGTCAGATTTAAATCATCTTATTGTAGTTATTATAAGTGGTTCACTGGTGGTTATTTTAGATTTCTTGTAAACCTGTCTTAAATTGTAAGAGATATTGAACCTCGTTGGGCTTTTTAAAATCCAAAACATGACAGCTAAGGGCTAAAGCTAGCTCTGCTTTGTTGTTCAGACCATTTAGCAGCCTATCCATCAGCACAGCCATTAGATGGTTGTCCAGCTTCCCAACAACAGTACCTGAAACACAAAAGCACTTTTTGACAAATGTGTTTTGGAATACGCCACGAGTAGCGCCAGCAGCTCCCCTGCTTCCTGTTCCAAGCAGCTTCTCTCACTGCGTTTATGTGGCACTGAATTACGGCATGGCCAGAGTCTCTCGCCAAGAGACGAGAAAGCAAAATGTCACTGTACTGCTTAACGTAACCATATATGGGGTGGCAACCAGGACGGCCATTAAAATACATGACCATGCACGAGCTAACGAGGAGAGCAAATATTGCCAGATGAGCGAAATGGAGTTCTGGAGTGTTCTACGAGTTCTACAAGACTCGGTGATCTGCAGGAGCTGCCTGCAATTTCCGAACCTCTGCACGTAAATCATGTTTGTATTTTACCAAACCTAAAATACAAAAAGATAAAAATTATAATGTACACACTCAAAAAATTATATTTATCCCAAAACATCATTTTAAAATGATGTATCCAAAGCCTTTCCGGCTTCCCAGAACTGCACGTTGCACCAGTAAGAGCAGAGTGTGAAGGTTCAATTAGCAGGGTAAGAGCACAGTTCTGCTCTAAATATTGCTATAATGCACACAACATTATGGGAGACATACCAGAGTTCAAAAGAGGACAAATTGTTGGTACACGTCTTGCTGGAGCATCTGTGACCAAGACAGCAAGTCTTTGTGATGCATCAAGAGCCACGGTATCCAGGGTAATGTCAGCATACCACCAAGAAGAACCAACCACATCCAACAGGATTAACTGTGGACGCTGTAAGAGGAAGCTGTCTGAAAGGGATGTTCGGGTGCTAACCTGGATTGTATCCAAAAAACATAAAACCACGGCTGATCAAATCACGGCAGAATTCAATGTGCACCTCAACTCTCCTGTTTCCACCAGAACTGTCCGTCACAACAATCAATTATTGTGCTCTAAAACCAGGTGTTTCAGTTTATTGTCCCACCCCTGTACATGACCATGCATGGGCTAAGGGGGAGAGCAAATATCGCCAGGTCTAGTAAACCGTGGTTGTATTTTTCTTTTTTTCACTTTTTTTGTCTCTTTTTCTCTCTTTTCTCTCTCTTTAGGTGAATGAGTGTGAAACAGAGAAATCCTGCTCCAGTGAGACTTCGCCCCGTCCTGTCCTCTCCTCTCAGGGCATGGCCCAGGTCCAGGATGGACATCCAAAAGAATGCGACAGGTGCGCCGCCTAATCATCATTCATTGAATGTAAAGTGGGTTGGGGGGGTGTAACAGATTATGCAAGGAAGCATCACCCAATTCTCTCATGTCCTACTTACAATGGTGAAGAGCATTTGGAAAGCAGGCATGGTAAACAAGCTCATCGACACGCCTAATAAAGCAGGCAATGGTGAAAGCAGAGCTCTCTCTAATTCAAAACAAAGCCTGCTGTGACACGAGATGGAATTAAATCGGTTCTGTTTGAACTAATGTTGAATCTTGAACTAATCTTATTTTCAAACAAAATAAAAGTAATTTCTGTTTAGCTTCAAGTGGTTCAGTGGACTAAGGTGCTGCCACTATGACCCTGGAGTTCGCTGGTTTGAATCCCGGTCATGCAGCTTGCCATCAGCTGCTGGAGTCTGAGAGAGAGAGAGAGCACAATTGTACGGTGCTCTTTGCTTATAAGACTCTCAAGGCCATTCAACGTCATTCAGCACAAGGCACCTAGTCGCTGTGCTTTCCTCCGAGCATTAGCGCTATGATGGTACTCGGCAATGCTGCCATGCAGCAGTTCAAAAAGTGTCTGCAGTTAGTTAATTATTAGGGGTGAAAAAAAAAAAAAAAAATATATATATATATATATATATTATTTCTGTTTACATTCTCTGTTGTATTTATATACAGTCTATGCTATATTTCCCAGAATGCTAACAGTACAATTTAGGGGTGTGACAAAATCTCATGAGATTAAAACGGCACTAAATTCATTGTCAGTGTTAAATGTGTCTCGAGAGATTAATGCACAGGTAAACAAAATAGCAATATTACCTTTATGTGTTTAATGTATAGCATAAATTGCTTTGTAGCTTGCATATATATTCACTAAAATGTAAAAGTAATATTTTACACACAAAAGAACTGGCTTAAAATTGATGATTTATTAAGTATAGCAAACAGAATCTTTTTTTATATTGCATACTATGGAAAATGCACAAAAAATATGAAAAAAACGTTATATCCCTAAAAGATGCTAGGATGCGGTGGAAAAAATAGAATATAACAAATCTAATATACAAAAAGAGAATCTTAAAAAATGTTGATGTACAGACTGTTAACATTTTGAAATGATGTATCCAAAGCCTTCCATGGTCTTCCATAACTGTCTGGTGGGTTTGTGCTCCCAGATGCACAATTGGCATCTTCAGGGAGACTTTTGCAGTGTTCAGCAGCTATTTTTGTTATATAGAGCAATAGAGCAGTGCTCACTGGGAAATCCTGCACCTTTTACGCTACTCTAAAATGTACTTTTAACTATTAAACTCTTTATTTGCTGTTTTTTTTTTCTCCAGCCCTGCGATGTTAGAGGAGAGTCAGGATGGTATGGACAGTGGTAGTCTGACCCCTGGCACAGCTCGACAGGTCTGCATCCAGCGCCACCCCATCCACGGCTTCGGCTTCATCGCCGGCAGTGAACGGCCTGTCATTGTACGCTCTGTCTCTGCGGGTAGGACACGTGTCTCTAGCAGGACCTGGGGACCAGACTTCTGCAACCCACTGGGATAAAATCAGGCGTCTGGTCCACCAGGCCAACCAGTCTCATTTACTAAAAAACAGGCCTCTGTACGTTCGCTACTGATATTGGAATCAATTGATCAGATCATGTAGCTTATGAGATTTAGAAATGTACATTGTCAAGTTACACTCATCATTAAAGAAACAGTTGCGCCCAGAAAGAAATGGTCATATTGCTGTTCTATAAGGAAGTAAGATAAAATATTACCAGAAACAGTTACTGAACTACACATTGCTACTTAAATATGTTGATGCAGTTCCTCCACATTTTGTGCTAGGCATCCACCAGCACCCCAACAGCATTTTCAATCAGGAATACAGTAGGTCTGGCAATGCTGCTGGCCATGGCACAGTATCTTTCAGTGCCTTCAACTCAAGCTCTTGAGGTGGCAGCAGTACTAGTGCATCTCAAAAAAAATCAATATCATTAAACACAGAGTGATCTATTTTAAGCATTTATTTATTTTACTGTTGATGATTATGATTATGGCTTACAGCCAATGAAAACCCCAAAAATCAGTGTCTCCTAATATTGGAATATTATATAAGACCAATTGGTACTTTTGGCAGTGTGGGCAGTGTGCCAAGTCCTGCTGGAAAACGAAATCCGAACTTGATATAACAAAGTGGATTAACACCAGCAGATGACTCAACAGATCTCTCCAAACAAACCATCACTGACCATCAGTACATTTTACATTTCATTTGTAAATCAAGAGAGGAATCAGAGTCTGGAGGAAGAGTGGAGAGACTCACAGTCCAAGCTGATCGAGGTCTAGTGTGAAGTTTCCACCAATCAGTGATGGTTTGGAGAGACATGTCTGTCATCTGCTGGTGTTGATCCACTGTGTTTTATTATCAAGTCTAAAGTCAGTGCAGTTTTGTTTTCCCTCAAAATCTTACAGCACTTCATATCTTACAGCTTCCCTCTGCTGGTAACAACTTTTATAGAGATGTGGATTTCATTTTCCAGCAGGACTTTGCACGCTTCATTCCTGTTGGTTGATTTCTTCTGGGTGCTGCTATTTTTTGACAATGAGACAATGAGTGCATTTTCAGTTCGGCACAATATTAATGCATATTATATATTAATCTCATGTGTCATATTACTTCACACATAATCATTTTTGATTATTTTAGCAAATAAACCCAAAAAATAAACAAACAACTCCATCAGTTCATCAGAACATATAGTATACCCCTCCAATGTGCTCCTGAATTTCAGACGGGCCATCCGAGGGCAAGCTTTTCGCCGGAGATCAGATCCTAGCCATCAACGAGGAGCCCGTCAGCGACGCACCCAGGGAGAGAGTCATAGACCTTGTAAGGTAACATCCTTTACTGTCGCCAGTGGTAGAAAGGCCTTGTGTCAGGACGCATGACTGACTTTGCTTTCTGTATTTGGTGATCTACCATGTCTTCTTCAGATTAGATACGTCTGTTTTTCGCTTGCTGTCGTGTCTCACCGCCCGTCCTTCTTTTCTCCTTCTTTCTGCAGACGCTGCAAGGACTCTATTGTTCTCACTGTGCTGCAGCCCCAACAGGTGATGATATCCATTACATCTATTATGCTTCCCATGCAATTTTATATTTTTTTAACATCCTCTTCTGTTGCTGTACTAAATATATTCAGCCTTTACGCTCTACACTCTATTTGCTGAATTTCTTTTTTATTTATTTTAATTTTTTTTGTAGGCGTCTGTAATTTCTCGAAGAACGGCTTTTGTGTACAAGAGCATGTCACGCTTCTTTTTCTGCCAAGTTTGCCTAATTACTGAGCCGCCTGCATTCATGCATGTAATGAAACTTTAAAGAAATGTGCCTTTCTTTTAGAAGTCTGAACTGATTTACTGAATTACTGATCAACCAGGCACTAGACACTTTCTCCCTTTGTTTTCTCAACGCCTCTCGAAAAGGACCCCAGCGATAGCGTCCACAGCTTGCATGTGTCCAATCAGGAAAGATAATGACAAAATAATGATTTTTCTCCTCCTTTTCTCTCTGTTTTTTGTTCCCCCAGTCACCTAAATCTGCCTTCATAAGTGCAGCCAAGAAAGCTCGCCTGCGAACCAATCCCCCCAAAGTGCGCTTTTCTGAGCAAGTGTCCATCAGCGACCCAGACTCAGTATGTCCTGCTGCCTGGCACGCTTACCTTTCCCTCATCCCCCCCCCCCCAAAACAAAACTCACCCCCACATTTAACCTGTGTTAACATGCTTATGCCAGGGTCTGAAATGAGAGCTGCGAGCATTCCTTTGAGAAACCCAGCGAGCGAGTGAGCGAGAGAGTGAGAGCAGTTACCAGCTTCTACTAACGTCAAGCAGCTAGCCTATAAATTATGTAAATGGTAAGATTTGTTATGACAAGGTCATGCAGCCCATGACAGGATTATCTCTGCCGCCGAGTCTGAATGCTAATATTTCACTCAAGTCGACGGCCTTCATAAACTTTGACAATGTCACGTAGCTGTCGTTTCAGACCCTCCAACTGAACTGAACCTTCACTCCTGCTTCCCTCTTCATCTCATTGCATCAGATTGCAGGTCCATTACCCAAAGGGGCCAAGCCTGAATTCCCTCCCAGATAGCTGCCTTTCAGCGCAGACCCATTTCACCATGTTAAGAAACTAAGGGGAATCGGCCAGAACCTTTTAAGCTTCTGCTTTGATTCCCCTTATTCTCACTGAAGTGCTCCTCCAGCTGTGAACTCCTCCGCAGCTTGCCGTAAAGGTTACAAAAAACAGGTTACGTAAAATAAAGAAAGAAAGAAAGAAAGAAAGAAAGAAAGAAAGAAGAAGAGATGGCTGTGGACTTGTGGAGGTTTTCAGAGTCACTCAACCCAAAAAAAAGTTTAGCACAGAAGCCAGATTGGGAGCTATTAATCTATTGATAGATTGATTAGTGCCTTTGTCCTGTTGTTTAGGAATAAGAATTAGAATAAATGGAATGGAATGGAAATTGGGTAAGAGTATTGACTAAAAATGACTGAACAATATCATTTTAGGAAAAAGCTTAGTTTTTGGACGGTCTAAAGTTAAAGACCTAAAAATCAGACTAAAGCTCTGCCATTATGATTGGAGGATCGCTGGTTCGAATCCCAGTCATGCAGCTTGCCATCAGCTGCCGGAGCCCCGAGAGAGCACACACAATTGGCCTTGCTCTCTCTGGATGGGTACAGTAGATGGCGCTCTTCTTTCCCCTCATCACTCCTAGGGTGATGTGGATCGAGCAGCACAAGGCTGCATCTGTGAGCTGATGTATCAGAACCGAGTCACTGTGCTTTCCTCCGAGCGTTAGCTACAGCATCAGCAGCAGCTCAAAAAGAGGCAGAGTCTGACTTCACAGGTTTTGTTGAGCACGTAAAGTAATCAAACAGCTGCAGCTGGATTTAAGGCATGTCGGTGTATCTTTAGCATCGTGAGGACGCAAAATGACTCTTTCCCTTTATGAACCAGGTGAGCTCTGACTTTGGCACGTTGGTATCTTAACAGCGTGGCGCTTTTGTGCGTCTCAGCAGAGGAAACTGACCTGAATTTTCATGCTATGAAGGTACGCCAGAGTCACTTTTAAACATAGCTTCTGTAGGTCATATCCCAAACTCAACTGCACTTTCTTTTGCTATTATTTTAGTGCTCTATTTTTTATTGCTTTATACTTAATGATTGTTTTATGGTTATTACCTGATGATAGCTCATGCTGCAATACTGAGAGTATAACGTAAATGTCTGTCCAGAGTCAAGAGTAAAAACATGAGCTTCTGTGTGGAAGTTGGTGTGTTAAGGGCATTATATAAACAGAAATAAGAAATGAAAAAAATAAGAAACACTGAACTTGGTCTGCATCAAACAGGGGAGGTGCGAAAACCTGAAGAAAATATGTAAAAAAAAAAAAAAGCAATATACAGCCAGTACAGGTAGAATTTTCCAGCCTGAGCCTGTTGTAGTGTAATTAGATACAGAGCAAATGCACCTTTAGCTTTCCAATAAGCGCTAATGTTGTTAGTAGAGGTCCATTCATTTGTAGCTTTTCATTAGCACCAAAGCTGCCATCCCCTCTAGCTGCACATGGGTCGACAGCACCCATGTTAACATCTCCTTCCATGGGTTATGTCCTATAGAGTCTCATATCTGCCTTGTGAGCAAGGAAGAGTGAACACAACACCCTCGGGTGCTGCCCACACCAATTTAAAAAAGAGGAGCGATGGGAGGGGCGTGCAGCTCTCCTGGAAGAAGAAGCTTGCTGATCAGGCCTAGAGGGCCCAAATCGGTAAAGACCCAACCACCTCACCTGAGCCTCCCCCAATCATATCAATCCATCTCCTGCGATCAGCAAAGGGCCAGCGGGGGGCGCTTCATCCGACCTGCCAGCTGTCGCCTCTCTAAGAGGAAGAGAAGGAGAGAATAAGGGAGTGGGGTCAGGCTTCATCACCTTCATCACCTTCATCACGCTTCCTCTTTATGTTCTCAAATTGAGCTCAAACCAGTTTATACTGATGTTCTCAAATCCAGAAGCATCAAAGTGTAATCAGGAACCAGATCGCTTGATTACACCTCCATCCATTGCATGACGTTTGGCAAACATATTTAGAATTTAAAGCTCTGGAAATTTAATAGTGATATGAACAAATTATCCTGTATGAGAGACAGACAGACAGACAGACAGACAGACAGACAGACAGATAGATAGACAGACAGACAGACAGACAGACAGACAGACAGACAGATAGATAGATGGATAGATGAGGTTAGCATGTTCGCCTCCTAACACTAGAGTCCTGGGTTCAAGTCCCTATCTGGGTGGAGTTTCCATGTTCTCACAGTATAAAAAATTGTGCTGGGTCAGCTCCTCAGTGCAGACTACCGATGCAGTCCTCCAGGTGAACAGTCATTTCTGGTTGAGAGTACGCTGTGTGTGATTGGCTGCTGCAACTCACCGGTGTGTGTTGAGTCCGTGTAGAATGTAATTGTAAGGCCAACAGTACTGACTGGTACTGTAGTATAGGTAGTATCCAAGATACTTCCATATCAAAGCTAATCCTTAAAGAGGTACAGTATATGCTAATCTATAGAGTAATGCAATATAAATATGAGAAAGAATCTTAGATAGAATTACACTGATATGAGTAAAGTTACAGGAAGGTAGCAGTTTTGTACAATCTGCAAACGACCACAATGTCTAAGGTATGCTTAGGGAAAAATATCTGTAGTTTGAGCAGCATTAAAGCTAGTGCTGCTGCACCCAGCTTTAGTGCAAATCTGGAAATCTTAGCTTACTGTAAATAAACAGAAGCACTTTACTCACCCAAATAAACAGTTTTCAGGGGAGAAATCTTGTGTAGATTGACATCCAGCACTTGTTTGACTTCAAAATATATATTTTTAAAGAATTACAGTTTTGTTTATTTAGCTTAGCTTTACAGGTCTCACCACCCAGCGATGTGTTCTGCTAAATTAGAAGGAAAACATGGCGACACCACTGTTCCTTACTAGTGTTACACAATGTGCTTTATAATCCGGTAAGCCTTGTTTAGCCTTGCTGACGATTACTGTCAGTTGTCATAACATTTTCTAAGGTGAAATGACATCAAAATGGGCAAAAACACTGTTATAGCAACTGAGGATTACTGGAATAAGCCTTTTTAAATGTTTATGTAATGTTTATTTAGGCACATTTTACCAAATATGAACTTCAACATGCCTACATTATTAAGTACATTCAATAGATTGTATTGGATTGCACTTGGCGCAAAGTGCAGATAAAGGCTTTAAACATCACAAGAATCACAGAGGTTCAATAAATAATTTAATTCTGTCTGAGATAAATTTGTATTCTAACCTTGTTCAGCATCAAGAATTTAGTCTCTACAAGAATCTGCAACATTTAGGGAATTAGTTAAAGCCCATGTTTTTACAGCATGAGATCTTTCTTTCTTTTTAATGCATTATGAATGGATATATGTAAGAGCACATCCACAAGCACGCTAAGATTCCCAAGTGAAATACAATATATATTACCAAGCAAAGACCCACTATTCCTATATGACATACAATAATAATAATAACAATAATAATAATGATGATGAAATCTGGAATGATATATACGACATAAGGTTTAATGTTTTTTTTTTTGTGGAAGCTGTAGAAACAGAGTTAACCTTGAGCCGAGCTCGTGTTGTGCAACGTGAACAAATTCAGCCCCAGTGTCCAACAACTGCGCTGGAAGCACATACATATTAAAGGGATGCACTGGAGAAATTGAATAAGCTGCTCTTTGATCGTTCCACAATGTACTCCCGCAGACTCCTAAAGCAGGGTTTTGTCCCTGTTCCGCGCTCTCTGCTTCAATTAAGACGTTTGCCTCCTGAGTTTGTGAGGGACCGAGTCTTTTAATTGTTTGTAGACTGGATGTAGGCCTTCTTCTCTCTCCTCATTTCTTAGGTTATCCATCCAATTACAGCGCTCATGCCCCCTTTTTTATCCACCCCACCCCCTGCAATTGATTTAATTTCCTTACTGGACCTTTTAAAGCACTTTCTCTGATGTTTCATTCTGTCTTCAATAACCCTGGGGTCCGGGAGTCGCTGACTGCAGGCCTCTCTCTTTACTCTTCTCTTTCTCTCGCTCTCCCTCAGACCATGCTTAAGGACGACTCTTTGCTTCTGATACCAAATGTGTTGAAGGTGTTCCTGGAGAACGGACAGATCAAGTCCTTCACGTTCGACAGCCGGACCACTGTCAGGGTGAGTGTACACAACATTTTCAATTTCAATTTTCAATTAATCATATTAGTTAATTACGCCACCACGTTTGACCACAACCTCCATCGTAATCTGCCCCGCCCCCCGCCCAACATGCAGATTTATTTTTTGGGAGCGGTTCTCTTGTGTTGAGAAGGTGATCTGGTTTCGCTTCCAACTATCAGCTATCAATTATATTTATTTTTATTTGAGCTAAACTGGTGATAAGGTGCACTTTAATCTAATATATATGTATATATATATATATACATATATATTAGCCAGCCCCTGTGAAAAAAGTTGTGTATTTAAATATAATAATAGTGTACTTATATACTATATCCTCTTGAGACCCTGTGTCCTCATATGTGGACATTACATTCTGCTTCTCTGCACCATGGTACTTCATTTTTTAAAACGTTGACCCTTTGGCCTCATATGGAGACGCTTTCCGTACCATCTAGTGGTTACATGACAGCATTACACTCAATTGATTGAAAACAAGATGGTAGGAATCCCAGTCAAAGGTTTCTACAGCCAGTTCAGACAGAGTCATGGGCCAGTTAAAAATTCCTATCCAATTTTATGTTTGAAACTAGTTCATGTACTTACTGTAGAAAGTCTAAATGGCAAGAATAATAATAAAAAAAAAGTTAATTTAGGTCCTACTAATCTGAAATAGCTAGGAAAATTTTTAAGGTTATTTGGTGCCAAATCTTTCATTTTGCGTGGATATATTTAAACTGTGATATACTTAAAAAGTTTACCTTAGGTAGTTAAATGTAGCTAAAATAACTTATGACTAAATAACAGCTGACGCTTGCAGTAGTGAAATATCCTGATTTTGTTTTTATCAGTTTATGTACACCCCTCAAAATAAAAAACAAATAACATTTAATAACATGTTTAATATGTCTTTAATGTTTAGTTGGACAGCTCAGACAAAAATACTTAAATTATATTAAATAGTGGCAAAAATAACATATGACTAGTATACTCAGTATACATGAATGCAAATTTATATTATTTTAATTACAAACAAGTAGTAATTATGTACAAATTAGTGGTTCCAAAATAGACCTATTTCTGAATCATTTAAGTATACTTTTTGTTCCCCAAGGAAGATAATAAACTGCTATGAACGAACACTGTCTCTGCTGCTCCATGCTGTTTACACACTAAGAGCGTCACATGTGCAGCGTTCACTGCTTGAGCCGCACTTCACAGATCACATCAACTAGTGCAGTTAATCACAGTTAATCACAGAATATTGTCGTGATTAATCTGAATAAATGTTTTAATCGATTGACACCACCACTACTTTTAATACAACCAAGTCATGACGTGTTTTGAGGTGTATGAGCTTCATGATTGATACTCTACAGCATGGCTGACATTTTGGGCGGACATATAAAAGACAAAGTGTAGATGAAGTGAGAGCAGTAAGAATAAATGAGCACAGATCTCGCTGTTCCCTTCGGATTCAGTACGAGACGCCTTTATGTGCCGGAGCTCGGTAGATAATGTGTGATGAATAGAGCAGCATTTTCAGTTCATAAAAAATCCTGGTCTCTGAACTCAAAAGCTCAAAGCCATTAAATTTGTCACGAGTCTGATTCCTGGTGCACTAATGCAATTAATTACCAGTATTTAAATGGAATCGAATCTTGATGTCAATGATACATAAGTGAAAGTAGATGAGAAAGGCCATTAGTGTCTTTCAGCTCGTGCACCAGGAGGACACCCACATTTTATAGCGGTCTCATTAGGACGTATTATCAGATTTTTCAAAATCTTTTCTCACTCTAAAAGCAAGCGTGAGCAAGAATGAGAAAGCTCACATCTGTCTGGCTAATTACACCAGCCGAAATTAAAATAAAATGCAAATGGAGAAACATATCCAGCAGCTAGAGTCAATTACTGTATGTGCGATGGATGATCACGAAATCAATCACGTTTGCTCCCAAAGGCTCTTTGTTTTTCATGTCTGGCTCTGAATGAAGGATGATCAAACGTGGCATGAGTTCGAGTAAGAGCCAAAAGCCTTTACGTGCTGATATTCAACCTGATCTATGAAACAAAGTTAACATTGAACCAAATGTTCCATATCACATGTGTCATAACTTAACCTTGACAAAATAAGCAGGCTAATAATGCACAGGGAAATGCACAGCTTAAATGTGAAGCTGTGTGAGGCGAAGCCCTATTCAGCCCGCATTCTCCACCACACTGTGTAATCCCTTGGACAAAAAGCCATTGGACAATATTACCAAAACAGATTATCGTCATTCATGATTCAAGAGGCAGAGAGCTCCTCCAGCAACTCCATCTATAGACCCACCCCACTAGGACATATAAAACAATATAAAATGTGAGCTATACCACAGAATAATTGGTAACACTTTACTTGGATGGTCCATTTGATGATGCTCAACATGTCTATTAAATGCAATTGAACTATAAAGTAAAAGTAAATGATTCTTTATTGAATGTAACCCAACATCCAACTCAAATCCTAACCCAAACTCTAATCTTAACATTTTAGCATTGGGTTTAGGGTTAGATTCAAAGTTTAGGTTAGGGTAAGGGTTAGGGTTAAGTGTAGGGTTAGATTTTATGGTTGATTAAGGGTTAAGGTTAGAGTTGTTTCTATTTTGAATCATTTACATTCAACATATGGTTAAGTTGCAGTTAATAGACATTCAGTTAAATGCTAGTTGTATGTTAGTTGAGCATCAACGAGGCCATCAAACGGACCATCCAAGTAAAGTGTTACCGAATAAATTACCTTTTTTAACCTATCGAAGCTTTATTTAGATAAAGAGACACCAAATAAAACTGCCAAAACAGTGTTTTTCCGTGGTTCTACCATTACACAATACGTAACTCTTTGGTGGAAACCCTTATCCACCATCCAACCCAACACCAAGAAGATGAATAAAAAAGTTTCACCAGTGAAACCACCACAACTAAATCCCATTTACCTACAAACTCTGTGTAAACCCAATGGCATTGGCATTCTCTCATTGATTTAGCCTCCGGTCAATATTACCAAAACACCCAGATTATCAACATTCAAGATTCAGGAGCTATATGTGAGCTATACCACAGAATAAATATTTAGAAAAAGAGAAATCATTAAAACTGCCAAAAAAGCAGTGGTTCTCCCACTTTGGGACACCAAAAGGGGGGATAACGATTTACCAGGGGAATCACTACAACTAAATCCCATTTATGTCAACTAAATGATCATTTCAGTGTCTGAAAACTCTGTGTAAACCCAACGGTATTGGCGTTCTCTCACTGATTTAGACTGATTTAGCCTTCGGTCAATATTTCCAAAACCACCAGATTATCACCATTTAAGATTCAAGAGGCCGAGAGCTTCTCCATCCAGCAACCCCATCTCTAGGCTGATTGAGTCTCTATGGCACTCACTAAATAATCCATGTCCCACCCCACTAGGATTATCATCAACAAATCCACACGTATAACAGATCAGATCATATCAGCATGGCTCCTCAGACCTCCAAGATGTTCTCCACAAGCTCTCCACGTTAACTGTGTTAAGCAGAGCCCCAGCGGGGTTGCTGAGGAGCGTACGGCGTCTGCATACCGGTATTAATGAGCTTCCCTCATTATTATTCCAAGACCTTTTCCTAAGGCATAGCCACGAGGCATCGAGAAGCCCTCCTGTATATGTGTGTGTTTCTGCAGGAGCACGTTCAGGGCCAGCTCCGATCATTAATTCAATTGATTTCTCTGCTGCATCAGTGGAGCAAATGTCAAACGTGTTTACGAAGCGCGCACGCCTCTGTCACCCTCCTTTTACACCACATTAGGTATAGAAGATCTTCTGAGGCCGTGCATGGTCAGGTCCTTTGTTTAGAAGCTGACAAGTAAGGCTAGTTACTGCCTTAAGCAGAAAACTTGAAACACAGTTAATATTAAAGGTGAGATGCTGAAGGCTGTGGTCATGACTGTGTCTCTCAGGTTTCACCTCCAGCTTTAGAGCATTAGTTGGGGTTGATTAGGTTTGGAGCTCAGGCTCAGTATGGAGGTAAATCTGTAGGAGAAGGGTTGGTCTACACAGGCTTAAAGAATCTAATAAAACAAAGCCTTGTTTTCTCTTCTATAGCCTTTCAACATGATGTGATGCCCTCAATACATTATTTGCCGTTCTGAGTTTGGGGCGAAGAGTGAATAAGAGTCTCTGCTGGTGGAGCTGCAAAGCCATTTATCAGAGAATTAATACTAATAATTGGCATCACTGTTTGTGCTCTCTCTCAGTCAAATACGTTAAAATAAGAGAGCACTTCAGTTTCTGAATCAGTTTCTCTGATTTTGCTATTTATAGGTTTATGTTTGAGTGAAATGAACGTTGTTGTTTTATTCTATAAACTACAGACAACATTTCTCCCAAATTCCAAATTAAAATATTCTCATTTAGAGCATTTATTTACAGAAAATGGCTGAGATATGGCTAAAATAACAAGAGAGATTTCAGACCTCAAATAACGCAAAGAAAAAACTAATTCATATTCATAAAGAAGTTTCAGAAATCAATATTTGGTGGAATTACCCTGATTGTTTTTAATCACATTTTTTTTTATGCATCTTGGCATCATGTTCTCCTCCACCAGTCTTACACACTGCTTTTGGATAACTTTATGCTGCTTTACTCCTGGTGCAAAAATTCAAGCAGTTCAGTTTGGTGGTTTGATGGTTTGTGATCATCCATCTTCCTCTTGATTATATTCCAGAGGTTTTCAATTTGGTAAAATCAAAGAAACTCATCGTTTTTACGTGCTCTCATTTTTTTCTCAGAGCTGTATTTGTAATAGAGAATTATTACATGTATTCTTATGTCACAATACAGTACTACATGCATGTAGCTATTTGCATTTTATAACGCCCATTTCCTTTCAACAGGATGTGATGTCCTCGCTCCAGGACCGCCTGTCTCTTCGCTATATCGAGCATTTCGCCCTGGTTCTGGAGTCTGGAGGTCTCGACCAGAACCAGAGACTTCACCTCCTGCAGGAGAACCAGCCTCTCTCGCACGTGAGTCCGCTCTTCTGCAGCGATTTTTTTGCACAATTGGACTTATTCACACAAGAGCACACTATGATGAAAGCAGCCATCAAATATTAATATGCAGCTATCTAATTAACTGCAGAATAGCTGAGCAGTGGAGGACTGTTGTACTGTCAGTGGACACTCATTTTAAAAGCATATTAAATCTGAACTGTTTGAATCTTAACTCAACCCAAAGTTTAATGATTTTCTCCACGAGTAGTTCCAGGAGTTTCGGAGAGGATGCAACTGTAAAGTTCATTTATCAGGAGATTGAGCCTTGTCTTATTACTTGTTGCCAACTGTGATGCTACAATACATTTGTTATAATAATAATAGTGGTATTTACATTTATTAAAAATGTTCAAAAACCCAAACACCCTGGTTTTAGCTGACGCCACCCTCTTTTTCAAATTTGAAAAAGGCTAAAAAAAAAACAGGAGGCGTAGTTTTGAAGGGGAACTGGATGATGTATGGGTTTAGGGGCAGGGCAGGAGGGTGAGAGAGCTGATTGGCTGAGCTGCAGCAGCAGCAGTGTGCCTCAGATAGTGCACACCTATAGCACAGTTGAACCTAAGAGGGCGCTGCAGAGGTGGAAATTACCACAATAAAAGCAATATTTTTATGTTTAGAAGGAAGATGTTTATAATTTTTTTATGAAGGGCTGGTATGTTTTGAAGAAACACATTTCAGCTATTAATAAAAAAATAATAATAATTTAGGATTTAGCTGCCCTTTTTTAATTTTCAGTTTGGACATGAGGCGAAAATGCTGACAAAACCTTCAGTTATTTATAAAATATCCAGATATGTGTGGACAGGGTCTAAACTGAAGGAATAAAATATATATTCACGCCCACAGCAATTGGAGAATGCTGGAGGAAACCGTTTTATTACTGTCTCATAAAGTAGCCTTTATGTTTTAGGAAATCCTCTTTGCTCTGCTGTTTCAGGTGGTGCACAGAACCTATTTCCAGGGGATGAAGTGTTTATTCCGAATATGTTTCTTCCCCAAAGACCCAGCTGACTTATTAAGGCGAGACCCTGCTGCGTTTGAATACCTCTACATACAGGTAAGGGTTTTAAAGCTGCTGGAGGCTCGTCAGCAGAAACAGTTCAGAGTAGAAGTGTGTGTATATTACACACAACAACAAAAATGGTACCACTTTAAAAGAAGACTACCTTTATAAAGGGTTTATAAATGGTTTACAATTAGTTTATGAATGTGACTAATTAGGTTGTAAATGCTTAATGCTTAAAAAATCATTAATAATCAGTTATGACACATACATAAGAAGGGCAACAATATAGACAGCTGTGGGTTCACTATTTGGCAAACAACAGGTCATTGTTGCCCTTTTCTGTGTTATAACTGATTATTAATTTACAACCTTTAAAGGCATTTACAACCTAATTAGCAATCATTAATAAACTAATTGTAAACCATTTATAAACCCTTTATAAAGGTAGTCTTATTTTAAAGTAGTACCCCAAAAATGGGTCTCTTTCCCTTATATTATACATATTTTCTTACGTAACAGAGCCGCAATGACGTCATCAAAGAGCGCTTTGGGATGGACTGGAAAGCTGACGTTACCCTTCGATTAGCAGCTCTGCATATTTACATCACAGTATCAATAGCAAGACCAAACCAGAAGATCTCCCTCAAGCATGTGGAGTAAGTCTTTGAAGTGTTTAGTGGAAATGCATAAAGAGTTAAAGTTTACTGAAGTTTTTTTTTTCTGAAGCTACTCTTTGTAAATGGAGATACCTATCCTATACCCCCATATCTTTCTGAATCCACAGAGTATCTAATAATGGTTTTCTTACAACATTATATCAACAAAAAGTATTTGCCCTCCTACATGTCAAACTAAATTTTATATCAGACATATATAACCTGAGCGAATATAAAAAGCACTTTTTAAATGCACAGGCTACGCCTCTTAGCATCAACGTGACTCGGTTCTGATACATCAGCTCACAGAAGCAGCCTTGTGCTGATCCACATCGCCCTAGAAGTGATAAGTGGAAAAAGCGCCATCTACTGTACTGTAACCACTCAGAGAGAAACAGCAAGACCAATTGTGCTCTTTCAGGGCTCTGGCAGCTGATGGCAAGCTGCATGACCGGGATTCGAACCAGTGATCTCCCGATCATAGTGGTAGTGCCTTAGTCCGCTGGAAAACTCAGAACCCAAATTAATAGTTACTATGAAGGAGTTATTAGTGAACTACTATAATTATCAGTTTTTAAGTATCACTAGATTCTTCTTCTTTTAATTGTACAGTTTTTACCAAACAAATACATCCATTCACTCACTAACATCATAATTTACGTATATCATCATTACATTCACACATATACATTTTATTCAATTCCAGCAACTTCCTGGTGCAGAATTCTTTTATTTGTGTTGTCAATGAGTATAAATTCTTGTATGCCACAGGCTATTAAAGAGCATACACTAGTATAACATCTAATAACATCATCCAGCTCATATCCATGAACACCATGACAGCAGACCTATCTTATCTTTCCAGGAAGGAATGGGGTCTGGAACCTTTCCTTCCTCTTACCTTGCTGCCGACTGTGAAGGAGAAGAATGTGTGTAAGACTCTTTCCCAGCTGCTGAAGACATATCAACACCCCCCACCTGCTGGTAACAAGGTACAGCCCTAATGCAAAACCTGATTGCCTATAAATCCTTCTGCATGTCAGCATGTTTATAATGCACAATTTATAGCTTTAAACGAAATATAATCCAGAGAAGAGCAGGACACAGCTGTACTCAACTTAATAAAGAAATTTACACTCCTACTACTAATAAAACATAAAAACTATGAATAAACATAGTAAAACATAAAAAAAATAAAATAATGTAAATAATCGGCTAATAGCAAAGTACAAACTTAATCTATAAAGAGACTAAAAGTGCAGTTAAAACACTTTAGGGAACAGCTAGTTGCGAGTTGTGAGGTGTTATCTTGTGAGCAGTGTTAATTTAGCCACTTGACTAAAATGTATAATAGTTTTAGTCACATTTTATCCATTTACATATTATTAGTCTAGTTTAAGTCAATGAAAACAAACAACTTTTTAGTTTGTATTTCATATTTTTATGATTTTGACCTTAACATTAACAAGTTAACATAAAAACAAAAGCTATGAAGATTTGCATGTAGCGTTGCTATGGAACGAGAAGAGGTGACCAGATGTATGTTTCACTGGACTTCACTGAAAGACATAAAAAGCTCATTTTACATTTTATCCCAAACTGCCGGCTGCACATGCACATTCCTGATAAAGTACCGGTAAAGCCCAGGATTTATACCAGTAGATGTGAAACTATCAATTAATCCACCTGAGATCACACACACACACACACACAATTCTGCAGGAATCTTAAGATGCTTGTGTGAGACGCTTGGTTAAAATGATATGTTTTGAGATCTGAGAACAAATTTTAACAGAATAACAGAACGTAGCTTCTTAACACAGACATGATTGTCCATTTAAAGTGCAACTAAACTCCCTGATATTTGCTGAAAAGGGCTAAAAAATGGGAGAGGTAGTTTGGAAGTGGTACTGGGTGATGTATGGGTTTAGGGGCGGGGCAGAAGGGAGAGCTGATTGTGAGACACAGATGGTTGGACATCGTTGAAGGCGTCTGTAGACATGCAAAACCTGCATGCTGGTTTGATCACAAGGCCTAAATACTTATATATTTTCAGTATTTGAATGACCATCTTCAGATATAATAGACTGAAAGCTTTTTTCTGTTTTGATACTTGTAGATACTGCCTTATGGAGTTAAGCTGATTATATAAATCACTTACAAATATGACAAAAGCTACATTTGCATATATTTGACAAAGCAAGAATCTCCCCAGATACACTAAAAGCGGGTTTGATGCACGTAATTGTTGAGTAAAGGCAGCCGTGCCTGAGAAGCACAGTAGAAACACATTGCCCCCTGCTGGAGAAACTGACTGAGCTTTTCTTTTCTTTCTATTCTGTTCTTTTCTCTTCTCTTTTTTTTGCAGGTTCCACCTCTTCAAGGAAAGTTACAGTACATGCGTGTGCTGAACGACCTTCCGCCGTTTGGAGGACTGTTGTTTCACACAGTTGGACTGGTAATGTTGAATTAAATACGTTAGAATTAGAGTTAGAATTACTTCTGAAATTTGGCATTAATTCATCTTTATAGCAGATACCATGTACACAGAGTTGAATCAATAACTATACCTGTCTCTTCCTTTTCACAGGATGAAAAACATACAGCTACTACATTGTTGGTGGGCCCGAGACATGGAATCAGTCATGTAATCGACCTGAAGAATAACCTCACAACAGTCCTGGCTGAGTTCAGCCGCGTAGCAAAGATCCAACTGTTCCGGGAACACCAGGGAGTCGCCCGCGTCGAGGTGGCTATCGTCGAAGCTAAGGTAAAAATATATATAAGGACATGCTAATCTCACCTTGTACAGCTCTGGAAAAAATTAAGAGAGCTCTACAGTTTCTGAATCAGTTTCTCTGATTTTGCTATTTATAGGTTTATGTTTGAGTAAAATGAACATTGTTGTTTTATTCTATAAACTACAGACAACATTTCTCCCAAATTCCAAATAAAAATATTCTCATTTAGAGCATTTATTTACAGAAAATGAGAAATGGCTGAAATAACAAAAAGATGCAGAACTTTCAGACCTCAAATAATGCAAAGAAAACAAGTTCAAATAAGAGTCCAGAAATCAATATTTGGTGGTATATCCAAAAGGTTTTTAATCACAGTTTTTTTCATGCATCTTGGCATCATGTTCTCCTCCACCAGTCTTACACACTGCTTTTGGATAACTTTATGCTGCTTTACTCCTGGTGCAAAAAATCAAGCAGTTCAGCTTGGTTTGATGGCTTGTGATCATCCAGTATGTAATGTTAATTGCTGTTTGTGTCTACTTTTTGTTTGTTTTAGCCCCTGGTCTTGTTGATGGAGTGGCCGGACGCATCAAACTTTGCCTGCTTGATTTCTGGTTATTACAAGCTCTTCGTGGATCCCAAAAGGACTATCTACTACAGGACACCTGGTCAGTCTCATATGATCAAGGCAGGTATGTTAGTAGTCACCTCCTTGGATTTTAAAAAACGATAGGGGGCAACATGTTGACAACGTTCAAACCTGGTATTAAACTGTGTCCTGGGTGATCTGATTACAAATTACTGTCACATGAATAGCCATTAACACTACATTATACTGTCCCTTTTCAACGATTTCTTACATAATTTCTTCTGGAGTAGAACTCTTGTTACAGTAAGAGTTTTAAAGCTGCTTGTTAGGGCGTTTTCACAGCAGAAACTATTTGGTTTTGTTAAAACAGACTCATTTTACTCGTTTCAGCAGATCAGTCATCAGTAATCAGCACTCAATCAGCACACAAAACAACTGGACCGAGACCCGATAGAGGAATTCCAAATGAACTGATACAGGATGAGAAAAGGGAGAAGGAAACAAGGAAGAAGAGGGCGAGGAGGTGGTGCAGGTAGAGAGGAAGTGAGGGTTTATATCGGGTGTAGAGTGGGCGGAGTAAGGGTGTGGATCAATCCCCCAAAATTAAGTTAAATTCATAACTCCACTAAACGGTTGTTCAGGTGCAGTTTAACCTGATTTATTAGCCAGATAATTAGCTACCACAGCTATGAACAAACTCTGTCTCTGCTGCTGCTCCATGCTAAGCAGTTTCACACCGAACGCCGTATGTGCAGCGTTCACTGCTCACAGCCACGCAACTCTATGAGACATTTAATCAAAAACAGTTTAAAAGTTTAAAAGGTGTGAAAACGCCATTAGAGTCCTCGGCTCAAATCGAGATGTGGCAGCTAGTTTTGTTTGTGCACCAGCCACAAGTACAGCCTTAATCTATTTGCTCGTTACTGTTGCATGCTCAGCATACTCATATATTCATGCATACAGTGGACTTCATGGTCTTGTGGATATTATTTATTTATTTATTGGGATGTGACGGGTTAATATACCTTCGAATTTGAGTGATCAAACCAAAACCCTGTACTTTATACCATAAACTGGCCGCTAATGATCTGATCACCCAGGGCGCATGTTAAATCCAGGTGTGAAGGAGGTCTTTAAGGTTTATTAAGATTATCTTTCCCTTCCACATACTCTTCTTATTCCACTGCAATTTTAATTTTAATGAATGCCACAGTGGAAGATGCATTCAAAGCTGGCAATGATAAGCAGCATCAGCCTGATGTTTACCATTTTACCATTCTGTGCATGATACCTAATGAGGAAAGATAACTGCTTTCATGATTAGTAAGTCATCGATATATAACATTTAAGAGCTTAACGAGGCACCAGCTATGTTCATGTTCTCTGGGATTTTAATTAGTCATAGGAATCATCCATTTCTTCCTGCTGTTCTCGATCTCAATCCTTCCATCCTCATCTCGAATTAACTCATGGACGCTTGAGTCATTTTCTGTTCCTAACTGAAATGACATGCAGGATTTGTTCATTTCTCTGTGGCCTGCGAACATTTAATCCATACAATTCAACCATACATTGGATCGCTGTCTCCATCTACCGTGGTCTGCCAACGAGGACGACCACAACATCTCATGACATTGCCAAAGACTTTTATTCAGCCTCCATCTGTGAGATCTCCCTCAGCCTCTGCTTTTGCCATCTGGACTCTCATCCATCTACCATGTGACTCCTCCTGTCTGTTCAACTCTTCTGACGATTCTGTCCTTCAGATTTCAGAAGCTCCCACCCTCATTCCCGCTCTGGAGCCTCTGCGTCGGGTGGCGGTCGGCGAGAAGAGAGAGAGGGATCCAGAGAGGCATCGCAGAAGACCTCTGCGGCACCACCAACACCAGCAGCACCACCAGCAGCACCGTCACAACACCTCGGCCTCTGTCATATTCATTTGAAGGAACAGCAGCAGCTGCGGGAACTTCAGATGCAAGCAGACGAGCAGCTGGATATTAACGAGAACCTGATTTCCCAGGGGCAGAACCGTTCCCGTACCAAGTCTGATCCCACCCTAAAGAGCACTGAATCAGTGGCAGAACCTGGCAGCCCAAATCACGAGAGCTCGGGCTTCAGGGGCCGGGCCAAAACCCTGGAGAACTCCCAGCGTTCAGGGAGGTTCTTCTGCGACTCCTGCAAGGCGAAACTTAAGGCTGGGGGAGTGACGTCAGAGAAGGGAATGTGTGGGAAGCTCGTCCTACAGTGCACGAACGCTTGCTCCTCCCGCGACGGAGGAGCCGTGGATCTCATGGCCCTCCCCCCTCCTGGGAATGAAGAAGATGAGGAGATGGATGAAGGAGGAGGGAAGTTGCAGCCTCCTCCTCCAGCTATAGCAGCACCACCCCCAGGGTTTCGAGATAACAGCTCTGATGAGGACGACTCTAAAAAGAAACGGAAAAACGCTGCGGCGGCTGCGGCTGCTGCCGCATCCAACACAGCTGCAGCATCTGCTGCGGTCATCCGTGAGGATGTACCAGTGACACTGATTGATAACGTGGCAACCAGGACAGTGCGAGACCATGCCCAGGAGCTGGATGATGCATTAGTGTCCACTCTACAGGCTCTGGAGGCACTAGCTGCATCAGAAGACTATCCTCATCATCATCAGCAGACTCCACAGACAGCAGGTGGACATAACATAAGACTTAACAAGTGCTAGATGTCCACTGATGTTCTTATACATTCTTATATGTATGTTTGTATGCACTTTAAATGCAAAGACAAGACAAGATAATACAGCGTAACAGCATGTCTACTACTGTATCAATATTATATTAATAAAATTAACATTTAATTAGTCAGCTAAGTGCACTGGTTAGCTGTAAGTACAGCATTTGGTTACAGAGGTGCTACTGTCAATTCAATGTAGAGTACCAGCTCAGCAGAATATACAATAGAATTCAAGTCACCTATGGTACACTTGCCTGCAAAGATGTAGGTACCCCAAGCCAAGCCAGATTACACATTTTGCTCATTTTTGAAGTGAAAAAAGTAAATATATAATTTATATCAGGACATATTTTATGTTTATGTTAAAATCTCTTGAATGAATTATTCTATACATACTTTTATAATGATATCTGTGCGACTGGTAAGGTTTTACTCAGCGACTTTTCCTTGCAGATCATGTTTGTGCAAAGTAAAATTTTACGTAGGTCCTTTGCTGTGGAAGCATTGGTTTGCCTTTGTGACCAACATACCAGCAGTTCTATCTAAAAGTTTACTTATATTTTCTTGACTTCCACAGTTCCCCTGAAATGCCATTTCAGGCAACATTTTAAACAGAGAAAAAAGGGAGCTGGGGTCTCTTTAGTTAGATAGTTAGCATTAGTTAAAAAGTTCACCAGTTGCTTCGTGTGTTAGCACACAATTTATTATGCTATGACAAATGCTAAAAACAGTTCCTAAGGATTCAGTTAAGGCCTAAACAAACAGTTATTTTTTTAAGTGCTGTAAAGGTTGTGTTTACTTCTTTTCACTTATTTTCTTTCCAGTAAAATACTGCAGAAAACTACTAGAATATATTATATATCTTTGCTTTGTGTTAATATTTGCGAATGCACTTATTTGTGTTGTGATTTTTAAAAGTGTTTCTTGTCTCTCACAGGGTTGATTGTTTTGGCAGCCATTACTCCAGAGTCTTCTCTCGATTCTGGCCATGAGACAAACTCATCCGAGCTAACTGATGTGTCGGAGATGGTGTCGGCCATGAAGCAGCACCAGAATCAGGCCTACCTTTTGGCCCACCACATCAACAAGGAGCGGATATTCAGCCGACGTGACTTTCCCTTGACAATCCCCGGCTGCACAACACAGGCCATTGGAGGAGGGGCTTTCTCCATGGGTCAGATCCGTGGTGGTTGCCCACCAAAGCCTGTAATTCTCACTAAGACTATGCCCTTGAAAGTCAGTCACAGTCAAGGGGCCACTCCCTTTGGAACTCCTTCAGAGCAGGGTAAGACTTTGGATGGGGTAAAGAATGCACAGGATGCAGAGAAAGCAGTATTAGAACCCACCAAAGAGTGCTCGGCAGAGCCTGTTCTTCAAGCACCTGAGGAGTTAAAAGTTCCTGATCAAGAGGGAGCAGCTGAGGCCAGCAAAGATGAGAGATCGCTAAGTTCTAAAGATGGCAAACTGACCCCTAATACCTCTGAAAAAGATAAGGAGAAAACCTCTGGACATTCAACCCCAGAAACTACCAACAAAGCCTTACCTATTCTCTTGCCTGCAGACAGAACTTCTTCTGCTAAGATTTTGCCAACAAACATGTGCCAAGATGCCGAGACTGCCTCTAGTGAGACCACTAAGCCTTCTAGTTCAAAGGCTCTACTGCCAGCTGATGACTTGTTCTGTACCTGTCCAGTTCGGCCAGAGCCTGGGCCACAACTGCGACTAAAAGACCCGCAGGCCCAAAAGGTGGTTGTTTTCCATTCGTCATCTCCTACTGATGATGAGCGCCTCCGTGCCAAAGGACTGCAGTTAGCCAGCAACAAAGAAAGCGCAGTTAGAACACCTGAGATAAACTTACCTAAACCTAAAACCCATCCTCCAGCAAAGTATTCCCCGACTATGCCTGTGAAAACAGAAAGGAAAGATGCACCCGAGGCCAAGACAGATAGCTCCAAAAGTAAAGCCTCTACTGAACCACAGAAAAGCACTAAAAGCGTACCTGTCCTCGTAGATACAACACATGTTTTGAGCAGCGGAGAAAAGGGTGCGACTATTCCTGGAGCAGAGTATAAGAAGCAGGCGAACAACAAAGGCAAGTCGCAGCGTAATGCTCCATTTCTGAGCATTCGGAATCTGATTTCAGCCACGTTTCCCGCTCGTCTGCGGCGGGAGACAGATGAGCGACGTGCACAACTTCAGAAGGTGAGGCAGTACGAACTAGAGTTCTTAGAAGAGCTGCTAAAACCTAAAACATCACAGGGGGAGTTCTTGCCCCAAGGGTCCTCTCCTATCCCCTCGGGGACTCCATGTGCCTGCCAGCTGCGCACAAGCCCGGTACAAAAAGTCCCCGGCATCTCTCGAGAGCAGCGACGCAGCTGCGACTGCAAGAGGATGTGTAGGGGAATGCGTCTCCCTGATACCCCCGTAGGTTCTGTAATGGAGCAGAGAGGAAGGGAAAGGACTGTCTCTGAAAGTCCCACTGCAAAATCGAAATCTCCACATCTTCAAGGGGCCACTAAGCGACCCCAGACTTTGGAGATCAAAACCACACGAATCCGCTCCACAAGTCTGGAGTCGAGAGAACCCAGAGACACGCCGACGTCATGTTTACCTACATGCACCTCCCGCTCAGAATGCATTGGAGCGCCACAGTACAAAAAGCTTCAGAGAAGATACAGCATAGGGGAGATTGACAACAATGACAGCACACCCCTGTACGCTGAGGTCAAATCGACTAAAACAAAGAGCTTAGAGAAGGAGATGGAGAAGGTTAGAGCTACAGGGCTAAGACTTCCAACTCCGGTGGAACCCATTCACACTCAAGATGCGAAAAAGAAGGGAGTGTTCTTCATCCAAGGTGAAGAACTTCTTCGGGAGTGTCGGGAGGGAACCACAGAAGTTCTGCTAGGCTTACCGAGTGAGGACAATGAGGACAGGGAGAAATGTTGCTCCTTTTGTTTCTGTTACCGCAAGTGTGAGGCAGCTGACGAGAGCAGTGAGAAGGACGAACTGTCGTATTCAATTCCTCTCCAGGTCTTGCCTGGGATGCAGCTGGACTCAAGAGCTTTGCCTGTAGTCAGTAAGACTTTGCAGGTGCTTGATGCTGAAGATTGCAGTGGCGAGGAGGAGATAGAGGAGGAGGAACCACAAACTCAGGAGATTGACCTGCGGGCCTGTGGCAACTTGGAGATGAGCTTGGCTCGAGTGCAGTCCCTGCAGGGAAAGACTTTCTGCCTACCTGATGGTTTTCTAAACGCACAACTCGATGCCAATGAGCTGCTTACTATTTTACGTCAGTGTGCCAACAGTCCCCAGATTGAGGGTGAACCTCGCATGCCTTCTGCGAGGTTGGCAGAGTACAAGCAGGAACTCGCAGTCCGCTTTAAAGAGTTCAGGGCGTCGTGTAGACGAGTGGCGAGCGTTGAGAAAAGTCCCTCGCGAATGTTAAGTGCTGTCACGGCCAGCTTCCAAGTGCTGTGCAGCCTCACTCAGACGTTCATTCGGTTGGTGCGAGGCGTGCGATCGGAAGCCCAAAGGCTACAGCTCCTACGGAAGGTCGAGGAAGTCGCGGTGAACTACACTTTGCTACTTCGGGCTGCCGAGGAGGCTATGGGACACTCTAGCAGCTTACCCACAAAGAGTGCAAGTCCACAACTCCCCACCTCAACCAACATGGGCTCTCTTACTCGTCCTATTAAAACTTTGCCCAGCAAGTGAAACTTATTTTTGCACAAAAGAGGATCTGAGAGCATGAGCAATGTTGTACAACACTCTTAATCGTTTCTTAACCATTTTGTTTACATTTTAGCAGATTTTTCCATGGTTCACTGTCAGCCAGACTACAGACTACATACTTAAAGTCCATTACATGTTTACAAAGTTGTGCCAGCACTAAGTTGCTCTACTGTCCTACGAGACAGAGACCTCTGACTACCTTGCACTCGTTTGTGCCAAGTGGGGAGACCAATACAGCCGTCCCTCACCTCCCTGCAGAATGAACCATCAGATCATCAGAGCTGCACACCCAAAGCTCTGGAAGTTGTGGATCACTGTCATTGTCAACAGACTCCAAAAGATTTCTTTGATGTTTAATCGTTCCCATGTTATAAAAGATTAATCTGGGGTAATCATATGTTATGTACAAAAGAAAAGAAAACTGTAACCAATAGGAAACCAGAGGAAAAACGCATTATTATATCAAACCCATGCCCTGCGGCGACACTATTGCAGAGAAAATGTTGCGTAGCAGATTCTGTGAAGTAGGTAGTGAAAGCAATGGTTAATTGGTGACGTGCTTGTTTGTACATTTTTTGATTCTTGTGACATGAATTTGAGTACTCCCTTGTTGCAATATTACGGTCAGTGTTTGGACATACAGTATATTTATCTCCACCACAGTCTAAATTGCCACGTTTGATGAGGATGTTCACGAACACACTGAGGAATTGGAACACCTGCTCAGGGCAGACTATGTAGCAGAAATCGAGATTCACTGATGTAAATCCATTGAAACACTTTCAGGCACTTTTCCCATCATAAAACCTAAAACAAACCACGTGCGCTTCACCTGACCTCACAATAAAAAATAAAAATTAAAAAATAAAAAAGATGAAGGAAAAAGGAAACAGTGCATTTTCACAATGTTCACAACGAATACAACGAAGACTTATTTAGGAACAAAGCTTGGGTAGTTTTAGCAGGGAACAGTGTGATAATGAAACCCATCCAGAGATCCACACAATAAATCCACATCACTGAGTTTTATCACTGAGCTTTATGGTAAATTATACTGTTTGTATACATGTATAGATGTAATGACGGCCAAAAGTCCTTGCTTTTCTAACAAAAACAAACAAAAAAAAAACACGTTAATGTTTAAAAATGTTTCAGCTTTCCCTATATCTGAGCTTCTCGGCTATATCTGATTTAAACCCTTTCTTTTTTATTTTTTCTTGTGTTGTCATCCATTGTGCATTCCAGAGGATATTGAAGAAACCCACAGAGTAGTTTTATATGTATTTTAATAAAATCAAACAGCTGTTTTCTGTCTGAGAACCTCTGTCTCCTCCTCCTCCTCTTGCAAAATTCACGATTGAAACAGTACAAACCAAGTAGGAAGAATCATCATAATAATAACCCCTCTCTCTGTTGTTCTGGTGTTTTTGCATGTTTACCCCTCGATTCTTTCCCCTGGATTTATAAGAAGCGGACACTGTGTCACTGAGTCAACATGCTGCTGGATGACTGTTATATATATATGGATGATGGATGAGCGTGCGATATTGTTTAAAGTCGAAGAAAATACAAAAACCAACGTTTCCGAGTGGGATTTTCTCACAAAAGTGTATTCTTCTTCTCTATTTAACTTGTACAAACATTGTAAAGGATATGAGATATTTGTGAAGCTTAAAAAAAAAATTACATTTTGAGAATATATTCAATACTAGCATTGTGAGGATTTCCCCAAATCCTTCACTGTTTTGTAAAGGAAAATATCACAACTGTATCTTATCATTTATAGTAGTAATGTATCATAGAGATAAATAGTATCTATATTTTAAAGAGTATATTACAAATATACAGCATGGGACATGTTTATTTTTATAAAACACATTAATTACAATGCTACAGTTTCTTCATGGGTCAAACACATAATTTGGACTTTTTTTTTATGTTTTGTTTGGGTAGCGTTTTAAAATGTAGTTTGTCCCTGTTTTTCATTGATTTCCTTTCATGTATATGTCATGATCATCTTAAGTCCTTTTTGAGTTCCTGTCAATATGTTTGCCCTCACTGTGGTCTTCTGTCTGTGTGCAACGTCATGTTTAAAAGCAATAAAGGAAACTAAAGTTATTATTATAAGTATATTAACATATTAATTATCTGTTAATAACTGTTCACAGCTTATATTGTTTTTATATTCATATTGTTTGATACCGTATGTGTTCTTTATTCCAGGTTTACACAGATCAGTGTACTTTTCACACCACACAACTTTATCTAATTCGAATTCTTATAGTGTTTTTGCTCATTAAAAAACATAAAACATTTTTAACACACATGAGAACTGTAATGTAATGTAATGCCATGCATGAGACTAGGGATGCACTGAATATTTAGAGAAACTGAAAATATTAAGGCAAAAACTGCAAAAAAAATAGTTTTTTTGAAGTCATTTTAAGTCATATTTGCATTATAAAATCTATTCTAACATTTTCAGCAGCAGCACTGCTTTATACACTTCTTCTCATTCAGTGTGTTTTCTTTCTTTTCATGATTTTTACATTGTGAATGTAATATTGAAGGTCTTCTAGTTACACAGGAACACCTGCAGAAAAGTATTCAGTAAAATGTTAAGTACTAGTGCATCTGAAAAATTAGATCATTGAAAAGTTACTTCTCTGTGTATTACACACAGAGTGATCAATTTTAGGCGTTGATTTCTTTTATTGTTGATGATTACGGATGATTACATCCAATGAAAACCCAAAAATCTGTGTTTTAGAAAATTAGAATGTTATATAAAACCACTTGGTACTTTTGGCAGTGTGCCAAGTCCTGCTGGAAAATGAAATAAGCATCTCCATAAACGTTTTTTCGTTTTCATTGGCTGTTATTCATAATGAGTTTCACATTTTGAACTGATTTACTGAAATAACATAACCTTTCAATGATATTCTAATGTTTTGAGATGCTCTAGTATGTTTCTGACTAAAATTGCTTTACTTAAAGGAGGACTGAAATGGGCTTGGGTTGAAGTAAAACATAAAAATTTTGTCCAATAGCCTAGCATTCTGAAATAAAGAGCTTTTAGACCACACTCCCAACAGGCTTACAATGCCAGAGATGAAAGGGCATGGTGTTACCCATGCAAAAAATAATAATTTAATTAATTTTACACCATTACCAGGCACTACTGAGGTAAATATAACTAAAAAATGCAGCCAGCTAGCTAAATGTGCATGAAAAAAATCTGAATTAGCTACTTTTGAGGTATATGTATTGTGCTTTCTTAGTCCGCAGCACTACTACATTTAAAGTTGTAGGAGGATTGTGGGGCATTAGTGAACACTTGGATTACTGAGTGGCTGTAAAACCAGTCCTTAAGTTGTGTAGTGTAAATCTGCTGCCCTTACAGGTTAACTTGGGTGGGGTGTATTGGTGTATTTTAAACGGGTGATTTAGGGATGAAGATGAAACCGGTACGAGGAGATAACTGTACCTGTCTGAATGCCGTCACCACACCTACTGCAGACCCTGGAATACTGAGGTAAGCTTTCATTACTGCGGTGAAATGCAATTATATGTAAGCGCTGCACATAAAGTGCAAAAACTAGCATTAATAAATTAAGGCAACTTTATTCTCAAAAGATCTGCATAATTAAATAGTGGTAGTCGTAATTATTTACACTGCTCAAATCCGATTTTTTGCTCAGATCAGATTTGTCTATCTTGACGGTTCACATTCTCAAATGTATGTGATCTGTATCTGTGTGTAATGTGAACGAATCTGTTCCTGAAACACCGTCTCACATGCTGCACATTGATACCTGTATAAACCTCTCCTTCTTCACCAAAAACAAAAACCCTCATATTAGAGAGACGAGAGACTCGTAGCTTTATAAAGGGAAATGGATGAGTTAGCAGCTCATATGTGGAGCATCTTTTGCTGGAGTGGAGAGTAAACAGCTGCTCTGAAGTTCATGCTCAGGTCCAGGAGGTAAAGAAAAAAGGACAGGTGGTTTGCTTTTGCTGTTCTTTTTGCAGCTATAGCTGCACAGCTGCACCAAGAGATGTGTTGTGGGTACGAGAGAAGAGAAGCATGTAGCGCTAATGCTAATGCGTAAAAGCAAAAAGATGCATGAATTCTGATTTGGATTTGACCGTTCACAATGTCGCATGTCCATGGATCGGATACGTATTTAATTTAGTACCACATGAAATTTGTCGTGTTCACAAAGCCATGAAAAAAATCTGACCTGAGCCACATTGAGCAAAAAATCAGATTTGAGTCACTTCAGCCTGGTAATGTGAACGTAGCCTGCGTTTACGTTTCATAAAGTACTAATTTATGGATGATACCTCACTGTGTGTTTGTGCACATATTTGCACATCTGTGTCAAAAGTCTCCAAAGTCTTTAGACAGCTGTTTTTTTTTTTTTTAAGTGGTGAAAGTGGTGTGCAACTATCTAAATGTTTCATTTGCAATATCAGGTATGAGATCAGTTCCAGCTCTAACATCCAACTTCCAAGGTAAGTGAACACATTCATCTCCTGGACTGGAAACAGGAAAAAAGTAAAACTGATGTAAAAATTACCTGTAACAGAGAATTCCAAAATAAAAGGAAGTAATTCAATAAGTTTGATCATGGTCACGAAGTCACTGCTTGAACTAAACAGACAGAACTGGCCTCATTTTAGGATAATCATGTTTAAAAAAAATAAAAAAATCAAATAAAATCTTCACTCAGCAGACCTGAACAACGGACACATGTTTAAAAAAAATAATCACGTTTGATTTACTTAATTCAGTGCAAGAAAAATACAATACAGGTAAGGCATGACTGCAAGTCGAAATAGTTGGCCATATGTGCATGTTTTGCCAGTTACGTGTTACACGTGAATATACACATACATTAAGTCTTGTAGTGGCATTCACAAAAAGGTAACAACTAAAATATTTAATTTATTTCAACTACAGTGAGTTTAATTGTTGACCAAGTACGAGAGCCCAGCATACATCAGCATTAAATAAAAAAAAAAATCTCTGGCAAATGGAAATTTACTGGTTTGGTGTTAAGAGACTACGTCCAAGTGAACACAGAACAAGAACCTCTCGCACAAAATAGGCATGTTTACAAATGTGCGACACACATGTAAAGAGGCTAACGGATATTACTCAAATAATAGCACAGACGACCTGCTGAAACTGATAGCATGATTGAATTTGCCTTTAAAATTAATGTTAGGGTAAAAGTCGGGGCAAGTCAGTTGGTAAAAAGTCTTGTTGAAAGTTACAATGCAGCCCAGAGCCAAATGTCTACAGGGAGGCTTGTTAAGGGCGGTGCCGGGCGTTGGTTTTAAATTAGAGCACAATTTAAGCATCTGTGACCCCATTTACCCCTCGTCATTTTATGAGTCTTGAGTATCTGGATTATATCTGGATGAAAGTGTAAAAACACCCAAGTCACATTTGAAACAGACACAAATCCAATCACTCAAACCACTGTCTGATAATCGAGGAGGAAAGAATGTAAAATTGCACATTTTGAGGCAGAAGTCATATTTAGCACAGCACAGAAAGATGCAGAATGGACAAACAACCAACGTACCATATTTTTCACACTATAAGCCAAACTTAAAATCCTTAAATTTTCCCAAAAACCATCAGTGTGTCTTATAATCCGGTGCTTCTTATGTATGAATTCTGCCAGTCAGGTATTAAGGAGCAGTAAAGTCACTACACTGAAGTACAGAGTTATACAGGAGTTTCAGTAAAGTTTCCCCAGCACCAAGGCTGGAGCAGTATTAGCATTAACTGCTAACCATGCTAAGCGCTAGCTCTTTCGCCGTTCAGAGATGAGTATTATCAGCCAGTATCCTGCTGCTAAGTCAGCCTAGCAGTGCTGGAGCAGCATTAGCATTAGCTGCTAACCACGGTAAGCGCTAACTTTTTTAAATATATCAGACTGTAGTCTTGGCGTTTACTGTGTTAAAACAAGCTACGTGGGACAAATTGCAAGCTAATATCGCCCTGGCTTACCCAAACACTCCTATCAGCCACTAACCGAGGCTAGCCTTGGTACAAATCTTGACATCTAAGCTTACTGTAAATAAACGAAAGTGCTTTACTCGCCCAGATAAAGTTTTTAGAAGAGAAATCTGTGTAGATTAACATCCAGAGCTCACTTGATTTCAAAAGGAAATGTTTTCTTAAAGAATTAAAGTTTAATTTACTGATCCTAGTTTAGCTTATTGATAGTGCGCCTTATAATCCATGAACTTAACTCGCTCTCAGTGTCTCCAAAAGTGTAAACACACCAGATAAGGGACAAGACAACACCCATACTCCATATACTGTACAGAAACTCATTATATATTTAAACATATTCTCAGCATCTTATAGTGTGAAAAATACGGTAAATACATGCGGCCAACATCTTTTTAACATACAAACTAGATTCCCGTCACAAAGTGGCCAGGTGTGAATGGGGTCACTTAGCCAGTTAACACTGACAACATTATTCACTTGCAGTAAATACAAAAATAGAAAAACATCTGAGACCCTGACTGATCAGTGTTTACCCTTGTTGAAATTTCTAGGACATGATAAAGTGACAACTTTGACTCATACCGTGGTCATATAGTTTCAAAACACACTTACACCAAATCCTGCTTTGCTTTGTATTTGTATTTATATCTGAGGGGTTAACCTTAAAGATGCTTTACAGTAGAGTAAGTTCATAACTATAATTATAATGTAGTTTTGTCGTAAGCAGGCTGCGCTGTTCTGTTCCATCCTCGTGTTCTGCAGTGTGATGTGGGCTCTGGTTAATGAGGTGGAGCTCTGTATGTATGTGTGTGTGTGTGTGTGTCTGTTGTTTAAGGTGGGGAAAGAAGGTGGAGTTAAGTGTTACATCATTGTCTCTTTGTGATGCCGCATTATGTGCTGGTTCTTTTCCGAGGGTCGTCTGAAACCCTTCTTGCAGTAGTCACACCTGTGCGGGTAGTCCTTAGTGTGGATGGAAATGACGTGGCGTTTGAAACCCGAAGCGTCCGCCGTGTTGTACTCGCAGTACTGGCACTGGTAGACTTTGCGGCCGCTGTGCGTTTTCATGTGTTTCTTGAGTTCGGTTTGTTGCCTGAAGCCCCGTTTGCAGCGTTTGCACTTGAAGGGCAGGTCCTTGGTGTGTACGGAAAGAATATGGCGGCTCAGCGTGAAAGGGTCCGAGATTTTAAAGTCGCAATGACGGCACTGGTGCACTTTGCTTCCCTTGTGCGTTTCCGAGTGTTTTTTGAGTTCCGAAGGCCTGTGGAAGCCTTTCTCGCACACGTCGCACTTGTGCGGAAAGTCCTTGGTGTGCACCGAGATGATGTGGCGTTTCAGGTCGCTGGAGTTGGTGCTTTTGTGCTCGCAGTGCGGGCACTGGTGAGTTTTGTGGCCCTGGAAGATGTCCATATGCCTCTGCAGCTCCTTGTCGTCTGCGAAAGCCTGCGGGCAGTGGCCGCATTTGAACGGCAGGTCCGTGCCGTGTTTGCTCTTTATGTGAGTCTTTAGGTTGGACTGGTCGGCGCAGCGGAAGTCGCAGTGCTGGCAGTGGTAGGGC
This sequence comes from Astyanax mexicanus, assembly GCF_023375975.1. Classification (NCBI taxonomy): domain Eukaryota; kingdom Metazoa; phylum Chordata; class Actinopteri; order Characiformes; family Acestrorhamphidae; genus Astyanax; species Astyanax mexicanus. Next base: position 2,008,454 of record NC_064417.1, read on the forward strand.
TTCTCGCCCGTGTGCGTCCTCATGTGCTTCTTGAGCTCGGACGGGTGGCGGAAGCCCTTGGCGCACTCCACGCACACGTGGGCGAAGTTTTTGCTATGCACCGCCAGCAGGTGGCGATTGAGCAGGCCCTGCTCGGCCGTCTCGTACTCGCAGTATTTGCACTTGTGGAGTTTGGGCTCCTTGTCGCGTAGGATGAGCTTGTTGGGGCTGAGGGGGCTGGCCTCGCTGTAGTGCCGAGTGTACTCCGTGTACTCGGGGATCTTCTCGTTCTTGATGATGAGCTTGTGGCTCTCCAGGTGGTTGTGGAAACTGACCTTCTTGTTGGTGGTGAAGTCGCAGTCTGTGCACTGGTACTTCTTCTTGAACATGTGGTCCGGGTGGTTCTTCATGTGACGTTTCAGGAACCCACGGGACTTGAACTTCTTCCCACAGATGTGGCAGGGGTAGACCGTCAGCGGCTGACCGTCAGGACCAATGATCACAGCTGGAACAGAGAATCATCTGCTTATATATTTGCATAGTGATAAAAAATATCTATATTTCTATAACTACAAATAGGGATGTCACCATTACATTTTTTATACAAAGTATGCAGATTCCTTATCAGACACTTTGACAATGCAGTAAAAAAAAAAAAGAAAAGAAATGAACACATCCAAATTGTAAAAAAGTTCGTCTTTAATTTTTATAAAAACAACTGTATCAAAACAACCAATTTTTATCAAAAAATAACACGAAAAAAAAAATACAAAAATTGCCATATAAATTATTTTAACTTAAATATGCATCTTTTCTTAAATAGACAAGCTAAAAAATGTCTCAACAACAATTCTGTGACAGCCATAATTAGGATCATGATTCATATTGTTTAAGTGCTGGTATTTCCCTGTATTTTTGGGAGGGAGACAGTAATAATAGTGTAGTGTGGTTTATTAGGCCTGGCAGACCAGATTTAGACTAGACTTTTACTGTATTAAAATATCTCTGAGTAGATTTACTGTATTATAATATCTTAAGAGTAGTTTTGATGTTTTTTAAATTAGAATATTTTAAAAAAAAGTTACTGAGTTTAACTAAGAGCTTGAAAGGAATAAATAAATGGTAGTGTAGCTGCATATCACTTTTTTTTTTTTTTAAAGAAGTGTGTGTGCGAGAGAGAGCCTTCAGCAATGCGACAGCCTGAGTATTCTCACTGTGCGAGTGCAGCAGAGTCTATGGTGAACTCATGTTCAAGTTTGACAAATCAGCTATCCAGATTTCCGATTTCTGATCACATGATCAGAAATTAGGGACATCCCTAGATACACTTTATTTCAATAAACTCGTACCAGTCTGGCACTGACGGGTCTCTCCCTTCCTCTTCTTCTTGATCTTCTGTTTGAGAGCTCGACTTGTACTGATGCTGTCGCTGATCTGCAGGTAAGGAGTGGGTGTACCATTCTTACTCTCTAACCGAGACTCCAGATTGTTACCTGGACATTAAAAAAAAGAAAAAAGGAAAGTGAGCGCAGGATCTAACACAGTGAATGTTCAAGTATTTATCTTAAACTCTTTGTATACAATAAATAAAAATATAACAAACCATATGCAGCAGCCCACGCCACAGGAACAAAGGTCTTATTACATGTCGAGTCTTCTAACTGTGCTTCCTGGAGGGCTGGAGCTTCATCTTCCCCAACAATCACCTCCATGTACACCTGGTCAGTCATTTCTGAAACATCTACGTAACACAATACATGATATCAGGATCATGGCTGCAGCGATTAGTCGACATAATCGACAAATTTGCCAAAAAAAATCTGTTGACACAAGGGGTAATTGGCTCACACACTCAACTCGCTCTCTGTGTCTGTGTCTCCAAAAATGTAAACACACCAGATAAGGGACAAGACAACACCCATACTTCAAATACTGTACATCAGCTTATTATACATTTACACACATTCTCAGCGTTTAAATCCCACATATATAGAGGTTTTATTGTCTTTGGAGTGATAGAGAGAAAGCAGACAGCGAGTCACTGTCGGCTGCAGACAGGGTTGCCTGTTCTAGCAAAAAATTCTGCCTAAAACCTGTATAAACCTGCCTGTCAGAACCATAAACTAGCCCAATATATATAAGGGTGCCACAGACGTTCACAACACAGCACATTTAAATTTTGAACGGTTTTTTTTTGCGGCTGCAATACATTTTCCAGAAAACACACACCACACAAAACTCGCTAAATTTTTCACCAGATTTTTTGCCTGGCTACTTCACATATATACAAGCCTCGAGCACAGTGCTAAATATGATTTGTCATCTGCATGTTACGCTACATTTTGCTCTATTATGGTTTTACATTATTACCATTTTGTCATTTAAACTCACTGGTTTCCTCGTCTCCTTGGCTGGTGTCCTTCACCGCCATGTAGACCATCTTGTCTCTGGGCAATCGGCCAGTGCTCGCCGACTCCAAAACTGCGTGCCCATTGGGGAAATCGCTCTCTGCGACCACCTCTGTTCCACCTACAAAAACATCAGAAATATACATGGTTTTAAAATGCTTTAAAATGTTAAAGCAAAGCCAGAGCATTCTGAATTTTTAAATGTTTGTAGAAGAATAAAATTCAGAATATAGAACACTTTTACTTAAAGAGTCTTCAACTTCTACAGAAGTATTTTAAACCCTGTTATCTATTCTTCTACCTACAGAGTGATGAATGTCGAACGAATGTCACCTATTTCCACATCTTCATCTTCTGCTTTAAAAATGTAGACTTTGATGACCTCAGAGCCAAACTCATCCTCCTTGGACCCATCATCGTCCTGGACCACGTCTGCAGTGATCTTTAAAGGTGTGTCACCAATATCTAGCTTCTCCCCAACGTCATCCACTGCAAAATGAGGGAAAAATGCATACCGTTACAGACATCAGTACTGAATAGAAATAGCAATATTTAACGTGTTAGCACAGAAAATACTAAATTACTAACATGAGATCATGAGGTAGTCTTCCGAGGTGCTCTTGCCATCTTCGTCGTCATCATCATCTTCATCATCGTTCTTGAGGGTAACGCTGGAAGGCATGGTCTCATGAGCCTGTATCACTGCCTCGGTGTCAGTGACCATCACCTCCTCTGACACAAGCTCATGGTCCAGGTTTTCATGTGCGGACATGAGGTCGGCCACAAAAACCTGATCGGGTACCGTCTCCTCAATCAGGTCGGTGGTGAGAACGTGGTGGTCTGCGTCCAGAGCTTCCTCTATGGCTACCTCAGCCTCCAGGATGGACTCGGACATGATCACGCCCTCTGCGGTGATCACGTCTTCATGGCCGATATCAGGTCCTTCCACAACCTCAGCCTCCAGGCCGTGCTCCAGCAGGATGCCCTCATCAGTGACCACGTCTGATACCAGAACTGCCTCAGGGACAGACACCACGATGTGATCACCGTCTATGCGTGCCATGCCCCCCATCCCTGCAACTGGAAAGAACAAAAAATAAATTGTTGCAGTTGCAGGTTTAAAAAAAGTCATTTCTATAGATACAATTATAATTTATATATTACACCCCTAATAATTATAAAGGTATTCCAACTGAGGTCAGAACCAGTAACTGATTATGACCAGGATCTCATCATAAGCATTTCAAAAGCTTATGCTTATGCAAAACTATCTTCCACAGTCTTACCAAAGTCTTGCATTATCATTGTATGGGGCATTTTCAAGTCCTGGGAGTGAAGCTCCAAGACCCCTCCTCCTTGATCCATGATTTATGATTTCTCACGGCACTAAATTCACCATAGCAAAGAAAAAAAAAATTAAATTACATAGAAAATGTAATTTCTCACATTGTTATTTGTATTGTTAATACAAATAATTGGTAATAGAAAAACATATTTGCAAAACTCATCTCATCAAATGGTACTAATCTGAAGAATCTAAAATATAAAACATATTCTGGTTTGTTTAATTATTTATTTATTTTTTTACTGATTTTTTTTTCATAGTTACGAAGACCTTCCTATTAATTTTACATAAATACTAAACACACTCACTCTATTTAACTCTACAAATGTAAGTGTTAACAAAATTCATAAAAAGTGAAATATATTCTGAGGCACATCAGCCAACATACCTTCACATTTGATGACTGTTTAATACTTATAAAAGTGTCAAACACTAAGGAACACTGTACTTGTGTCATCTGGGAGGAAAACCTCTGAAAGAGAGAACAGGACATTAGTTCAGGACCAATGTAAAATGGATAAGATTTTCCTGAATCAAACATCAAAAAGAACGTGAACTAAAAGAAGACAAATTAAAAAAATAAACATACCAATTGGGATTGATATTTGAAAAAAGTACTGTTTGGATATCGAAATCGAAATCAGTACAGAACATTTTAAAACGATACCCAGTGTATGTGTATGGTATATTTATTTACATGTTGGAGAGGTTTGTTGGAGGCTGTGGTGTTTTTGGTAGCAGTGATTTAAGACAAATTAATTTATGCATTTATCAGGAAAGATCCAATCCCCTTGATTTAGTACTGCTGATTGGTCAGTGCAGAATAAACTGAGACTGGTGCATGGACATTAAATGTAAAGTCTGTTCCCACAGAATTAAATGTAAACTGTTCCCACAGAATCTCTTTTAGACGTTGTGGAGGGAATTTCCAAAATGACGTAATGTCTCCGCCTCCCATTAATACAGGACGTTTCCAACTCTCCAGAACCAAACGCATCATTTACACACTTACACTCTCCAGCAGCTGCGCTGTAATACGAGATAATTCTGATAATATTACTGAAAATCAGTCTGTGTTTATTTATCTCAGCCCCTCCCCTCAACAGCGCAGATCTCTCCAACACACAGTCCTTTACTGCGCAAATCACAGGAGCTCCGATTCAGTTCAGCGAATCGATTCAATGAACCGAGCATCCGCTTCAGCGTCATGTTGATTCAAAAGTCAAGTTAACTTCATTATTTATGATCCTCTCCTACAAACTGTTTGTTGATTTTTAGTTTAATACATAATTTGAACACACTAACTGTCCCTTACACTTTGTCAAAATTATTAATTAATGGACCAATAGAAATTATACTACAGAAAGCTTTTATTTTCTTCCTGTGAAGCTGCTTTTTAGGAGATGCATCTTTTTGACATCACTGACATCATTTGACAGCGACGGACACGTTTATTTATTTTTGTCACTGTCATATGCAGATAATTATTCAGTACTGTAATTATGCGAGGATACATGCACCTCTTGCACATTGATTTATTCACCATTGCTCTGCTTTTTTTTTTAGCTTTATTTCTTTTTAACATATTTCTCATCTACATGTGTGCATTTGTAATATATAATTTATAGTTGTTAATAACAATCATAATTCATTTGTAGTTTATACACATCTACTTGCAATAGATATATGTGTATCAATATGTAGCCATAGTTAATAGCTATAAAGTCCAGATAGATCTATTTATCTATCCATGTAACGTATCTATCTATCTATCTATCTATCTATCTATCTATCTATCTATCTATCTATCTATCTATCTATCTATATATCGGCTACACAGACAGCAAGATAGAGATTTTTTCACCACAAGTGAAGATGTGGTTCTTCATAACTAGCTGTTTACTTTTTGGCTTTTTACAGCTATACATCATATAGATATCCAACTATATTTCTAAAGCTTGATAGAGCCTTTATATGCTGATACAAGGGTATGATATATAGCTAGGCTACATTTTGAGCATCCGCTAGAAAAGTGAATCGCGATTCGGTTCAGTAAGCTTTGGGGCAACAACAACAACAAAAGAACCGATTCAAATGAACGATTCGTTCAGAAGAGTCGGACATCCACAGAATCATGGCCATCAATTCTCATGCGCGCGCGCTGAGCTGCAGCTTGCTGTGGCGCGAGCGGCTCCGCTGCGTTTACGCAAAATTACCCGCGCAGATTTTAGTTTATTCTCTTTTTCTTCTTCCTCCTCAGCAGCTAACGACACTTTTAAAGCCCAGACCGAGCCAGGAGCCCGAGTGTGGGCTAGAGTGAGGTTAGCTGGGCGGCGAGAGGCGGTCCTGCTCTCCGAGCAGCTGCGGAGCGCGGACCCGCCGCCATCTTTTTATTTTACCGCCATCTTTTTCTTTAATGCTAGCGTTCGTTAGCATCAGCGGCGCGAGCCGAGCAGAAGAGGGGCGGCTGCTCGGTTTAACGGTCCGTTTAAAGCTCCACCGAGCTCCACTCAGCGCACACAGCCCCGTTAATCTCCCATTTATCGCCTACGAGGCTTTTTAGCGCCATATTTTATCATCCCGAGCTCCAGACAAGCCCCCCCGCGCTCTCTTCCCGGAGCTCCGGCCCCACAGGCTCGGCGAGGCCCGCGCAGGCCGTGCGGCCCCGCCGCTCCGGTTTTCGCGCCGTTCCGATATTGATGGAGACGTTTTTTACCTGGTTGCAGACTCCTTTGGGCGTTTTCGGCGGGACCCTGGCGCTATAGCAGCGCTGAGCGGCGCGGTTTAGCTTTATTTTGCTACGGTTGCGCCGCTGCGGCCTGTACATTCTCTCAATCCCCGAGCAATGTTTTTTTCCAGGCCTGGCTCGGCCAATCAGGCTGCGCGCTCCCAGCGCAGGGGGGAGGGGGGAGACAATGCGCGCGGCCTGAGCCCTGTCCATTTACGTCACATCATAGAGAATCAGAGGGGCTCGAGCTGCTGTAACACTAAACACACAACACTGCAGCATATTGTTCATTTTTTAGCAATTAGCCACATAAACACACATTTATCTGCTTTTCTGCCCTTGTCACCACGCCTTTTAAACAATTCTGGCAAAACCTTAAACCCTAGGTGTCTTTATTATTCATATGATTGATGAGAAATATTGTTTATTGATTTTGGACACCTGCATTTTTTTGATAATTTGGTTTCCACGACTGGAAATACACTGCCTGGCCAAAAACAAAAAAAGTTTAATTGCAGCAAGCATTCGCTGTGGCATTATTTTGATAAGATTCTGCAATGTCACAAGATTTATTTCAATCCAGTGTTGCATTAATGTTTCACCAAGATCTTGCAGCAGCATTGATGATGGTAGAGTCTGACCACTGCACAAAGCAGCTCTTCTCCATCCAGCACATCCCAAAGATTCTCAATGAGGTTAAGATCTGGACTCTCTGGTGAACTCTATCAATCCATGTGTGAAAATGATGATCTCACGCTCCCTGAATCACTCTTTCACAATTCCAGCCCCATGAATCCTGGCATTGTCATAAAAAAATCCATTGATGGAATAATCTGGTCATTCAGTATATTCAGGTAGTCAGCTGTATATATGTGTGCTGTATTGTGCTGACATAATTCAGATTTTAATATGTTTCCATAGTTTGTATTAAATAATAAAACAATACAATTTGGTTCATTTTAAACAAAGAAAAAAAAATCTAAATAGATGACTGCTTTAACCTGGTGCAATCTGGAAGGAATCAAAATCTGTCAACAAACAAGCACAAAAAAAAACTATATACTATGAATGTTGAGTAATTTTTTTTTCTTCTTATGTAGTGGCTTTAAAACAGGCCCTTGAGAACTTCAAATGGTGCGCATAACAACCTGTTATAAATATGTTATATTAAGATATATTGTTATTTTGCAATTCCAGAAGAAAAAGAGTAACTATTTTTCTAGGTTTTAAAGATAATTTCAAATCTGTAAAAAGCCTGTTTTTCCATTTAGACACAAATCAATGCCACTCAATGTGCAGTTTAATATCCGATGTGAACCATTCATACCCTCTAAACATGGACAGTTATATCTTATGACTTGTTATTTCCAGTTATACAAAACATACATCCATTCTCAAAATGATCTTTTCTCAAACTGGCATTTATGTTTATTGTTGAAAGTCCATTTACAGTTGCAGGTCCCAGTTTCCTGAGGTGGACCATGTGATGTTTCACTCTCAGGTAATCTCTGCATGGGTCTTGCATACAGTTACCCCATGATTTTACAGGCATTCAAAATCCTTTATTCCAACATACTCATCAGGGAGTAGTGAAAAGAGCACAGAATTATAAATTCACATACGTTTTCAATCGAGGGGGGCAAAAACTGTTACAGCAGTACCTTGGCACAGACACGGCTCTATTTTAATAACAAACTATTTTTTTTCTCTTCTGAGAAAGGACATCTTGTGTATTGCATTGTTGTGCCTCAAAAAACGGCAAGTCCGGTATCCATTTCAGCAGAGTACAACACTTCACACACTGCATGAATAAGAAGGTTTCCCCTCTAAAGTTTGAAGCCATCCAGTTTTCCTTACTGGAAGAACGAAAACACAGCATTCACTTCAAGTTATTGGAAATAAAGAGCCTAGGAATTCGATTCCAGACCTAGTAGTTAAAACAACAAAACATGTTCCATGTGTTGCTATTAATATAAGACAACATACACTTAAAATGAATTTTTACACACTAAATAAATTCTTCCAGCAGCATCTCCAGTCATCATAAAAACAAAGCAGACTGAAAAATAGAAAGAAACAAACAAACAAACAAAAAAATCACAAATTATTTTACAGTCTAGTTGAAGCAAAGTGTGTAGTCTTGCAGTTTTTGCATCTGCTCTCCTCCAGCTAGTGTGGCAGTGGGGTAAGAGGATTCATGCTGGGGTAAAACGTTCTGGACATAGTGTGTAAAGTGTCCTTTCTGGTTCTGGTTCTTTAGTGTGTCCTCTGTCCCTGCCACGGTTTCAGAGGCAGTGGGGTATTCTAGGATTGGAAAAAATGATGATTGTAGAAGCCTCAATAACAACCATCCTTCCAGGAATCATCTGCCATCGGGCCACACGTTTTTGTCATTCCCAGAGACCTACTGTCAAAAGATAAAATCAGTAATTAAATCACATTGATCAGGTCTTGATGGTGTTCAGAGGAAAGCATGAAGTGCTGTACGATTTTGCAGAAAAACAAAACTGCACTGACTTTGGACTTTGTATTATATATATCACTGATCATCAGTAAATTTTACATTTCATTTTTTAGAAATTAAGGGAGCAGAGTCTGGAGGAAGAGTGGAGAGACACACAGTCCAAACTTGAGGTTTAGTGTGAAGTTTCCACCAATCAGTGATGGTTTGGAGATACATGTCATCCAATAAAAAAATGGATGCAAAAACTCATTATTTCATCTTTTAATGTAGTTCAGTGAACAAGAAATAGGAAATAGGAATTTCAGAAAAATGAAAAAAAAAAAAAAGAATCTTTTGTTCATTTTCTGTTTTTTCCATTTTAACATTTTGCAAGTTGGATTATACAATCCGACACAAAAATGCACAAATCTGAGAAAATTCAAGAGAAGATTCACCTTTTTTTCACTTCATTTTCAATTCTGTTTATGAAAGGCTGGAAAAAAACTAGAAAAAAAATTTCTTCTTCACTATACTAAATGGAAAGTCTTATACCCAATTTCTTTTTATTTTCGAATTTAGCTTGATGCGTTCAGATAATTAAACTGCTAAACATTACACTGACCGAACCATCCCTCCTAGGCTGCATGTGAGAATGTGAAGTACACAGTTACCTCCTAGGTGTTTGGGCGAGCCTGCCTCTAGATGAAGATGCTCCAGCTGCTATTCCCCTGCATGGTGTTTGTTTGGGCCCCATGGCAGCAGTCCTGCACGCTGAGTAAGCTCCTCCATTAGCAGGTCCTGGTGACTGCACTCTCCGAACCCCTGCTGAAGAACCGCCCTGAACCACTGGGAGGCCTTTTGCAGACTGTCGAGCCGCAGCCATGGAGCCCACAGGACTGAGAGCTTTCATAGGAGCCCGTAACGAAAGGGGCGACTGTCCGGTGCTTCTCAATCGGCTAGAGGAGACACCTATAGAAGCAGGCAGTTACTAACAGCTTTAAAAAAAGTAAGCAAGAACAACTGTGAAGCAAGAAGAGCAATGTTTTAAAGTTGTAAAAGGTCTCCTTCCGCTAAAATCCACTTTTTTGTTCTTTGTGAAATACAATAGGTCTCTCTGTGTTGTATTTGGATGCTGCACATAAAATTCTTCCTTAACCTCATTTTACCATTGTCTGCAGCAGCTAGTAAAGGAAATGTTCAGAAAAAAAGAGCTAATCAGGAAAAGCCCCCTGTTTACATCAACCCGTGAATTAGCATTTATGGCCTCTCCCACAAGCATAGCTGAAGCTGGGCTGAAGCAGAGCCGACACTGTCTCCTGTAAGCTAAAGAGCTTACAGCTTCTGTTTACAACAGCTAGTTAACAACAACTAGCCATCTTGTGTGATGTAAGTAAGTAATTATAGGTTTGGATCGGATCTCCGGTTGATTCTGCGCTTTATGGAGACCTTAAATATATTTTAGGGAAGCACAGTTTGACAATTAAGCTCAACTTGACAGAACACCGGTCAAAGCGGCCGCTGTTCGCGTCAGATTTTTCAATATGATATTTTATGAGCGGACTCTGGGGTTTCGACGTGGTGAAACTGCCCAACCACTGAATCACCAAGTGTGAGGAAAGAGTTTGGTAGCATTAGTTTAGCTGAAAAAAAAACTTATCAATGGGGATGTTGAGAGTTTGGAGCCTCACAGCCGAGCTACGCCTCGAGTCAAGTTTAAGGTTAACTTTACCAAGCACTCAGTGCTTTATCTTTATAACTAAGGCTGTAGTTTAAGTTTTAGAGCTGTAAAATTGACTGTGCGGGGGGTAAGGCAGGTAGGCGTTCTCTGCTGCAGTGCTGTTAGCCAATCAGAGGTAATATTTTTGCATGTATAAAAAAATATTCATGAGCCAAAAAAAAAAAAAAACAGCTCACATGGCATTCATTCATTCATATTAGAGACCCCAACTAGGCATTTTAAAATGAATGAAAAAAATTATGGAATGATATCTTTAAAATATCTTTAAAAAACCCTAAATACGTTTTTTTTTACTTTTAAAACTGAACAGCCTGCTTTATATAATTTTTTTTATTTAATTTAATTATAAGACTTAAATTCTCGTTCTTTTTTATTGCTATACAAAAAAATAAACAGTTCATAAAATCAACTGCAAGGAAAAATATTTACATTCAGCAAATATCAGTATCAAAATTAACCACAAGAGGGCGCTGCATCACCTGTAAATGCATCCCCAGCTTTATCAACCAGTCCAGACTCCCACAACACAGTGCAGTGTCAGCATATCAGCCTGTTTAGCTCTAGAGTGAGTGTGAGTGAGGTACACAGGTATATAGGTTCATAGGGGAGGGAAGGTGAGTGGATTCATCATCAGTGAGAGGATTTTTTTATTTTTTAGGGCAATAAGACACTAAAACTAGAATTTAAGATAGATTTCAGGAGAACTCGTCACTGCCAAAGCCTGGAATTCACCTAAAACCACCAGGTGCAGGTGTTTCCACAGGGAATAACCTGAGGGAATAGGGGTGAGAGCAGGTGAGAAGGATAGGCAGTGGGGTGGGGGGGTACCGACCTGTGGTGGGGGACTGGGGCAGACGGGACATGCGGTTGCCTGAACTTTGCAGGTTAGCCTCCATGCTGCGGCTGTTTCTGACTGCCTCCAAGGAACGAAGGCTGGTGCGCGGGGCCAAGTTAGGCATGCTGTGCCTTAACTCCTCTGAAATCCACACACACAAACACACAACATCTGCTTTACACACACTGGTAAAGTCAAATCTCATTTATGGTCCAAAAGGAGAACGGCTACATGCACAGCCTGGTTCATCCTCAGCAGATGTAGCTGTTCATTTTATACACACACACACACACACACACACAGACACTCACACAAGAGGTTAGTTACTGACAGAAGACATGTACTTAAAATGGGTAAGTGTGCATTTTTGGACTCTTAATGCAGTCCAGCACACGTAGGGCATTATGCCAATACTACCTTCTATGCAAACTACAAAGAAAAAATAAAGGAAGTTACTACGGCTATAGCCAAATTGTGTGGAAAGCACCCAAACCAGAAGATAAACCACCACACCCAAAAAAGCACACATGGCTGGTTAACACACAACCTTACTATTCTGGTCTGCAAATAAGTGTGACTATTGTATTCACGACTGTCCAACTGTCCAAACGCCCTTATAATGTAGCGTATTATTCACACTATAAAAGGTGCAATTTAAATCTTATCATTTTCCCAAAAATTGACAGTGTGCCTTATAATCCGGTGCTCCTTATGTATGAATATTATCAGTCAGGTATTAAGGAGCAGTAAAGACACTCCGCTGAAGAACAGAGTTATACAGGAGATTCAGTTTAGTTCTCTAGCACCGAGACTGGAGTAGCATTAGCATTAGCCGCTAACAGCTATTTCCCCGTTCAGAGGTGAGTATTATCTGCCTGTAGCCTGCTGCTAACCCCGGCTAGCACTGCTAATTCTCCAGCATTTGTGTGGGAGAAATCTGGAAATCTAAGATTACTGTAGATAAACAGAAGCTCTTTACTCACACAAATAAACAGTTTTCAGGAGATGAATCTGTGTAGATTAACATCCAGCGCTCATTTGACTTTAAAAGAAAGTCTATTTTTATTACAGTTTTGTTTACTTAGCTTAGCTTTACTTAACTTAGTTAGCTACCCCCTACACCAAAAAATGTAAAATGCGCCTTATGTATGAAAATTAATCAGAAAATAGATGTTTGCTTATAGTACGGTAAGCGATAAGTCATGGAGAAATCAATTAAGCAAAAACATCAGCAAAATGTTAAGAGTATACAAACATTAACATGGCAGCAACCTCAAGCAAAGTAATACTCTGTGGTCATGCAGTGAATGAACGTGACATCGCTTCCTACCCTCACTCTTGGCAAATTTGAAGAGCTCTGCCCCAGGGCCTTGGGAGCGTCTGGGTGTGCGGGTGCGCGGTGCAGCCAGGCGGCTGTACTCGGCGAGTGTGCTGGGGGACAGGCAGCGGGGTGAGGCGCGAGGTGAAGGGGAGTAGCGGTGAAGGCGCTGGGGCAGAGACGAGCACTCGTCCTCACCGTCCTCCAGGCTGAAGGTGTCAAACTCCTGGTCGCTGTGTGTCCCTCGTCTCAGAGACTGCAGGGAGGCGGTGGAACTCCGTCTGGAGGCTGAGGCAGAGCTGGAGGCGTAGTCCTGCCTCAGACCTTAAAACAGGCACGGAAATTAACAACACACTCATACAAGTATACTCCAGTATTTAACACGCTACGAGTGATTAAAAAGTTCAGTTTATCAATTAACACCATTTTCACCCTTTCCTGATATGCATTTAAAGCTTACAGGCTAATAGACCCATTTTAATCATTACATTAATAACTTAATAGTACAGTATATATAGGCGTGACTACAAAAATGTTTTTGCTGACCTTACTAGTACATAATATATTCTTATTTTCCTAAAGCCCATTTATGTGAATGAGCCGGTAGATCACCATTGTTATTTATTTATTTATTTATGTAGGATAATTAACTTTATTTATATTCTAATTCCAATGTATTAATATTCTCAAATATTATTAAATATTATAAATATAAAAAACATGTCATGTGACAGTCATAACTACAAATGTAGTCATGTGACAGGTCTATTAGCCTGTAATCTTTTATGCAATATATAATGAATATATAGAATTGGTCTGTGTTTGTGTATATATAGAAATGTTTGTGTTTAAAGATCACGATAATGTAAATTAAATCATTAAAATTTTAACCTTTTAACTAATATTATTATTTATTATATGGTGTGTCTGCATTATGTTATCCCATTATCATTTTATCAGTGGCATAAAATTTATTGACATTATTTCTGAAACAATATATCATCCAAAAAAATATAGTTATCTTGACAGGCCTACAGGATCATACAGCTAATTATTTAGGAAATATATTACCAAAAAATAAATGACATTGAAACTGACTCTGTAATACGTTTGCAAGTCCGGTGTTCCTTATGTAGGAACTGCTTCTACAGCTTTGTATAACCACACCACACAATTTGCATGCGTCATGTAATGGAAACAGTGATAAGGAGTTTCTGCATGGTTTCCTAGACTGAAAGAGGTGTAGAGGTGTCCACACTCACTTTCCTCTTGCAGCCGGGCCATTATCTGCACATCAGTCAAATCCTGCAGCTTGTAGCCCATAGAGATGGAGTCATCTGATGTGCTCAGCTCACTGTCAATGGAGGACTGGGAGCTCAGTGCAGACTGCATGCCCACGTAACCTACAATCAGAAAATATGCAACAACAGCAGGCCTGTAATTACACTTAAATTCACCTCTAAATGGGAATACCCAGCAGCCACCACCATATAAAACTGGAGAAAAACAAACCAAACAGAGCAAAGGAACAGGATCAGAAATTAAAGTAGTAACTGAACCGTATCTCTAATGTGATTCATCACATCAATAAATATTCAGCACAATTTCAGTACAGTACAGCATCTAGAAAGTTAAATATTATAATAATTAAAATGATAGCAAGGTCATCATATATTAGTCAAAATAACAATACCAGGAAATGTTAAGACAATTTACACCAAATGCATTTACTACATCTCTATACATGTCAGATATTTACATATTTCATATACACTCATTAGCACTATCCGGACGGTATTAGTTTCGCAGGGGGTCTACTCATCACTTCTACTCCGTGATAAAACTTCTGCATCTGGACTATAACCTAAAATCAGGAGGACCAATGATTTTTTTTTCTCGCAGCTTTCTCGGTCACATGACATCGCGTTCAGTAGCTCCTCCATTTCCACTCACTGTTGTGTTTTACGTGGATCTCTGCGGAAACGCGCACCCAAACTGTAGCTACGATGCGCGGCAGTGGACAAATAGCTATTTTATTAAAGGCGAGGAGACGAAACTCAGAGATGTGCGTCCGGATGGGACTAAAATTACCGGAGGAGCACAGAGTTCAGAAAAAAACAGTAGATAATTCAGCCTATAAAACAGGATGTCTGAGAAACACAAAAATTACAAAAATCACGCCCGAAAAGGGCTAAAAATGATAAGATGAATTGTGGATGAGATGGCTGAGAATGTTTGCTTGCCTTTCTTAGGCTAATGTTAATAATATGATGACATTTTCACTTTTACAGAAAAAACAAAACAAAAAACAAACAAAAAAAGCACAAAAGCCTCATTTACAATGCTGAATTTGTGCGTCTGTGTTTGTAGACTCTGAAAGGCTGAACTGGTGTGTCCACTGCAAACAAAGCATCAAGTCAAGTAAATATTGCTTTATGAACTGTGAAATCATGCAACTTGGCCTGCAGTGTCCGCCAGTGCCATGTCTAAGTAGCTTTAATACTTTTATACCCAGTAGAGAAACTGCAAGACGCAGCTGAGTGTTTACTTACTGGTTGGACCAGGGAAGAACTCTATTGTAGTTACGTTAATAACCATCACTGATTAAATATGTTGTAATATTATTCAAGAGGGGGACAAAACAGTATCTGAGCAGGGACAGTTGAAAGCAAACCTTAAGTTTGCATGAAAAAAAAACGTGGTTCCAATTTTTAAAATACAGGAGCACTAAGCAATATAATAAACCTATTGCAAGTACTGTACTTTTCTCACTAGAAGGAGAACAAGATTTTAAAGAGCACTATCGATAAACATCTATTTTCTAGTCTATTTTCATACATAAGGTGAACCAGATTATAAGTATTTCTCTCCTGAAAACTCTACTGAAAACTGTTTTTCCCCCACTTAGGCTGGGTGCAGCAGCATTAGCATTAGGAGCTAACTGCTAGCGTTAGCCGTGAGTGTTCCGGTAAGCCATGGCAATATTAGCGCTAGCGGTAGCCCACGCAGCTTGTTTAACCTGGTAAAAACGCAGACTAGCTTATATTTATAATAAGATATATAGAAAAATGTATATTTACACATAGCCTGATCTAATAGGGAGTACAACAAAGCCAAACATACAGACTTTAAACTAATAGGTTTTAAAACTCTGCCTTGTTGTAGCTGTACTGAGGTCAGGCTTACTTCTAAAAAATACACGTGTAAATGAGGATATAGTAAACTGATTCATTATGGCTTCATTAAAAGAAACCTGAAAGTTCTACCACCATCTGTTTGAATACCTATAAACAAAACAGGACGTAACCTTGCTAGGACACTCCTATCATACACTGTTACCAGAAACAACAGTATCGTGTTAATTACAGACTTGGCTCGTTGTTGACAGCATAAACATTTGCCACACCCCCCATGCATGAAACCAGAGCTTATTAGTCATTAAATACACACAAAACAGTCGAGACACACAAATTAAACACAACACCTTAAAGATTAAGTAATCAAACCTCTCACACACACTGTACAGCAGAGGCAGACACCCACAAGGTTACTGTAGAGCACACAAACACTCAGTGCGCTTTTGTGTGCTTTTATGAGTTTATACTGATATGTTTGCAGTAAGGGAGGCTGTGTGTACAATACAAGAAAGTCAAATAGAAGCGAGTGAAGCTTTGTGTTAATGAACATCATGCCATACCTGAGCTGCCACAGGTTAGTAGGGATTTGTTAGTTGATTTGTGGTACCCAGGAGAAAGCAGGGGGGCGCCTGAGGAACCAGCCTCAGCTGACGAGCCTGCCGAGCTTTGAGACGGGCTGCAGTACACGTTCCTCCACCTCGAGGCTATGAGACAGAAAAGGGGGAGATTAGCATAAAAATAAGCACTTGAATTAGCATTATATGCACAGGTCCTCTAGGCAGTGATTTGCATTCCATTTTCATTACTGACACATATTAGAATTCAGAGCGTAATCTGGTATTCCTAAACCGCTGCCTTAAAAGAAAATGTTTTAACACACGATCATAACAGTTATGATCTTCAATCTTCAATCTTCTCATATTGGATGTCTAAGTATGACTCATTATTCTTGATTTCAATTAGTTTTTGTTTTACCAGTCAAATCGATTCAAATTGAGCTTTCTTTCTTTCTTCTATATGAATAAACATTATACAAACCAATTAGAGATAACATTATAAACAAGGATGTGGTTTTAATCACATGGTCACAATTTTTATTGGCTGCACTTGACATACAAGAACACTTTGCAGTATAGTATATCTATTGCAAGTACTGTATTTTCGCACAATCAATAAATGTCTATTTTCTGCTCTATTTTTATACATAAGGCCCATTATGCAACACTAGTAAGGAACAGGGGTGTCACAAATGTCTTTCTTCTAATTCAGCAGAGACCTGTAAAGCTAAGCTAAGTAAACAAAACTAATTTAAAA
Source organism: Astyanax mexicanus (assembly GCF_023375975.1). Taxonomy (NCBI): domain Eukaryota; kingdom Metazoa; phylum Chordata; class Actinopteri; order Characiformes; family Acestrorhamphidae; genus Astyanax; species Astyanax mexicanus. The sequence goes on from NC_064417.1 coordinate 2,025,699, forward strand.
CGCTTCTGTTTAATTTCAGTAAGCTTAGATGTCCAGATTTACAATAAGGCTGGGTGCAGCAGCAGTATAATTTGCAGCTAACTGCTAGCGCTAGCTATGAGTGTTGCAGTAAACCAGGGTTCTATTAGCTAGCAGTTCATTTTTCTTTGCTGCAGAGTTTACAGTGTTTGAGAACTGTTTAAGTACATAGTACTGTTTGGAGAAGTAAGGATAGAAACCAATGGACAACACTCTGTGATTATAGAACTACAAATTGCTCCTACATTGTCAGTGAAGAAAAAAAAGGTGTTTTTACAGACTAAACAAACAACCAGACATTGGATAACTTATTACTTTGGCAGATCTGTGCCTAAGGGAGCATTTATTTCCATACAGCTCTATTTGATTTGATGTGATTTAAACTAACTATGCTATACTATTTTTTCTATGTTTTTTGTTCATGCTAGTTGTCCTATTAAAAAGAAATATTATATATACACTTATATATACACTGGGACTTAATAGAAAATACTAGATGCATGCTGGTTAGTTTCATGTGTTTAACCCATTCTATATATAAATAAAATTTAAAAAACTGCTATAAATTATTAATAAACAGGAGAATGCAGTGATCACTGAACAAATATGACTGAAAGAACACACACAAACACACAGATAAAGACACCTCTGTGTGTTGTGTTAATGCAACACTATTGGGACATGCTCAGCTGCTACTGGGCTGAGGTGTATCTGGGATAAACGCACAAGTGCACACTCAACGTCACTGAACATTAAATTACACTGCTCTGCAGGCCATGCCAGAATGTAGGACAAGCCATGTGATATTCTAACAACAGACAAAGTATAGTAACCTACGTAATATGATCACTGAGAACTGTAACTTTGCTGCACCATACGAATGGAGTTGTCCCTTTTTTTTTTTTTTGATTTTCCTGCAATTGTAGGGAACTTCATGCTATTTTTTTACCTTTTATTTTAAATATACCCTGATGATCAATCAAGAATTACCATTCTTTTACTGTTCTTTTAGCATTTAATGATCCATCATCATCATCATCATCATCACACAACCTGAATAGTTGAATAAACTGATTCTGTAATTGTGTTCACACTTTCTTTTTTAATCCACATAACATACTTTGGTCCAGGCGGCTGATAAGCGTCCTGCAGGCCACCTCAGTCTCAGGACTTGGGTGATCCAGCACCTTCCTGCACCATTTCAATGGAGACTCCGGGCCCTGCGCCGCCAGCACCTGCTTTTTCGGGGACACATACAACCTGTAAAGAACGACAGGAATGGAACCAGTTTAGCCAGTTTGTTCAGGGACAACAGAGCTACTGAAAGCTACTGAACACAGAGCATGAATAATTTACTATGAGCTGTAGGATATGCATGACTGACAGGGTGACAGGGCATGAAAACACACCTTTAATCATTTTTTATCGAGATCAAACACAGTCTGCTTTCACTAGTAGAGAAAGAACGCTCATGTTAACCAAGAGTCAGTCTAGCCAGCAAAGCCAAGCCCAGATCATGACAACAGCCAACAGCCTTCCCACAAAGAGCACTAGTGTTCCACACCAACAACCCAGAGTTTTCTGTCTGAGGGAAAATGAGCTAGTGCTGTTGATACAGATCCGGGTGACGAGCTGAAAAGTCAGTGCCGCTGGGGATTGGCACCTTGCACAGGAGGCGTGAGAGGTGAAAGATTCAGGGATAAAAGTATAGTGTAATGTCACAGGATATGGAGAATACCTTAAAAGAGCCTTTAGCCAAAGCGAACTTCTTAAAAACGCAGAATGGCTGCACAGCTAAAGAGAATTCCACTTACAGGGAGATGAAAGGCTGGTGCTACATGGTTTCTGTGCTGTTCCAGGTGACATCCATGCTGCTGCTGCTAGCTGGTTGCTATGGTGTTGCATAGGGAGTTTTTCCAAAACACATGCTTTGTGTAAGTTCGGTACATTTGGTCAAGTGCATCTTGTGGTGTTGCACAGCTAAGGTTTAAAACACTAATTTACGACAGCAGATAAGCCCTAATTCGTGATCAATTAAAAAAGTAAACCAATTCATAGGTTTTTAATAATATATTATTAAAATATATAGAATATTTTAACATAGAATAAGAAGAAAACAATGCAAGTTCAACACACAGACATTGTATTTTTTTATCTTCAAATATGTGTAATTGTATATATATTTTTTACTTTAACTGAGAGATTATTTTAATGGTAGAACCTTTAAAGAAGGTAAAGAAAGAATGAAGATTTGAAGGTAAAGAGGTAAAGAAAGAAAGAAGATTTGAGTGTATAAATAGTCTAAGGGTTCTTTACACCAACATTGATTGATGTGAACTTATTAAATGTCTTGGTTGGAATCGCTTGGAAAAAAAAATAAAAAATACACAAAAAAAGGCAGTGTGTGTTTAGTTTACAGCTGCCAGGAACACCTTTTAATGATGTCATGCATCAAACTATTTGACAATTTGACATCACAATATGTTTCTCAGTACACCCCAACAGCATACTGTCTACTAATTTAGTTTTTCTGCAATAGAGCTGTTCGTTATTTGACATATCTTGAATCTGAACCCATCTCAAGATGCCGGTTTGCAGTTTGCATTTCTTACCCTACCGAACAGCTCAGTCCTCTAAAGATATGTGAATTTGCTTGGCTATCACTGTGCATTAGGCTCACCGCCCAGCCTCTAAACGCTCATGCTGAAGAATTACGCCCCGCTGCAGAAGATGAGTACGTCTGACGAGCGCTTCCTGTGCTTCAGGATTAGTGTGGCTCTGATGTAAATACCGAGCGAATCAATAAGTGGCTTGTGTGTGTTTGCATCGCTGTTCTGAGAGCCAAGTTCATTAAATGCTTGAAAAGCTACTGTGTGTGGGTGAACGCTGTGTGTGCCGACACAAAGAGCTACTCTGACGGGTTCATCCTCTCTATTTGAGAGATACAAAGGCAGTAGACTCCCACTGGGAGGAACAATGATATGGACTGTGGCATTGAGGTCACAGATCTAGTTTAAAAGGTAGGTCAGTGGTGTTGGCACTCTTGGGGCTTCTTTAAAGGCTTCATTGGCTTTTAGTCAGGATACAGGAGGAGAACTAGGTCTTTACATTTACAATATGCAAAACACCACCAGAAAAAATTATAAATAAATGAGATTATAAACAACACTGTTCTTCCATTACTTCCCTGTTTGCTCTGTGTCTTTTCTTACAGTCCTCCTTACAGGAAAAAGAAAAAAAAAACAAGGCGACAGGATCACATGTGGCCCTGGTCAAGCCAAAGCAGTTTATCGGCCAGCCCAAAGCAGATTACACCGCGCCCGCAAACAGATTACAAACTGTTGTGGTCACGTTAACCTCATGCGCTGCATATGGCCAGACTACTAATGCGAAACTGAGAGCAGCCAATCGCTGCTCTGGCGGAGCAGCCTCGGATAAGCAGCTAATTGGCCGTCAGAAAAACAATGTGATACCTGTACCCAAATTAGGCCTGTATGCAAGGAAAAACACCGAACTGAGCTTAAACCATGGGGCCCACTGCAGCCTCGAACATATTAAGCAAAAGCTGGATTATATGGATTAGCCGCATTCTGTTACTGAGGGTTTTTGGTAATCGTGCATTCATTAAATAAAAGTTATGAGTAGGAATTGAGAAATGTGTGCATAGTCTGCATTCGATGCATTTAGCACTACTAATATGACTAGTGTCACAAAGCAGGCTAGGGTTTGATTGGTGGTTGAGCAAGAATTCATTGTGCAAGACTACAAAAACTACATTTATCAACGTATTTAACATCATCCAATTTAGGGCTGCACGATTTGGGCAAAATATCTAATATCTAGCGATTTTTCCACAGATTATTGCCACAGTGATTTAAATTGTGATTATTTTTAATCCATTAAACCTTAAATTCATTTGAATTAGTTGTTAACATAACTATCAAATATAATTATAAACTTCTTTCCACAAAATATTCCCAGGATTCTCAGTGGCGTATCTCCGGAAGAGCAGGCTGTGTCTTTACGCACACGTTTGCAGGCTATTGGCTCCTGCAATTGGAAAATTGTGCCTATTCAAATTGCGATTTCAATTTAAAAACGGTTAATCATTCAGTCCTAATCCAAATGCAAGTTGCTGTAAATAAGGAGATGAGCTAAGAATCTGGATGGATTTTGTAAATTCGGTCTGCATATCTGAAGTCTAATCCACTACTTTATTTTATATTGCACAACAGTACTATTTTCAAAGCCTATAACTTACAGGTAGGTACTTTCTCGCCCACAGATACTGCTGCAAGGTGCATTGCGGGTTATCGTCTGTAAGAAATCCACACAAGTCACCTTTCAAGCATCCTCAATAATAAGGGGAGAATCAAGAACACATCCTGGTATTTGTAGTGAACTTGGCCAACTGTGAACTTCTAAACAGAACAGTACTTGGGCTGCAGATGATGATGTTTCCAGAGTCCACAAGAACGCAGAGTGAGTAACGGCCATTGTGTGGTCAAGTTAAAATATAAACAAACTGTATAAAATTTAGGAACACTATTAATATGCACAGTAATAAACTCTAAATGATAAAGCTTGAAATTTGCCATTTCCATCTGCGCAAGTAGTCAGCCTGGACTATGCAGAATTTTTATTTCCTATTAAAAAGGTGATATTAAAATGCATAGTGCGACCTAATGACTCACTGAAGATACCTCAGCCATGAAGAGCCCTCAGCACACACACATACTCACAGCTGGGCAGCTACACAGAGCAGCAGTGCCTTAAGAGAGTGACGTTGCCTGGGCATGCCGTGCAAACAGAAGAGACTCCCTCTCAGAGCGAGTGGCCACCGAGGCATGAAATCAGACCACTGCCACACTACCACGCACTCATTACGTTAACAGCACATGGTTCACAGCTCAGAAAATGATCATATTTTCCCCATCCTTCCCCCACAGTTTCTGAAAATACACAAACTGTGTTCGAGTACAAAAGCCTGAGGAGGAAAAACGCAAATCCAGGGAAAGCCGCCCAGCCTCACTCTTTATTTACTGATTTCTTCACTGCTGTGAACACCAGTGGGAATAATTCCAAAGCTGATTCAAGTGTCTTTGTGGAAGTGTCTTTGTGGAAGTCATCAGAACTAAACCTTTCTGGCATCCTCACCATAAAACTCACCATCAGACGCTTTCAAAGAAACATCTAAACAAGCCTGACACGTTTTGCAACGCCTTTAAAGCGATAAAGTAAAAATAAAAGCGTAAGGCACAGGAAACAATATGCTGGAATAAAGGAATGGATTCAATACCTGTATATTCTAAAATTAAACTTCACAATAAGGTTGCACACTATTGGGGAAAAAACTGACATTGTAATATCAATTTTTAAAAGTGTACGATGATTTTCCTTGATGTGACTATTGATCATTGCAATTATGGTACTAAAATCTATTTTATCTATAAATGGCAGTCAGTCCTATTAAAAAATTAAAAAGGCAGGAGTTAAAACTGATATACACAATTTTGTCCATACTGTGCCAGCCTATTAAAAAAATAAAATAAAATATAAATACATACCAGCTGTCTTCATCTTCAATTTCAGCACAGTCTTCCAAGTCCAGCACGTCGACCTCATCCAGAGCGGACTGGTCCATGCCTGGATCGCTCCCACCGAGCGTCTCTGAACCATAGCTGTCAGGAGAAGGACTGGCCTGAGATTGTTCTTGCGTTTGCTCAGACCCTGTGCCGCACGGAAGACTCAAGAACGCTGCACACTGCCCTTCCCCTTCATCCTCCAGCCTTACTGCTTCAGGTATTGGAGACATGTCTTCACTGCTACTGCTGTCGGGAGGAGGGGACTGCTCAAAGTCTCTGCCTGTGAGGCTGCCTGCATGATCGGGTCTGACAGAAGAGTTTGTGACCTCCTCACACACTGTCCTCTCATTAATGTTACTGTTGTTGCCCCTGAGATGATGCTGCTTGCTCCCTCTGTTACGTAAGCTCTGGTTCTGGACCTCCAGCCGCCGGACAAGTTCTTGCAGTTTGCGCACCTCCTCCAGCTCTACCCCAGCCATGTCCTGCTCTGCCTCGAATCCTGGCTCTGCGCTCGCCATGAGCCCACTGGTGCTTCCATTTTCTGCCTGCTGGACCACGTTCCCACTGTCCGGAACAACCATTCTCCCGGACTTCTAAGGAAGTAAAAGGTGTTCAGTTGAGCATGAGATTATTAAATTATCAGATCACAAAACTATTGCATTTGCTTACAAACAATAAGCTCAACAAGTGTATTAAAAAAAAACAGATTTTACTCCCTAAACCTAAATTTAAAAAGTCTATGCAGAAATCATTCTCAGACATTTCAGACGTGTCAAACAACACACACAATGAATACTTTGGACCATTACTTCCATGACCTAAAAGGCAGATATGGATTAAGGCTAGTCGTAGGGTATCAGTTTCCCAGAGATTAATCTTAGTCGCAGATTTTATTTTTCTTTTAATGGAAAAATCTCCATTCAAATGCCATGTATTCCAAGATTAGGCTTGTTTTCAGTTTCAGCTAACCTGAGATTAGGAAATAAGGCTTCTAAATACTCTTTATTAAAAGCCAAATAATGTTGGCTACTAACTTGACTGTAACAGAACAGATGTGAACTACCTGCACCCAGTGTGAACTACCTGCACCCAGTGTGAACTACCTGCACCCAGTGTGAACTACCTGCACCCAGTTTGTATTACTTGCAGCCAGGTCTAAGTAACAGTGTGTGCTAGGACTAAGAATATTTGGAAATCAATGTAACAAGCATTTTTCCTGTTGGTCTATCACGACATTTTCACACAATTTAAAGAGACAATTTACAATCTTTAAACATTCATTTTATCAAATTAGCTACTGAAATTAGTTTCACTCACTTACATCTAAATATTAGATATAAATGTTTGGATACAATGAGCATTTTAAAATGTAAATACGTATTTACCCATATGATTAATATTTATTCTAAAGTTCACAGAATAGCAAGAAGTTTAACATTACTTAACTACCACTACCACCACACTAATGTATACATCCTGGACTCTACTTAGCTGGACTGTATGTGGATGTGGAATGTACTGTACTGTATATTGCTATTCATGAAATATCCTGTGCTAGATTACAAGGTGCATCAGAGAAAACAACAATATTCTATTGTTGTAACCAACTTCTCCCCCAACGCAAACAGAAAAAAAATATTAGTTTTTAAAACTGAGTTTGGACTCTGCTCGCTGGTGGATTTTAGGCTAAAACTGCTTGTCATAGTTTTCTGTGATTAGACCAGGATTTGGATATCTGTGCATCTCTGTTTAAAAACACTAGGCTTCGTGTCACGTGTGCGCGAGCACGTTTCGTGCAGTAGTTAAAATTTAACTTAACCGTTAACGTAAATTCCGGCCCATTCATTTAGTTAGCTCAAAAAGCCGATGTTCTGTCGAATTTTGTTACCTTGCTAAACCGTGCTGCCCTAGTAGTTTTATTTTTTTTAAAGATAAAAAAAATCCAAAAAAGCACCATATAAGAAAATACTCCACGCAGAAACATAAGTAGGATATGTGGATAGGCTAAATCCCTGTACCAGGTAAAGTTAAAAAGTTTAAAATTGAGGTAATAAATGTAAATTTCATAGGTTTATGGTTTATTATTATAACTGCCATTTATAGTGTTTTAACACTCAAGCAGGTTGTTTAATTCTCTCAATAAAAACTATAAGTAATTATGAAAATTTGGTAAGCGCATGCGCAGTGTCGTAAAGAAGCAAAAATCGATGGGTAGCATAACTCGACAGAACACCCCGGAATGTTATATGTTATATTACCACGTTTTCACCTAATTATCTCTAATAACGTTAGCTAGTTTGAGCTAGCTGGAGTCCTGGAGTGATTTTAACCATGTCGTTAATTAGCTAGTTTAGGTTTAAGGTTTGCTAACTAGCTACGTTAGGTGAAATAACGGGAGTTTTACAGCTGAATAAACCTTAACGCTACAAAGCGCTGCAATAAACAAGAACTGCAGGTAACGTTACATTCAAACAGAACTAATTATCTGTCTATACACAGTCAGTTTTGATTCTGTGCGCGTTATTTTAAGTGATATATAAATGAAATAATGGCAGCTATCTTAGGTTAGCTAGTTAGCTTGCTGGCTGGCTAACAGCAAAACAAAACCAGGCGAGCTAGCCAGCTAACTGCTGGAGAAGTGACCGCGCTGTCGCCCAATGAAATTCACAATTAGCTCGTTAGCTGCATAAAACACCCAGCCATGCTAACTTACAATAAAACACCTTACCTCACCAGTTCCTTCCAATTCTGTGCTCAAATGTCACCCAGCTCCCACATTTAAAATAAATAAGTTCACTATTAAAAACCAGCCTCCCGTTGCTATGCAGGATTCTGGGTAGCAACCTCCGGCCGCTCGGCTACTCAGCTTTTCCCCCTCTCTCACTAACTGTTATCGAGCAGAATTTGACGGACACCAGTTGAGCCAATCAGACTCGACGTCCCGCCCACTGCAGTCAGCTGCCGGCTTTGGTAGGCAAGTAGGAGTCGTAGCCCCGCCTGCTGGATGCTTCAAGTAATGCTAACCATACACTAAAAACTACTCTGAAAATACTCTGAAAATACTTTGATAGACTAAAGTCTGACACCTTCTCACATCTACACATATAAATGTGTACGCAAAATAACTTTAAAATACATTTTATTATCAAGCATAGTGCCATAGTACATTTGCAAAACAAAAATTACTTAGAACACTGAAACATGCCATTCGTTACCTGTGCCCTTTTTCCTAAATTTGTCCCTGGCTTTTCACTCCTGGTTTCAATTCTGCTACCGTAACACATTACCCCATCTGAAACATCTGGAACATTTTACAAGTCACATCTACAACAGGAAGTGAGATCAGTTGGTTCTCTGGAGACCATGGGAATACCAAAATTAAGTTCCCTTTTTTGTTTTCTCATTTGTTTGACTCTCAGCAGAACTCTAAGCAAGACTCTCAGCAAGACTTTCTCTCTAACAAGACTTTCAACAAGAATCTCAGCATAACTTTCTCTCTAACAAGAGTTTCAACAAGACTCTCTCTAACAAAACTCTCAGCATAACATTCTTTCTAACTAGACTTTCAACAAGACTCAGCAAGATTCTCTCTTAAACAAGACTCTCAGCATAACTTTCTCTCTAACATGACCTTCAGCAAGACTCTCTCTCTAGCATGACTCTCAGCCAGACTCAGCAAGACTCTCTCTCTAGCATGACTCTCAGCAAGACTCAGCAAGACTCTCTCTCTAGCATGATTCTCATGAGGGAATAGAAAGTGGACAGGCTCTCCATTAACCAGCTGTGTTGGTCCTAAAGCTGCAACACCTCTGTTTGTGCGATAGATGGCAGTAAATTATTTTTTTTTAAACAACGTGAACATACATATACCTCCATCCCTCATATATAGTTCGTAATTAATTAATTAACAACCATAACACTGAAACCACTAATGGGTAACACACATAACGGATTTGTTGGGGGCATGTTTCAACCTATGCCTAAAAGCGTGTGTGTGTCCCAATAAATCTACTTCTGGAAACTAAAAAGCAATACACAACAATTCTGCCATTTACATACCTGTCAAGTTTTAGATTTAAAAATAAGGGATATTTTCCTCTGTACGCTTAAAGCCGTCCCACCAGCCCAACGAAGGTTCAGTATCCCTTACATTTTAAGACAGGTTTACAAAAAATCTAAAATAACCACAAGTGAACCACTTACACACTACAATTAGATTATCAGAATCTGAAATGTTGTGGACATTCCTACATATGTCATTCTTTTAATACAGCCAAATTAAAAACCCTTTGCTATATATTTTTTAAAAAATTAAGATTTCATGTCTTTTTTTGTAATAAATGCACTCTTTTATATGATATATTTTTTATTTATTTAATGGATTTAAAATTGAACAAAGGGTGCACAAATTCTGCTAAATTACTGTTGGTGACCTAAAAATAGTATCATGAGCTTTTACTAAAAGGACATGGACCAGATATGTTTCATCAGTAAAAATTAGTCCTAAGGGGCCTGCACAATAAATTTTAATTAATACTTCTTTCTTTTGATCACTCCACCCCTGATTAGTTCAAGTAAATTTCGGTCCTCTCCACATTTCTGCTTAAACTGAGTCACAAGCTGTATTTTTTTATTTTAAAAGGTTTAATCTGTGTGTTTTATTTTGGAGACGAATATTTTTAAGCAGCTATCAGAAAAATATCATCACAGTTTACATGATTAGCCTACCGTTACCTTTCTTTTAGAAAAATCGCCGAAAATCCAGATATGTTTTAACATCAGCAGCTCCGACTAGCTGCCTGAACTCACAGCGACGGGGGGGGGGGCTTCCCCACACTGACCCTCCTTTGCAAGCTGATTGGCTGTTTCTCCTGAAAGGCGGGACTTTCTCCTTGAATCGGCTCCACGATTGGTTAAGAGACACAGAGCGGTCAGTGCCCTGTCTCCTCAATAATATATATTTTTTTATTTTAATATAATACGGGAAATTTACGGGAAAATACTAATACGGGAGGACGGCGGGAAAGAGGAGTAAAATACGGTAGTTTCCCGGCCAAAACGGGAGACTTGACAGGTATGCATTTAAATACAACTAACATAGACACACGGAGGAAGCAAAAACGAGTGGAAAACGAAAAACAGGTAAAAACGGGTGGAAAACGAAAAACTTTAAATACTTACAGGAGTTTTATTTGTTAAATGCAAATTAATAAATCTTATTAAAATCTTACTTCATAGTTTATATAGAGAAGTAGTAATAAAATAAAATGTTACAATTAAAACAATATTTTTTATTTACCTTTCAAGGTTTTTTGTATATTAAAAACTATGTTCATATGCACTTGTTTTTGTAAAGAATTGTCTGATTAAAACCTGATTAAAAAATCATATTCCTTATACTTAATGTGTTTAGGCCTACACAGTACACTCTACAAACAAACAAACTGAAGGTAAGTGATGAATTATGTTAATCTGATCTTTTGCCAAACTACTTCTTTGATTTTTCAAATATGGAAGTTTTAAAAGTAAAAATACCAATAATAATAATTTCTGGTGAACAGCTATTCTGTTTAACACACTTTTTTGTTGGTTTGTTTTGGTATTATTTGTTTGTTTGTTTATTTATTCATTTGTTTTGCTTTGTGTTTATTTATTAGCTTATTTGCTTGCAGGTTATACACTTACAAACACCTGATTAAGAGGACCTTAGTCCTGTAGTAGTGTGTGGGGCTTCCTTTTGCTCGTAAAACAGCCTCAATTCATTATGGCGTGAATATTAGTTTGAAATTCTGGTCCATGTTGATGTGATTACATCACACATTTCCCACAGGTTCTTTTTGAGCACTTTCATCTCACCTTCTACCACACCTCAAACGTGTCCTATTGTATTCAGATCCGGTGGGTGGGAAGGCCACTAAAGAACACATAACCCAATCCTGTCTTTAACTTTCGCTTTGTGATATAGCAGATCATGCTATCAGTGAGCAGAAGTAGCCGTCGGAAGTAAGCAGAAATAGAGATTTATCATTCCAGGCTTTAATCAACCATTTTTTACTGCCCAAGTTTAGGTGAGAATGTGTCTACAGCTCTGCAGCCTCAGCCTTCTGTTCTTGGCTAACAGAATTATAAAACTACATGGTCGTCTGCTGTTGTAATCCATCCAGCTTTAAGATTTTATATGTTTTACATACTGAGATGCAGCAAACTATGTAGTTTAACTATTCTCCATTGACCTCTCTTATTGACAAGATATTTCTTTCTACAGAACTCCTCATCACTGCATGTTAATTTTTTCTGTACTATTCTGAGTTAACTCTATTCTGAGTTTCTTCTAAAAACTCAAGAGATCAGCTGTCATTAACTTTCTCATACCAGCCCATATCTTTTCATATCTATTTCACGCTAAAAAGCAGTTAAGATCAAATCACACATTTTTCCATTCATATATGGTTGATCTGAAGCTGTTGGCCCAAATCTGCAGGGTTCAATTCATTGCACTGCAGCGACATGATTGCCAGATTAGACATTAGTAAGTATGGGCAGATGTTCGGTGTACTCCTCATACTAATAAAGTGGTAGGTGAGTGTTCAGTATATTGGGTTTGTTTGTTGTTTGAGTTTTTAGTCCAGAATAGTACTGTACTGAGCCAACAATAATAATAAAAAAAAATCTTTCCTTTAATTTGCTCTTCTTTGTACTGTTATGCATTGTTAATAGTTGATTTCTAGTCTTGTTTTTTGTATTCCTAGTTTTAGTTACTTAGTATATTATTTTAATTATAACGTCTTGTATTTTATTTTAGCATTGTTCTGTATTGTCTTAAATGTATTTCTTATTCCATTTTTATTCATTTTAATTCTGTTATGTTGATGCTAAAATATTTTAATCACACAACAAAAAGTATATCCTCTGCTCTATTTACACATATACAAATGCAGTATAAATGTAGGCATTATCACTGATCACTTACTAGCATGCATACTGTATATATGTAGTACAATGTCGGTGGTACAACTGCATATTACCCTTGTTCACCCTTGCAGTTGTAACAAACAGTTATTAGAAAAAATGTAGATGCTTATGGGTGGAGCATGGAAAAGTCATCTAATGCTGAAACAGACATAAATGATAAGCATAAAAATCCCAATTACTGAGCTAACCTAAAGTAAACTAATGCTGTACCTTTGCTTTATGATTTTGAAATGATAAATACGATAAGGGTTTAGAGTTTAGAGTTTAGAGAGCTCTTAAACATCCCACACTTTACTATAACCCCATTGGCCCTGGATGACACTGGTGTATTGGAATGTATGTGGGTGAAAGAGGTGTGGACTTCTCATGTCTGTGCATGTAAGTTCCTCCCCTCAGTGTTGCAGAATCTTTCCCAGGTGCTTTTGAATGATAGGCTGTGGGTTTAAACCACCTTTTTAACACGTGAGCCTAATTTCATGGTTAGCTCTTATGTTCCACCTCTGTACCAGTTGACAGCACATCTGCATGCACTGCTCTGTAACTTTTCCTCTGTTTTTATAGTGATATCCCATTTAATCACAGATAACAGTGTCTGCAGAGCCATTTGAATGTCCCTGCAGTAACACGATGACTAACGTGATGAGGTGCATGGAAATGCATGCAAGGTTCTGTTTTTGCATACTGTTGTAATAAGTGAAAGAGAGCAAACAATGCATGACCTGTTTATTCTGTTTATTGAGAAAAACATGGTTAATATACCCAGGAACAGACTGTTGCCAAGACAGTTTGAGTCATCTAAGAGCCTCTGTTATCTCATTTCAAAAGGGAAATTTATATAGATGGATTGATAGTAATCATAACAATGTTGTTGCTGTGTAGTTTTAATTTAAGTTTGTAGACTAGCCGTAGTGCACTGTTGTAGACATGCAAATGGAATATATTAAAGAGGAAGATGGATGATCACAAACCATCAAACCACCAAGCTGCTAAACTGCTAAAATTTTTGCTGCACCAGGAGTAAAGCAGCATAAAGTTATCCAAAAGCAACATGTAAGACTGGTGGAGGAGAACATAAAAAGCATGAAAACTGTAATTAAAAAATAGGATTATTCCACCAAATATTAATTTCTGAGCCCTTAAAACTTTAGGAATATGAACTTGTTTTCTTTGCATTCTTTGAGGTCTGAAAGCTCCTAAAAGTTTTTACCGACCTCACCTTTTTGCTGCAGGTAATTTATTTTTTACATGTCTCAGAATGCTGTCCTAGCTCACTCTCACAAAGAGCTTTTACTGCTAAAAATGGAACCTGGACACACAAACATATTTGAATACCAGCATGAACATTGCAAATACAGCAGGGCTGCCTACTTCCTGCTCAACGTGCTTGTTTAACTTTACCCCTGTGTTTATGGTTTATGCATGCACTTTCATTTATGAGGACAGTTTTTTAACAGTAACTTGTTTATCAGTATCACAAATATCACAATACATAGACTATGAAAAATCTGCCCAAGCTCTGCCCAAAACTATAGCTATACCTGGATGTATGCAGTATGCAGTATATGCGTTCCTGTGGTTCTTTAGTAAAAGTTACAGCAGTTTGGTATTTGCATGTGTGCGCACATATCCTCTCAGATGCTATCTTTCTGAACAACTAGTCCCTGATCAGATCCAGAGCCGTACTGTCGAAATCAGATCGAAATCAGGCAAAAACATGAAAAGAGATTTTCACTGTCTGGGCATGCTCAGATATTTCAGTGGGATGAGCTGCTGCATGTGTTCTGTTATGGCAAAAGATTTAAGAGACAGTCACCCTGGGTGCTCTGTGCTCAGTGGTACTCAAACTGTGGTATGTTTTCACCTGCAATTTTCATAACACGTAGTGTTCACTCCTATCCATATAAATATTTCACACTTCTACTCAGTGATAAAACTCCTGCATCCGGACTGCAATTGAAAAAACAGGAGGACCAGTGAGTTTTTAGGCTTTTTTCTCGGTCACATGGCATCGCGGTGTTCAGTAGCTCCCCCATTTCCACTCGCTGTTGTATTTTAACGTGGATCTCTGTGGAAACAATGACACGCCCAAAGTGTAATTACGGTGCACAGCAGTGGACAAATATCTATTTTATTAAACGTGAGGAGATGAAACTCAGAGATGTGCGTCCGGACGGGACTAAAATCACCGGAGGACCACAGAGTTCAGAGAAAAACAATAGATAATTCAGCCTGTCATTTTTTTTCAAAGGACATTTGAGATAAACACATACATGGTTGTCCTGGATGGGAATAAAATCACATAGGATAAAAACCCCCCATAAAAGAGAGAGAAAATTACCCCAGAACCCCCTGAGAAACTAATCCCATCCAGATAGGGCCTAAGGCACACTTAAAATCCTTTAACGTTCCCAAAAATCAACAGTGCGCCTTATGTTTTAAGAGCATGTGGGTAGCTGCTGCAGTTCTAGAATTTGAGCTTCACACAGTTTCGGCTCTGAGATATCGTCAGAACAGGCTGTACGTGCAGCCCAGATCAGATCATGCATCCCTTAGTATTTTACATATTTAAAAAAGTGGTGACATTTTATGTTGTATACAAACTGACTGAAATACACTGACATACAAAAAGTCATGGGATTAGAGTATGCAAATTGAACATGCTATCACAGTCCCATGGAAGCTCTATCAGTTGGCATCAAATGACAAGATGTCACTTTAAAGTATAAATTAAAGTATAAAACATACAGCTCTGGAAAAAAAAATAAGGCCACTTCAGTTTCTGAATCAGTTTCTCAGATTTTGCTATTTATAGGATTATGTTTAAGTGAGTAAAATGAACATTGTTGTTTTATTCCAAAATCTACGGACAACATTTCTCCCAAATTCCAAATAAAAATATTGTTATTTAGAGCTTTTATTTGCAGAAAATGAGAAATGACTGAAATAACAAAAAAAGATGCAGAGCTTTCAGACCTCAAATAATGCAAAGAAAACAAGTTCATATTCATAAAGTTTTACGAGTTCAGAAATAATCAATATTTGGTGGAATAATCCTAGTTGGTTTTTAATCACAGTTTTTTTCATGCATCTTGGCATCATGTTCTCCTCCACCAGTCTTACACACTGCTTTTGGATAACTTTATGCTGCTTTACTCCTGGTGCAAAAATTCAAGCAGTTCAGTTTGGTGGTTTGATGGTTTGTGATCATCCATCTTCCTCTTGATTATATTCCAGAGGTTTTTAATTTGGTAAAATCAAAGAAACTCATTATTTTTAAGTGGCCTCTTATTTTTTTTCCAGAGCTGTATTCTTAGTTTCTATTCATTTATATGAATAAATTGTATTATTTTCTAAATGTGTCTCATAGTTTAATCACCTCATTCTAACCAAACTGCTTCAGAATGCATTTCTCCAGACTCTTCCTACACGCAAAAACATGCTTAACTGCGGTCAAGCCCAAGCAAGTCAACTGTTCCGAAACATTCTTGGTTGATGCACCACTCCGGATACATTCTTCATCACCCACAGATGTGTGTGTGTGTGTGTGTGTGTATGATTGAGTGTGTGTATATGAGTGTGTGTTTATTTGCTAATCTACCTACAGAATTATCTTCATCGACCCCCTCAAGGCTAATCCAGATGCTCTAATACACTCTGACATATTATATTTGATAGAAGAGCTTAATGATCTCCAGTCGACTGGAGCGTGAGCACAGAGATCTGTACTGTGTGGGAATGTCCACGGCTGTAACTTTTACATGTAAAGACTTGTCGCTGACAAGGCGTGTCGACTTTACCACCAACTTCATGAAAACTGTGCAATAGTTTTGCAGCTGAATAACAGCCTGAATCTGTGTAGCAACTGAGCTTGAAAAATGTCACAGTTTTGAGGAAGCCTTGCCTTCTATTGAAAATTACTGCTTTGAAATTACTGTTGCTTCCTATTTAATATACAGCTCTGGAAAAAAAATAAGAGACCACTTAAAAATGATTAGTTTCTTTGATTTTACCAAATTGAAAACCTCTGGAATATAATCAAGAGGAAGATGGATGATCACAAGCCATCAAACCACCAAACTGAACTGCTTGAATTTTTGCACCAGGAGTAAAGCAGCATAAAGTTATCCAAAAGCAGTGTGTAAGACTGCTGGAGGAGAACATGATGCTAAGATGCATTAAAAAAAAACTGTGATTAAAAACAAGGGTTATTCCACCAAATATTGATTTCTGAACCCTTAAATATTTATGAATATGAACTTGTTGTTTTCTTTGCATTATTTGAGGTCTGAAAGCTCTGCATCTTTTTTGTAAATAAATGCTCTAAGTGACAATATTTTATTTGGAATTTGGGAGAAATGTTGTCTGTAGTTTATAGAATAAAACAGCAATGTTCATTTTACTCAAACATAAACCTATAAATAGCAAAATCAATATATATTTGCAGTGGTTGCTTGGCATGAGTAGCAGGTTCTGTTTACGCATTGAAAAACATATACTGTACATTAAAGAGCATATAATGAAAAGATATTTAAGCAAATAAAAGCACCTGATATGATCGACACACTGCGACTCAATGTGTTGGTCTTGGCTGTAAAAAAAAATGCACTGACATTCCAGTCACATTTACATTCCAGCAGTATGTAAATAGATTATTTGTTTACCTCAAGGGCATTTTGGGAAGGCCTGGTCTGTAAGTTGGTGCCAGATGGATGGGATGTTTCCTTTCTGAAGTTGTGTGGTTTCACTGTAAGCCCTGGATAAGTTCAATTTACCTGAGCAAACAGTTACCTTAAAAAATTAAGGAAATGGTAATGAAAACTTAAGTACCGGTAAGCATAAATTTTTACAACTGAAGGAAAATTTATTTAACTTTTTTTGTTATACTGTAAGACCGGATACGTTGAGTTTATTTAACTTTTTAAGGCAGCCAGTTAGCTCAATTTTTTTAAATAATAGGGAATGAAAATTTGAGATAGCCTAAATTAAAACATCAAGTTATTACAACTAAAAGAGAAGTTGATTTAACTTTTTTTATTTTTGTCATACCAATTCACAAAAAAATTGCACAACAAATCTACTTATAAATATATATGTTGATTTATTTTTACTTTACTTTAGAATTTCATTTTACTTAAATATATATTTTATAAATATTCACACTGTAAACCTAGAAAAGGTGAATTTAGAGGCCAGACTGTTAATCATGATATATAATCTACACGTTTACCTAAGGTAGCCCCAGGGGGGAATGACTACAAACTAATGGTGATTGTTAGTCAGAAACTGGAGGTCACACCCAGTATGCAAATAGATTGTGCCAGAGGCCAATAGAAAATAACTAAAGACTAAACTCAGTTATTATAAGTTGGTTCAACTCTGTTAAAAAGATCTATGTTTAAATGGTAGAGTATATGTGCCCACAAATGTTCAGCTAACTCAAAATAGTTCAATAATGTTTAGAAATATCCAATTTTACATTAAAGAATCTTCATTTATTTCAGTTCAAACAACTTATAGGTTTAGTGTGTGGGTTTGTCCACAACAGACCCAGCTTTGCCAAAGTTTGCCATAATTTGCTCAAAATTTACCATAATAAACGTCTTTCAGTCATCTTAAACAAATCTGACTTCTCATCAACAAGCTGCTTTCATCTGCAGAACTGTGGCTTAATAAATGTTTTAAGTATTTTTTTTTACTGCATCATTTAGTGAGGAAATTCTAGAAACTGTTCTGAAGATTGGCCTACAAAACCAACAACATTAAATACATTGCTTTATATATATATATATTGTTTTTAAAACAGAGGTGTTTAATTCACTAATGGGGTTTAGTCTGTAACCAGAAGACTCTAGTAAGCTGGGAACCTGTAAGCTGGGGCTTTCAGTGTGAAAGTTTACTTTAACCACACCCTTTGGCTCAAGACACTTCTTTTTATAACTCTGGTAGAAAGTCTGGCAGAAAGAGAAGTAGTGCCAGGCACGGCTTTCACTCTTATCAATCTACAATTGCACCCAATCAAAATTTCACCTGCCTGCCCTACAGCTCTATAATGACCAGACACTGCAGTTCACCAACTATCAAGTTTACATACTGGAAGAGTAATGTATTAATAATTATCTGACTAATTATCAAGTAAACTATTACAAAGAACCGCAATCATGTTCTATAAATCTTTAAAAAGTGATTTTTTTTCAAATGTTCTTCAGTAAAATCAATAATTTTTATAACACAATGAGTCAAAAAACCATTTGAAAGCTTAAGTGGATTAAATAAATGGTTCAGTTTATCTTTTACCAGGGTAAATGTTTGTTTTATATATCCAGCGGTGTCAATACACACACATAGAATGCAGCTGTGGGAGGAATTTTTGATAAAAATATGTAAAAATGTGCATCCAACAGTTATAAATGAAAGTAAATCACCTATCGCCTGTACATAATAGCTTGTATGTTTGATTTGAAGCTAAATTATTCTATTTCTTATCTCCTCAAATTAATTAACAGGTGTGGCTGGGTTTGTTGGGTGCACACATTTCCAGAGTCTTGCTAGAGGGGAGTTGCCATTGCATTATCTAAATTGTTCAGTGTAAGGTGGTTAGGATTAAAGGTTTACTTAATAATGCTCTTCTTGACTCCCAGCCACAGAAGGCTGTATTCTCCACCAAGAATCAAATTTACAATATTCCATTCCAAGATACGACCAGTGCTTAGACAGTAGGGCCACTCAGAATTCTCAAAAAGCTCTTTTTAATTTTAAACCAACTCAATATTATAGTATATATAGTAAATTAAGTAACAAAGCACAGCTCTGATTCATGTTTCAAAACATTTTTATTCTTTTTTTTTTTAAACAAAAATATCATTTTACATATCATTTATAGAACAACTCATCCAGAATGGTACCAGGTACAGAGACAGACGAGGGAGTGGTTGGCAGAGCTGCTCGGCTGGTGACGAGTGACGCACATGGCGCTTGTGCTTGACTGCTCAACTGATCCCAGGTCATCTTTCTCCACTCTCAAGAATGCAAGATAAGAAGTTTCATAATATCCATAGCTGCAATTAAACATGGCTTTACAACTGCACTCGTCCGCCCCTTCACTGCTACGCCTCCTCGCCTGCGGCGGGAGACTGAGGGATGTTTTAAACACGGGCTTCAGAAATCCAGAAAGTAAAGGCGGTGATCATGTGAAATCTCTTAAAATGGAAGAGGGTAAAGAAAGTGGGGAGGGGGGAAAGAGAGAGAGAGAGAGAGAGAGAGAGAGAGGGAGGGAGAGGGAGGCAGGGGCCGTGGCGGGTGGGTGGGTTTCATTTTGAGGTCTCTGCAGCCTTCTTCTCTTGCTCAATATCTGTTTGGAAAAAAGGGAAGCATGTGTAAGAACAATGGTGATGCAATAACAGAGGAAAGCACTGTTGACAAAGTCTACAAGCAAGGCTTCCTGGAAAGTCACAAGAGCTTAAAGCAACAAAGACGTTCGGATTTATAAAGATGCAGAATAAACACCGGCATGATGAGCGCATGTGATGATCTTTTCAGAGTCTTCTGTTCTATAAAAGAAGACACTTAAGCCAACCTCACACCTCTCTAAAACTCTAAAACCACGGTTCTAATGGAGTGTAGAAAAGGAGGAAAACTGGAGGAGCTGTGGAGTGAGAAAGAGTGTCTCTTTGACATGTCTTTCCATTTATAATATATTATATATATATATATATATATATTTATTCCCATGTAGAATCTAGTTAAAGTCTTCCAAATAGTGACCTTGCAAGATCCCTAGTCTTTGCAAAATCTTAGTCTGTGAGTAAAAAGTCTGTGGCTTGTCTTTAGATGTGAGAGGGTGTCAGAACTTTGTCTATTAAACGTTTTTTTGAGAGTCTTGTCTACTGTATGGTTAGCATTTCAGAAACTATCAGAGTAAGCATCATTGGTTTAGGCCAGGGGTCAGCAATAGGCATGAAACATCTGGCCTGTGAAGTTGTTTAAACTATAATGAACGAAAATGAAAATAAATAAATAAATAAATAAATAAATAAAATGCTTTTCTGGAGAGCTTTTGTTTACATCCCTCCCCTGTCTCTCTCTCTCTGTCGCGCTCTGCATGGCTTTAGTTTCCGCCCGTTCTTGTTTTTCCGCCCGTTCTTGGGCTCTCTATCTCCTTATAAGGGCGTTTTTTTCCTGCCCGTGTCCCAATTCACTAGTCGGGGCAGCGGTAGTGTATTGGACCATGACCCTGATGACCCAGGTTCGATTTTGTTCCTTTCTTCTTGGGTTTACCTGCTTTGAGATCAACTGTTCTGCAATTGTGTTCAAGAACCCTCTGGGCTGGAGAGCTACTTGTACTACTGTAGCACTCCTCCATCCCATTACACTTTATTTTCCTAAACAGAATTTTGTTTTGTTGCCATGTAATGGCTTGGAAAATATCTTGCCTGAGGCCAAACTGAATTACCGACCCCTGGTTTAGGCTATGCAGAACTTTTGCTCGCTCAAATAAAGTCTGACATTAAAAAAAGATATATATTTTTGTTTGTTTTGCTGAATAGAATCTACTTACATCACCATTAAATATATAAAGAAATATCATCATCAGCACCGGTCTAAGGCTGATTCCACACCCAGTTTGTTTGCTAAATTCCACACCACAGTCTGGTTTTATGTGGCACTGTATTTTTTTCATTTGTTTCGGTTGGTTTCACACTGCAGTGGCTAAAGTACACCAACTTGTACTTGTGGGTGTATGAACACGGGTCAGGAATTTGGCACAATACAAGAGCTCAGCTTCCATGCTTAAGCTTACAGGCTGTGTTGTTGTGTGATACTATAAAGATATCCAGATCTATCCCCTAAATACAGTATAAAAAATGTACAGTATAATCTATTAAAATAGATATGAATAACCGACCACAATTAGAATGGAAAGGTTGGTCAGCAGTGGAATGTTAAAATGAGCAGATTATCTGTACAGAACAGCACTGAGCTGCACTGATAAACTCATGCTCTGATGATAAACTCGCTTGTTTGGTGCAGACCATTGTGTTCAGTTCAGTTCTGCACTGAACCGAATCATGCTTTACTTAGATGTTTTGTTGGACCTGTTTAAATCGACTAAAACTGGAAAAAACAAGGTCCTGAAATAGGTTATAAAAGTACCTAAATCCTAAATACTTTTTTTCTTGCCTATTTGTTACTCTAAGGACATGATGAAGTGACTTTTTGGTGTAAATATTGATATATTATGTTGAGTATCTTGAGTTTTGCATTGCAACACTCAATATATCAATATTCAAAAACATATACAGATCAGACAGTGTTTCCTTTTGTGCTCTGTTTAAAAGATCTAAACCATTTCTCTTGGACATTTATGTTGTTTTTTGTGAGTTTTATGTGATCCAACATTATGTTTCTCACTGACTGGTAATGGAATACCCACAGTCTTTGTATAAATAAGCTTAATCTTTAGCTTGTCACAATTCACCAGTTATATGCATTAATACGACATTTTATTACACAAGTACAAATATTTGCAAGAACGTCTGAAGTTCCCTAAGTAGAAATGATCAATTCTGAACAATAAGAGAGGCTACAAGATACACAGTCAGTCATTCTATCTTATCTTACTATCTTTATTTCTCACTATTTTTATTTTCTGTGTCTGGCAGGTGAGTTAGTTAGCTTGCTTGCTAACTGCTCGGGTTTGCTGCTTGGCTACACGCAGCTTCAAGGTCACTTCATGTGAGCGTGGATTGTAACCTGATAAGATTTTAACTACATTTCTTCACACATGGTAGTCAAATATACGTCCAGTTGGAATGAAATTCGATTCGAGTTTTGTGGGAGAGAATATGCAAATCTGCTTGTTTGCAGCAAACATTTGGTTATCTATTAAACCTCTTTCTTTCCTGCTGCCTCAAAATGCGTTATTTTCAATTCTAACTTAGGGTAAGGCAACAAAAGTGCAAAGCTGATCACCTCCTAAAGTGTTTTTTAAAGCACTTTATTTAAAATTTTTTCCGCATTTTCTCCCAATTTATTTGCCCAATTGTCCCACTCGGTTCTGATACATCAGCTCACAGACGCAGCCTTGTGCTGATTCACATCACCCAAGTGATGAGTGATGAGGGGAAAGAGAGAAGAGCGCCATCTACTGTACTGTACCCACCCAGAGAGAGCAAAAACAATTGTGTGTGCTCTCTCAGGGCTCTGGCAGCTGATGGCAAGCTGCAGGACCAGGGACCACTTGGAGTGATTTGAGGAATTTGTATCTGTTTTTAAATGCGTTTTGGGTGTGCTTATACCTAATAATGATATATAATATAAGCTTTATTATACTCAATAACCTACGCTGGGTCATCAGATATATTTATCTTCACTTCGAGTGATTCCTGTCGTTTTTTTTATCAATCCTCTGGTCCATAATGTGATGAATCTACTTTTCTAAAATGTCTTAAACATTTGTTCTATGGGAAACTTGGTAGTGTATGCAAAATTCCTACACTGTTCAACTTCTATTAACTTGAGAGCATCTATTGCATTAAAGCCTGCATGCATCAAACAAAAAAACTCATTATTGGAAAAAACAAGGAACAAATCTAAATAAATGTAAAAGCATTGTGTGTCAGCGTGCTACCAGTGGCCTTGCTGATCCGTAAAATCCCAGGCTTCACTTAAAGTGAATTCCATCACTGCTGTGGTGATTGACACGGCAACACTACACTGCTATTATCTACATTGCTATTATCTTGTCCTCTCAGTCATGATGATGTCACACATGCATTTCACTGAACTCTTTTACAGTCAAAAACTTGCGTCATTAGGTTAGAGCTCCTACAGGCAACTCTCAACTTTCATCTGATGTTTGTCAGCAGCCTTCGGGAAATGTCCCACTCTGCCGACATCACAACAGTCTTGTATACATGCATACTCGAGGACAAAAGAGCAGAGAACGAGCTATTCTGGTATTCATCCGCTGAAAAAAGTCAATAACAAAAGTATAATCCCAGAACAAAAGATGAACTAGCAGAACTGGAATGCGGGTGATAATGGGCTATAGTTTGTTTGAAAACACATTCTTTCAGCTTAAAAAAAAAAAGTGTACTTCCCATTGGCTGGGAACCTGCCACTGTTATTATTAGGCCTATTAAGTTACTACATGTAACTACAAGTTAATATGCTAGCTGTTATATGTGAGCTATTATATAAAAGTTATTAAAAAGTAACGTTTTTTTTTTAAAGAACTTAGTATCTAAGGCTTTGTTTTCCATCATTATCACTTAAATTCCCACATGTTTTTCTTTTTTCCCCTTTATATTGTACATTTACAGAGACTTATATGACCAGTGGCCATGAAGGATAGATACATCAGCTGCACCCTTCTATGATGTTGTAGCACAGAAATGCAGCCTAGAGACACTGATTTTTGGGTATATATAATATAAAATAATACATCTATACAACATATGTGTTTCACATTTTTAACTGAATTATAACTGAAATAAAGTAACTTTTTAATAATATTTTTCCTTCTTAAAAAAGCACCTGTAGAATAAATTTTTTAAACTATGTTTTGCAATACTGTATAGACTAAAAAAAACACAGTATAGTTTTTCATGATTTGCAACAACAATTACTGAAATACAGTAACTTTTCAATGATATTCTAATTCAAATTTTTCTTTTTTACTCCCTAATCAACATGATGCGCATTATTGTTCATCAGACCTTGGATGCATCCTCTCCTGGCTCTGAGCCACTGATAACATGAGGGATCTTCCACAACAATACAATTAAAGGACATGCCTTTCTATATTCTGATATGATTTCTTGGCGCAGTTTGGCCATAGGTGAAACAAGGACAAGCAGCCATTTCCGCTGTTTACTCTCACTACGTCTTTGTGCGCCAACTAAACCCTGTATCTTCTCCTGCGATCTGCTGTTTGTTTTCCTCCGCCGAGTTCAGAGAAAGGCATGTGTGGACACAGTTCTCATGCTGGAACAACGGCACAGACCAGCGCTAATGGTACAAGCTACCAAACTCGCTTACCCTCCTTAGTGGGCAGGGTGTTCTTCTCCGCCGTGTTCGTCTTCTTTAGACACTTCTTGTCGAAGTTCTGGACCTCCTGTTTAACTGGGTGGTCGCTCATTTTGGATGTTCTGGGAGAGAGAAGAGAAAAAGAAAGAGAAAGGATGTGGATTTGATTATTTTGAGGCGTAGTTCCAAGGATCAGGCCTCGATCAACACTTTCCTGTTAGTTTTCAGGACAAACAATTCTTCCTGAGGTCTTCCTGGAGGTCAAATACTTTTGAGAAATCTTTTTGGAATGTTTTTTGGATGTTAGACTAATTAAATTGGGTACTTTTAATGCAGATATAGATTAATTCAGGGGTGTCCAAACTACGGCCCGTGGGCCATTTGCGGCCCGTTTCCTTTTTTGCAATGGCCCGCAAGGTATTTTACAATAAAATGAAAGTTGTCCTGCTACTAAGCAGGTTTTTATAATGTGAGATTTAAAGTTTAAACGCTAGGTGTCAGAAAACAGGCCAAAGAGTCTAAAAGCGGCGAGAGTATTTGCATAATGGAGTATAACTTTAAGAGACATTATGAAATTATAAGTGGTATATTTAATTATTTGTTTTATTACAGAGTCTGTGGCCCGTGACTGCACATATATTTCTCCTTCTGGTCCCCAACAACATAAGTTTAGACACCCCTGGATTAATTTAACCAAACTACTTTATTACTTAATTACCACTAAGACCTAGTCACCTTTTCTCTGCTACTTCACGCCCTTCCTTGCTTTTCCCCAGAGTGTCTGGACACGTAGCGCTGCCCCACCCAGCACTCAAAACTGAACTTTGTGTTATATAACTCTATTCTATCAGTGGAAGGAGTGACGTTTAGATTTAAACATTTGAAATATGCCAAAACCTACAATTCTTGCAGATTTATTTATCTTTATTTTTACATTTATGACACTTTAAATGTATTTTTATTAAATAATCGAAAGGTCACTTCTAAAGGCAGCAAACGGTCAACGACTGCAAATGAAGAAAGAGCATTACTGATAAAGAAGAAGTGCACTTTCCAAATTATTCAGAGCCACAAGATTCAGTTTCACAAGATCAGGGAGGTGCTGCAGCTGTGCAGTGCTGTAGAAATCTGCACTAATCTGTACTGACATATGTTTAGATTTGGAAAATATTTCAAAGTAATATATTTAATGAGGTATTTATTACATGCTATAAATGCATTTTAACATTTTTGCAACCCTGTTTCTGCATTTTTTGTATAAAAAGAATAATTTATGGTTTCATGATTTTTTATCCTGCTTTTCTTGGAGTAACTGTTCTGGAAAGGCATTCCTCTAGAGTTTTAAGCATTGCCCTGAGAATTTAAGTAAAATCAGCTAAAGCAAAAGTTCACCACTGTATCTAGTCTTCAAATAATCTCCAAACTATACATGGAGAAGCATCTTTTTATTCCAGAGAACACAGTTCCAGACCTCCACAAATCAATTCCTGTGGCTTTTTATCCCTTAAGCTCCCTTACCTGGAATTGTATGGTATTTTGCATGGTGCCAAAAGGTTCATGCATGTCTGCTCCAAAGAGAACATTTATTACATTGGTATTATTACTTTTCCTTCTACAGGGATTAGACAAGCTGTGTATGTGCATTTGCACATCTGTGTCAGAACTAGGTGCAACATAGCTGCATGTATCTAAATGCAAGTGTGAACATGCAAAAAAATATATATATTATATATAAATTGGCATCAGCCTAGAATGACCAAATTTCGAGTGCATCTCCAGTATTTAGGATACAATGGATACAATACCTTTATAAAACTAAGTGGTGAATAATGTTGATCTAATCTAAGTACTAATGCACACACTGTGACAATCCATGTGCATCACCACAAGGCAATAAGAGTGTATAATAAAGTTAATGTTAAGAGAAATATTGATTAGGACAGTTAGTGTTTCTCCAACTGGTCCGCAGGGAAACTGAAACACAGTCCACAGTCTCTATATCTTGATGTGTTGGAAGCTGGAATCAAGCCAAAAACACAAAAATGCATAAGCTATATTACTTTTAACCCCAGCATCATCAAATCAAGATAAATCAAAATATATCTTCCCAAAATTATCCTACAGTGTGCACTGACAGTTTTTTTTGTCTCATGGTCTGTCCAGTTCCAGTCACTACTCAGGTGATTAACAACAACCAGCAGTCATGCACAAAAAGGCCACTGTTGCCGTATGCAGATCTGTGGCTACGCAGGACCAGCATTCCAGTTGAATGCAAATGCAATCTTTCTAATCTCTAATACTCTTCAGGAAGAAAAACAGCTCTAACTGTTCCTTATCTGCAGGTGCCCTTGCACAAGAGCTGGGCGTGGAGCAGGTGGAGAAACACACACACACAATGGAGCCAGTGTACTTACGAAGCTGAGATAAGTATGATAAAAAAAATCGATTTGTCAATCTGCAGCATAAATGATTAGTCTTAGTTTTGTTGGGTCTGTTAGAGAAACCTGTATTGTATTTAGTTCATGTACAGGTAACAGTGTTAAATCATTCGAAAGCTCAGTACCTCACCCTGCCCTAAAACAGCATTCAGCAAAATACAGCATAACAATATGTATAATATACAGTACTACTTTTTTTTTTACTGTTTTAAGCAAAAGAAAAAATCACGCTGTTCTCATTTCCCATTATATATCTACTAGAGACAGATTATATCTGTCCAGTATCATTTATTTTACTTTAATCCTGGATATATGGAGATATTTGGAGTGCATTATTATTAGTATCATGACTGATCATTCTGGATCATTGACTTCTGTTACAAATCTGATCAAATCTCAGTTAGGGGTGTGTCATATCATATCGTATGCAATAATAAAATTTAATTTTTTATTTTGTTGCATTAGTTTATACTTGAATTTTTGCATTTTTGTTTATTCATTGTTTTGTCATATCACCAAAAGTATTGTTATTGTGAAAATACCATGATATATGATTATATTATTTTAGTGCCATATCGGCCACCCCTAATATGTGTATATATACATACATACACCTACACATATAGCCATGCACATACATGCATATATGTATATATTCACACACACACAAACACATATATATTTTCCTCCTAATGTACTTCTACAGGGCAGGGCGCCTGCATAACGGTATGTTAGCCACACACACACACACACACACTGTACCAGTTCACACCCTAACCCAGGCTGAAAGGTGCTGAAAGGTGCGGCAGCAGCACGAGGAGGATGCTCTGGTATCTACTTGTACCTGTAGAGGAGCTCGTGGTTCAGGTGGACCTGTCTTACCTGGTTCAGTGCTCGAGCTGCTGCGAGTTCTTCCCGATGTGCGGTTTTTCTGGATCCGTGCTGTAATCAGCGGAAGACGGCCGGTTTAAATACTAAATCACGCCCTGCTCGCGCGAACATGGAGGCGAGGCGCTGGCGCTGATTGGTCCTCTGTAAAGCCCTGGAGCTGATCATTGGATAAGCTCCCTGTTACTCCAGGTACTGCAGGAACTCTCACACACACACTTACACACACACACTCACACCCTTTAATACCTGCAGTACATTCCAACATAACTTATTCCCACCAAATAAACTGTCATCTGGACTAAATTATAAATAATAAGATAATAAACTGTATAAGATTAATACAGGTAACACCTCCAGTTCTATTCTGAACAGTGCCGTTCTGCAGGAGGAGGAGGTATCAGGTGAATAGCGGCGGAGAAACACCACCACCATGCGGCGAGATACTGAACTGCAGCAAATAATAGGACAGATTGTTCTGTTAAAGGAAATACATCTCTAAAAAAAAAATAATAATAATAAGAGACCACTTCAGTTTCAGAATCAGTTTCTCTAATTTGGCTATTTATAGGTTTATGTTTGAGTACATTCAACATTGTTGTTTTATTCTATAAACTACAGACAACATTTCTCCCAAATTCCAAATAAAAATATTGTCATTTAGAGAATTTATTTGCAAAATATATGAAATGGCTGAAAAAACAAACAAAAAATGCACACCTCTAATAATGCAAAGAAAACAAGTTAATATTTATAAAGTTTTCACATTTATAAAGTTTATCACAGTTTGGCATGTTCTCCTCCACCAGTCTTACACACTACTGTTGGATAACTTTATGCCACTCCTGGTGCAAAAAAGTGGTCTCTTTTTTTTTTACAGAGCTGTATACTAGTTCACCAAAAATTTGAATATCATTAAAAAAGTTATTTTATTTCAGTAATTCAGGTAAAAATGTGAAACTCATATATTATATAGATGTATTACACACAGAGTGATCTATTGTACCTGGTTATTTCTTTTATTATTGATGATTATGGCTTACTGCCAATAAAAACCCAAAAATCTCAGAAATTAGAAATCTCAGAAAAACAGGTCTTTTCAACAATATAAGATTATTGCCAATTACTTTGTTTGTAATAATAATAAAACAATATTAGGATTGTGATTATTTTTTTATTTATTAAAGCACCTTTAATACATGCAAACATAATCAAAACAAAAAAGTAACATTCAAAGGTAATAAAACGATGAACAACCAGTTAAAAATATTTTGCATTGGATAAAAATAGAAACGTATTTAACAATAAAATCATACAAGGAATCAGTACCAAATTACTATTACTATTACCCCAACAGGTTAATAGTAATATTAGACGATATTAAAAGTAATATAAAAAAATAAGGTTTTAAAAATGTAAGATAAAATGAACTGAACTCTTCAGTGTGAGTTAAGACTGATGTAAAAAACATTTCAGTATTTCCAAACTGGTAATTTTACAGATGTCAGATGTCAAGTGTTTGTAATGTTTAATGTCAGTAAATGTAAATAATAATGTAATGTAAAGTCTGAGGTAATGTGGCTAGTTAGGTTAGCTAACCTAGCAATATGAGGATAGTAGCCCAAAACACTGCCTGATGGACACTGCAAGCACTACTAGTACACTGTAAAACAGTAAAGTGCTAATTTAGCCTAAAACTAAACTTATATGCACAGAAATGCAACACATTTCCCCTCTTTTCCCATTTTTAGTTTTGCACTAAAGCTACAAGGCTAATGTAGCTAGCTAGCGTAGCTAATGAGCATTTTTGGCTTTTCGGCTTAGCTAGCTAGTTAGCATTGTACAAACTGCATTTTCTTCACATTATCTTCACATTCCAGTTAATTAACCTCAAATAAATGTATTTATATGTATGTGCAAAGGGTAAAGACACAATGCAGGCTTCACTGTAAATGCTACTATTGTTTTCAGCTATGTGTCTCTATTAGCCAATTTTTAGCTATATTAGCCTTTTAGCTTCAGAGCAATAAAAGCACCAGATTTCACACAATACACATGTCAAGTATGAATGATATTCATAGTTTATGGAAACAAAAATCTTAAAATAACCTTTATTTGTTGCACAGTGACTTGGTTTATGATACTACCTTAAACATAACATGAACAAAAAAAAAACACTTGAGTATATCATTTTGCCTGAAATAATGGTGGGTAAAAAACAACAACAAAAAAAAACCAATACACAATACTTTCCATAGGTGTGAATCTCTGATATTGTGAGTAGCTCTTGAGAAACATATTCAATGCTTAATGTAATTAAGATTCACTACAGATTAAATGTGGCCTACACCTTTAACCCATTTGTGCAGTGAATACACATACATACACACTAGTAAGCGCGCACACACAGACCAGACCGCTGGGCACCCACCGCAGCTCACCAAATGGTCAATATCAATGGTCCGGTCAATGGTCTTACTGCTGAGACACCACTGCCAGAATTCACCTTCACTCTTAAATGCATCATGACACACTGATGCATTTTCAACCTCTTACTACTGTTTAAGTAATACATGCAAAGCTTTGGAAATGCTTTGTCAAGTTTTAAGAAATATATATGGTCAATGCTGATTTTTGAAAAAAAAAAAAGGTTTTGGTGCACAAAAACACAGACTTATCCCTGAACCCAGATAACATTACTGCTGAGCAATAGACGGAATTCCCTGGTGTTTATCCCGCTTAGTTGGTGCGGTTTTCCAGACGGTCATATATGGCAGTGGTTATGCCCCAGGAAATGCAGGAGCGGAGAATGACCAGTGAACCTCCACGGTAGAGCAGGATCAGGCTGCACTGCCTGGCTCTCCACAGCTTCTGCATGCTGGCCCTCAGCCCCAGCTTCTCTTCACCAACTTTGGCTTGCATGTTGGCCACCAGCACAGACATGGGGTATAGTGGTAGGCTGATCACCATAGAGTTGAAAACACCTGAGAAGAAGGAGGAGGCCACGGGGGAAAGACCCTGCTCCCTTAAGGCACTGGACACGGGATCTTTTAGGCCAAAGTAAAGGCTGCTCCCTAAGGCGTTGCGGGCGAGTATAGGCAAGAAGGCTCGGTAAAAGCCTTGAGCTAAGTTTTCAGACCTTAGCCGGACCAGGATGCTCCTAATGGTGGGTAGACTGCGGTCATTGCCGCTGTTTTGGAGTATATTTTGCACACGCTCGAAGGGGGTGAAAATCAGGGCCTCAACCACACCCGCCCCGAGCCCGGCCAGGGCAGGAAGGACCGTCCCAGGCAAGATGGATTCAGCCCTGGACAGCCGTTGCAAAAGGGTGCCTTGAAGGCCAAAAAGGAGGGTCCCATTGAGGGTCTTCATCAACAAAGGTGGTGCTACACCTCGGTACAACTTCAAAGGCCCTTCCTTGTTCAGCTGGGCCACCGTCTCACGAAACCCGGAGCTGTGCAGCTGCTGGCGGAACACCGTCTTGTAGATGGGGAAGGTCATCACCGTGGTCAGAGTGGAGATGAGGCTAGACGTTCCACCATGCTTGTACTTGCGGAACCAGGCTGTGGGGTCCGCATCCTTTTGATGCTGCTCTTTATCACTGTTTGCAGGACTCCACCCCATCTCTCTTCTCTTACTGGTGGACAAGGAAAGATGATAAAATGATGATAATCTAAAAGTAGTAAAATCTAAGTAGTATGAGCCTATTAAACAAAACAAAACAAAAAACGTACAACTCATGCAGATCTAGAGATGATGAAGAGGCATTCAATCAATATGACATTCACAACCTCTAACTGAGTTAATCTTGCCTATGTCGATTAGGTCTTTTTTTTATTGACAACTCTGTTAATTTGCTTCCTAATGTGTTCATATAGGGTCCTCTGAAAACATACGAACGTGTGTAGTCACGTGACTGCACCTCTTCCAACTTAATAAAAAATAATGGTTCATTTATCATGAAAGGTGTATAATTACTGATACTATTTTGAGTATTTCTCCTGTAAAATCACTGGCCCTTTCCAAATAGCAAAAGAAGGTTTAATCAACGTTAATTTTTACATCATTAATGCACTGAAACAATCTTGATCTCCGACATTAGATTGTTTAGTTACGCCATGGTAACTTTACTTACATTAAATATTTATACTTTGCTTGTATTCTATTCGTATAGCCTGCACTGTGGGTTTCAGATTAAATAATAAATATTCATATTAGCTAATATTATTAATTGTGGGAAACACGTTTCATTTAAAAGCATTTAACGTGAATTTAGATTCAATCTCACTGAATACGTCACCGAGTAACTGTAAAATGTTAAATAAACGTTGTTTTAGGGTTGTTTTTCCAGCATCAACCTTAGAAGATGTAACGAAACCAAAATATTAACGTTTATTCAATGTTCTTTGCTACCAGGGTATGATATTTGCACAGTTCAAGAAATAAAATGAAAAGGAAAAGAAGAAAAAGAAGAAAGGACACATTAGGGAAAGATAAAGAGAAGGATTAAAGCAGCTACCTTTCTTTCTGGTCTTCTGAGAGGCACCGAGCCCTTCCAGCATCACTTCTTCATCAGCTACTCGCTGCAGGTTTCAGATCAGATTTTAAAGGAAAACATCCCGTTTTTAGATTCAGTTCTATCAGATCACCCTTTCATCTTTATTACCGTCCCTGTCTCTAATTAAAGAGGAGATTCTGTAATCAGATCCGCTTCTCTCGCCCTTTTTACATTTAGGGCTTCTGCTCGGATTTTCTTTAGCCTCTTCTGACGTACCGTTACGTCATTGGCCAATGGGGTGAAACCAGCGTTTTCCTTTAAATCCACCCGTTTCCAATAAACCTCCACCCGCATTCCGGTGTTCTGTCGAATTATGCTACCCATCGACACGCGCCTACTAAAGGCACTGCGCATGCGCTGATCTACACTTTTTCATTATTTCCTGTTTTTTGAATATAATAAATCTGTTTTTTAGGTGTTTTTTATGCATTAAAAAAATAAATAAACATCGTTGCACAAAAATGTAAATAGAAAAAAAAATATGAATAATACAAACAATAATAATTATTATTTTTTAATATAACAAATCTGTTTTTTTTTTGTTTTCCTGTCTTCCTGTGCATTAAACAACCTGGACTCACTTTCATTGCACAAAAGTGTAAATGGAAATGAATAATAATACATCATAAAAAAAAACCCTAATTATTTATCTTTTTTTTTTTTTGTACAATAAATCAGTTTGTGATGACCTCTCATTGCCATAACGTTACCGTGATACAGTGATTTATGCTATCCAAACATACTAACTAGCTACATCTACTGTTTAAAATCATAAAACGAAAGAAAACTCTGAACGAGAAAAGGTGTGACTAAACTTTTGACTGGTACGGTATTTTTATTACTGCTTATGCTTGCAAGCTTCACTTCCTTTTTGCAAGGTAAAAAGAGGAAATGAAGGTGTGAAGTCTTTTAACAATAAACCCTTGATTAGACTAAAGATCAGCATCTTTCTGGTCCAGTTTTATAATAAAGAAAATTTGTGCAGATGTAAAAATGTCACTTTGAATGAAACCTTGAATACAAGCTTTTTACACTGTGGGAAAATAGAAAACTCTTTCATTTTCAAAGTTGCCATTTTGGAACCGCATGATTTTATCCCACAGCAACATTTTTCTTTGTTCTGCAAAATGTAAAGCCTCTAACAGGAGATGCCAGTCACTCATCCACAACAGATCACCTGCTTCTAACTGCCTTTAAAGGAAATATGACTTGCACATTCTTTGCAGCTTTAAAATGCTGAAATTTTATTTTCATAAATTTCATAAATTTTATTTATGAACTTTCCTCCTCCACACTGCCTCTGTGACGTACCAGTGCATCAAGACCGGCTGAAGATTTATTATAAGTTCTTATTAAGATCTTATTATAGTTATTATGAGTTTTTGAAAACTCTGAAAACATCTGGAATATAATCAAGAGGAAGATGGATGATCACAAGCCATCAAACCACCAAACTGAACTGTTTGAATTTTTGCACCAGGAGTGAAGCAGCATAAAGTTATCTAAAAGCAGTGTGTAAGACTGGTGGAGGAGAACATGTCAAGATGCATGATAACTTAATTAAAAACCAGGGTTATTCCACCAAATATTGATTTCTGAATTCTTAAAACTTCATGAATATGAACTTGTTTTCTTTGCTAATATAGCAATGGGAGTGGTAAGATAGAGAGCGCCATCTACCTAACCAGTGATTGCATGGCAAATTGTGCTCTCTCTGACTCAGACTGCTGATGCGAAGCAATGTGACCAAGAATTTGAGCTCACAATTATTAAGCCATAGTGTCAGTGTCTGTATCCATATTTTTGCTAGTCAAAATCTAACAGGTGCAGCAGTCGCTGGCGCTGATTGGTCCTCTATAAAGCCCTGAAGCTGATCATTGGATAATAAGCTCCCTGTTCCTCCAGGTACTGCATGAACTCTCACACACACTCACACCTTTTAATACCTGCCGTACAGTCCAACGTAACTTATATCAACCAAATAAACTGTCATCTGGACTAAATTATAAATAATAAGACAATAAACTGTATAAGATTAATACAGGCAACACCTCCAGTTCTATTCTGAACAGTGCTGTTCTGCAGGAGGAGGAGGTATCGGGTGAAATGCGGCGGAGAAACACCACCACCATGCGGTGAATTACTGAACTGCAGCAAATAATAGGACATTGTTCTGTCAATGGAAATATACTAGTGCATTTATTCAAGTAAAATACTTCTGTAGATGTTGAAGTCAACTCAAGTTTTTTTACTCTTTAAGTAAAAAGGTAAAAGTACTGGTTTTAAAATGTTTTAAAATGTATTTTAGTAGAATGTAAATATATTAAAGAAGCTTAGTTGGACGTTTGTCTGGAGTCTCAGCACGGATCATCTTCATATACGTCTGCTATTCTTGCTGGACATACGATTTATTGCCAAGAAGCATTAATAGAACAATAAATAATAATAAAGAAATAATAAACCAAAGAAATAATATACCAAACACATACTTCCTTACTTTTTGTGCTGGTTCATAAAAATAATAACAATAATAATAATAATAATAATAATAATAATAATAATAATAATAATAATAATAATAATAATAATAAAACAATATAATCATTGTAATGAATTTTTATTCATTTTCATAAGCACCTTTTATACTTATTAAAAACAAAAAAGTAACATTCAAAAGGAAATAAAACAATAAACAATCATTACAAATTATTTTGCACTGGATAAAAATAGAAACGCATAAGATAAGAAATTACTACCAAAATACCAGTACTATTACCATAAGGTTTTAAAAAAGTAATGTAAAATTATTCGAAAAAATAGTTTACTCTTCAGTGTAAGTTAAGGTTAAAAAAAAAAAAAACAACAACATTTCAGTTTTTGCAAACTGGTCATTTTACAGAGGTCTGAGTGTTTGTAATGTTTAATGTCAGTAAATGTAAATAATAATGTAATGTAAAGTCTGAGGTAATGTGGCTAGTTAGGTTAGCTTACCTAGCAATATGAGGATAGTAGCCCAAAACACTGCCTGACGGACACTGCAAGCGCTACCAGTACACTGTAAAACATTAAAGTGCTAATTTAGCCTAAAACTGAACGTATATTCACAGAAATGCATTAAATTACACATTTTCCCTCTTTTCCCGTTTTTACTTTTGCACTAAAGTTACAAAGCTAATGAGCATTTTAGCTACCGGCTTAGCTAGCTAGTTAGCTTAGTTAGCATTGTACAAACTGCATTTTCTTCACATTATCTTCACATTCCAGTTAATTAATCTCAAATAAATGTATTTATGTGTATTTGCAAAGGATAAAGACACAATGCAGACTTCAAGGTAAATGCTACTATTGTTTTCAGCCATGTGTCTCTATTAGCTCATTTTTAGCTATATTAGCCTTTTAGCTTCAGAGCAATAAAAGCACCAGATTTCACACAAAACACATGTCAATATATTTGAGGTAAAGGGGAAATAATAAAAAAAAATATTTGGGCCTAATTACCTTAAGACTATATTAACCTTTTATTATATATTAACCTTTTTGATATTTGTAAAGATAAACATTGTTTTAGTTGTTGAAAAAATGAATGATATTCATGGTTTATGGAAACAAAAATCTTAAGCTTAAAATAAGCTTTAGTTTTTGCACAGTGACTTGGTTTATGATAGTACCTTAACATGAAAAAACTTAACATGAAAAAAACACAATTCCATGGGTGTGAACCTCTTACATCGTGAGTAGTTGAGAAACATATTCAATGCTTAATGTAATTAAGATTTACCGCAGATGAAATGTGGCCTACACCTTTAACCCAGTGAACACACATATATACACACTAGTAAGCGCACACACACACACACACACACACACACACACACACACACACACACACACACAGTAAGGTACAGTAAGCACATGTGCCCAGAGCGGTGGGCAACCACCGCAGCTCACCAAAAGGTCAATATCAATTCACCTTCACTCTCAAATGCATCATGACACACTGATGCATTTTCACCCTCTTACTACTGATGGAGAAATACAATTACATGCAAAGCTTTGGACACCCTTAGTCAAGTTTTAAGAAATATATATGGTCAAAGTTCATGTGGAAAAAAAGGGTTTGGTACACAATAACACAGACTTATCCCTGAACCCAGAAAATATTACTGCCTGAGCAATATCCCGCTTAGTTGATGCGGTTTTCCAGATGGTCATATATGGCAGTGGTGATGCCCCAGGAAATGGAGCGGAGAATGACCAGTGAACCTCCACGGTAGAGCAGGATCAGGCTGCACTGCCTGGCTCTCCACAGCTTCTGCGCGCTGGCCCTCAGCCCCAGCTTCTCTTCACCAACTTTGGCTTGCATGTTGGCCACCAGCACAGACATAGGGTATGGTGGTAGGCTGATCACCATAGAGACAATCACACCTGAGAAGAAGGAGGAGGCCACGGGGGAAAGACCCTGCTCCCTTAAGGCACTGGACACGGGATCTTTTAGGCCAAAGTAAAGGCTGCTCCCTAAGGCGTTGCGGGCGAGTATAGGCAAGAAGGCTCGGTAAAAGCCATGAGCTAAGTTTTCAGACCTTAGCCGGACCAGGATGCTCCTAATGGTGGGTAGACTGCGGTCATTGCCGCTGTTTTGCAGTATATTCTGCACACGCTCGAAAGGGGTGAAAATCAGGGCCTCAACCGCACCCGCCCCGAGCCCGGCCAGGGCAGGAAGGACCATTTCAGGTAAGATGGAGTTGGCTCTGGACAGCTGTTGCAAGAGGGTGCCTTGAAGGCCAAAAAGGAGGGTCCCATTGAGGGTCCTCATCAACAAAGGTGGTGCTACACCTCGGTACAACTTCAAAGGCCCTTCCTTGTTCAGCTGGGCCACCGTCTCACGGACACCAGAGCTGTGCAGCTGCTGGCGGAACACCGTCTTGTAGATGGGGAAGGTCATCACCGTGGTCAGAGTGGAGATAAGGCTGTGCTTGTACCTGTGTAACTGGTCTGTGGGGTCCGCATCCTTTTGGTCCTGCTCTTTATCACTGGTTGCTGGACTCCACCCCATCTCTCTTCTCTTACTGGTGGACAAGAGAGATGATAAAATTATGATAAAATCTGCATAGTATGTGACCATTAAACAAACAAAAAAACTAGAGCTGGGCATTTAATAAAAAATGACATTTAGATCCTCTACCTGAGTTAACCTTTCCTGTATCGATTAGGCCTTTTTTTTATATCTCTTTTAATTTGCTTCCTAATATGTTCATATATATTCTCTAAGAACATACTAGTGTGTAGTCACGTAAAAAAAAAAATTGTTAATTTATCATGAAAGGTGTATTGATACTGAATTAATTTGAGGTCTAAGCAGCCCTGGTTAAAAAATATATTTTAATTATTGTAAAATCACTGGCCCTCCCCAGATAGCAAAAGGAGGTTGAACCAACGTTAAGGTTTACATCATTAATGCATTGAAACAACGTTGATCTCCGACATCAGATTCAAAGTTATGGTAACTTTACTTATATAAGATATGTATATCTTGCTTGTATTCTATTCGTATAGCCTTCACTGTGGTCTTGCAGTGCAAAAAGAGAGAGAGGTGTGGGAAGCACCTCTCATCTAAAAGCATTAATGTGAGTGTAGATACAGAGCTCAGCCCACCATACAAAACCTTTAAATGAACGTTGATTCAATGTCATTCGATGCCTATAGCTGATGATGCCTATGTTGAATAAACATTGTTTTAAGGTGTTTTTTTATCATCAACCTCAACAGATGTAAGGCAACCAAAAATTCATGTTCATTAAATGTTCTTTGCTACACCAGGGACTGAGCCAAATTATATTTGCACAATTCAAGGAAAAAAATAGAAAAGAAAAAGAAGAAAAAGTAATAAAGGGCACAAGCAGGCACACAACCGACCTTCAACGATGAAATGTGGTTGAAATATGGTTGAAGTAATGTCTGTTGTGTTAAAACAACATTTAATGTTAAATTGTTATGCAAACATTGAAACTTTGACGTTGAATCAACCTTCTGCCTTTTGAGTTAGCATTTTACATTTCATCAGTATACAGTTTCAAAAAATGGTTGAATAGAGGGATGAAAAAATGGGTTTTACTTTCATTTGCAGTAACTGATTTTTAATTTTGCACAGTTCTCCACCAAACCTGGGGGAATTGTCATGTTCTATTAGTTTTTCTATTAGTTGTTTCTGAGATCAGATGTTCAGTAATCAGATTGGTAGTGGTGAGTAATTTTCCTTATACTCGGCTTTACTACAGTGATGTAAGTTTATTGTTTTCAACTTTTATTTACTGGTAGTAATCAACGTTTTGTTTGTAGTTGTAGTTCCTACGTCTCAGAGATGTATATTCCGAGAGAGAGAAAATAAAAATAAAATTGCTAATTTTTCATTATGGCATGCAGTTTTTTAAATTTATTTTAAGTATCCCTAATGTGAGCTAAGGTGCCAAATCAACGTTGGTTCACTTTTTCAAAATCAACACCAAATCCAACGTTGATTTAACGATAAAAGAGAAGATAAAGAGCAGGTACCTTTCTTTTCTGGTCTTCTGAGAGGCTTTGGGCTCTTCCAGCATCACTTTTTCATCAGCTGCTCGCTGGAGGTTTTAGATCAGGTATCAGAGGAAAAACTTCCCGTTTTTAGATTCAGTTTAATCTGATCAAAACTGGTGATTCTGTGATCAGAGCGCGTTATTTCCGACAGATGCGCTTCTCTATCGCTTTTCACATTTAGGGGTGCTGCTCGTTTTTTTCAGCCTCTTCTGACGTACCGTTACGTCATTAGCCAATGGGTAAAAAACAGCGTTTTTTTTTTAATCCACCTGCATTCCGGCAAACCGCCTCCTGGTAGTAGAAAAGCACACCGCTGGCATTTAACGTTGAATCAACGTTGATGTTATGGTTGAATTAACGTTGCATTTGGTGTAATTTTTTTAAAGTTAATTAACGTTTATATGGCACCAGGGCCGCTGCTAAGGTTTTGGAGGCCCTAAGCATAACTGGTCAGGGAGGCCCCCCCATGGGCCTCATCTTTCTGCTTCTTTTTCTTCTTCTCAGCTCCAGACTCAAACCGTCGCTTCATAGTTGAATTACCATTTAGTAGCAACTTCGCGCGGTGAACTTGTCTCCTGCCAAACTCAAGTAGCGTTGCTACTTTAGTTAGGACTAAGGTTGCCAGATAAGTTACGATTTTTCATCCTATTTGTTTATTTTATTTTAAGTTTTTAACTTACACAAATATTGCACTGGACAAGTTTTTGTATAGAATGGCCACATACACTTTAAAAATGGTTAAACATGCGCAAGATTTAGCGCCTCCATGCATTTTTTGATTATTTATTTGACTGGAAAATGTCACATCTGGCAACAACCAACAGAGCAAACCGAGCCGTGCCATTTCAGGCAATAGGGGTGGGGGCATTATATTATGCACAAAAATAATAACGTGCCGCTTTTAAGTAGTAGAGTAGGTGCCCCATGCAATGTTTAAAGACAAAAAAGATGAGCGTATCATAAATAATTCACATTGGGTTTTAAATTTAATAATGTCATAATTTCAACACATTTCATTCTCAGTCAATTTGGCTCCCTGCAACTGCAAAATGGTTGAGGCCTAACGCTGGCTGCGTTGTCTGCATATGCAGAGCGGCGGCCCTGTATGGCACCATAGCTCAGTCAGGATGCTCAAATGTATGAAAAAGAAAAAAACAAACTATATTCCATTTCATACCAAATTTTCTATTTTCAAAATTATCTTCATACGGTCAGAAAATGAAACTGCAAAACGTTCATTTTCTGACCGTATGAAGATAAATTCGAAAAAAGAAAAATTTATATAAATATATGAAAAATATTATAAGTGAAGACATTTTCATTCAGTTTTTTAAATTATTTAGTTTTTTTCATTTGAGCCTTTCACAAACAGAATTTTAAGTGAAAAAAAAAGTTGAATCTTCTCTCGATTTTCAGATTTGTCCATTTTTGTCTTAGCCTTAAACGGTCCAAAAATAAAATGAATAAACATTACACTGACCAAAATGGCACTAAAATAATATTACAATATTTCAGGGTATTTTTGCGATAACCATATTCTTGGCGATATGACAAAATATAGATTTTTTTTCAACCAATTTCAAGAACATACTACTGCAACAAAATAAGTACTAAAAGTTTTATTTAGTTAAAGTTAAGAGTTTCATAACTTTCAAAAAACTACAATGTAAAACGTTACTCAACAAGAAACTGATTATTTTTATATAACAAAAAAATCTGCTAAAGTGCAGCATATTAATTGCATGCACAAACACTGCAAAAATTAAGGTAAATACAATAAATACTATCAATTTTATTTTATTTTCTCTCTGTAACAAAAAAAGCTCTCTACAAACAAAAAGCTTTATTTACTACATAAAAAGAAAGAAAACGTTGAAGAGAACATCAAGACAACTTTTGACTGGTACAGTATTTTTATTACTGTTCATGCCTGCAAGTTTCACTTTCTCTTTGCAAGGTAAAAAAACAGGAAATGAAAGGTGTGAAGTCTTTTAACTTTAAACCCTGAATTAAACTAAAGATTATATCAGCATCTTTCTGATCACGTTTTATGAATAAGCAAATTTGGGTAGATTTATGGATTATTCTAAAATGCTAAGTTCCACCTAGCAGGGGAAATAAAGATGTTTAAAGATGAAGGGTGATGAGACAAAGAGCATACTCTCATCTTCCAGCCTCTGTGTCTTCTTCCTGTATGTCTCTTTGTTCTTTCATTTTCCAATAAACTTATTTCTCATCACAAATACTGTAAGGCAAACATAACTAAATTATTTGAGGTCTGAAAGCTCTGCATCTTTTTTGTTATTTTAGCCATTTCTCATTTTCTGTAAATAAATGCTCTAAATGAGAATATTTTTATTTGTAATTTGGGAGAAATGTTGTCTGTAGTTTATAAAATAAAACAACAATGTTCATTTTACTCAAACACAAACCTATAAAGAGATAAAGTGGTCTCTTATTGTTTTTCCAGAGCTGTATTTCTTCTTGCATTCTCTGGTAAAACTGAACGATTAACAGACAATCCATGGAAAGTTTCTTGCTCGTTGTCTCAACTCTTTAATAAGAACACATTTCATCAGGTCATCTGACATGACTTATCCAATCAAAGAAAATCAACATATATAAAAGTTGGATTCTAAGAAAAGTGTGACTGAATCGTTTCAGGAAAAAAAAAATAGAAGTCATACAAATTTCTTAAAAAAA
Organism: Astyanax mexicanus; assembly: GCF_023375975.1. Classification (NCBI taxonomy): domain Eukaryota; kingdom Metazoa; phylum Chordata; class Actinopteri; order Characiformes; family Acestrorhamphidae; genus Astyanax; species Astyanax mexicanus. The sequence goes on from NC_064417.1 coordinate 2,067,458, forward strand.
AAAAAAAAAAGAATAGAAAAGAAATGAAAACAGCAAAACAGACTCTGTCAAGGAAGGAACCAAAAAAATACATTTTATCCACAGGTACAAACATTCTTCAAACAGGCTGCCGGGATCAATTCCACTCAAAGATCTCCTCCTTTTTGTTTGTTTTTTGTCACTGATACAAATTAAGCTCCAATAAATTAAACTGTAACAAGTCATCTGTACAGTTGTGTTTTTTTTTTTACTGTAGCAAAAAAAAAATATCTGAATGTGAGACGGATCTGAATTTATAGTCCGGAGTTTCAGCCTCGACTGAAAGAATTTAGAAAGTCTTGCTGGGATCCTGAACTGGTGGCGGGACGTGGCCGGCGCTGTGATTTCACTGGAGGTCGATTCCCTTCTGGATAAAGTGAGGGTGCAGCAGGACACAGCTGCTGAGGATTTTGGGGTCGGGCTCCCACTTCTTTTTTGGTAACACAGCAAATAGATAAGCACCGAGAAGGCAAGGTTACAAGGGAACATGGCTGAAGAGATAAGAGACAGATTCACCGTTGTGGGTCCGACGAATAGCTTCAGCCAGAATCATGGAAATATCAATGACCTGGAGGAAGAGAGAAGTGGAGAAACTGTTTATTTTAGTGAACTGATAATACAACACCTCAGAATCACATATCAATAGTAGATTCAATTTAATTAATAAAGAGCATTTTACAACAAACATGTTCTCACAAAGCAGCTTTACACAGATCGGGTCCAAGCCTTTTATAAGTAACAGCACAGTGGGTATGTTTACATGCAGCCTAATAATAATCTGTTAACAATAGGAATAACAGCTCAATCTGAATAGCCTCTTGGACTACACAGCATTTTAAACAGGCCAAAAGTTTGGACACACCTTCTCTTTTTCACTGCGTTTTCTTTACTTTCATGACTGATATTTACATTGTAGATTCTCACTGAAGCATCAAAACTATAAATGAACTCATGTGGAGTTTTATGTACTTAATAAAAAATGAGCTGAACCTCCACAGTCACTGGACCTGAACCCAATCCAGATGGTTTGGGGTGAGCTGGAGCACAGAGTGAAGAAGACAAAGGAGCAACAAGTGCTAATAAACACCTCTGGGAACTCCTTCCTTCCTTCCTTCAAGACTGTTGGAAAACTTTTCATTTCAGGTGGCCACCTCTTAAATGAAGCTCATTGAGAGAATGATGCCAAGAGTGTGCAAAGCAGTAATCAGAGCAAAGGGGGGCTATTTTGAAGAAACTAGAATATAAAACATGTTTTTAGTCATTTCACCTTTTTTTGTTGAGTACATAAAACTCCACATGTGTTCATTCATAGTTTTGATGCTTCAGTGAGAATCTACAATGTAAATAGTCCTGAAAATAAAGAAAACGCACTGAAAAAGAGAAGGTGTGTCCAAACTTTTGGCCTGTTCTGTATGTATGTATGCATGTATGAACAGAACTAGTTATTCAGTTACTGTTGCTCCTCTCGCGCAGGCTGGCATCACTTGTTGCTCCTTGTCATGGTAACGTGTACAATAAGCAATACTACACATGTGCATCATGTTTGATTGGATTACTTGTAGCATGAATATAAACAGAGAGTTTACTCAGACTATTGGGGAAAGTGTACATATAAACACCTTAATCCGATTCTAGAATCAGAATGAATTCATTCAGATTGGAGGAAATCTTTGCATGTGAACAGAGCCAGCAGTGGAAAAAAACTCCCTCATACTAAGAAGAAACAACATTAGAAGAAACTAAGTGAGACTCAGTGAGAGGAACCCATCCACCTCTGGCTGACCCAGACCACACAAGCAAACAAGAGAACAATAGAAAAAGTACAGAGTGCTGTAAACCTGGGGCAGCTTGAGCTGCACGGTTCACATGCCCCATTTCCGTAGACTGAAGGGTTAACCACAGCTTAGTTCATCTACAAAACCACCAGACACTCACGAGTTGCAAAATGTGTAATCTGCTGCAGCGGTGCATCAATACAAGATCTTGATCATTAATTATAACTGTAAAATCCTCTAAGAATATAGTAAAAAATAAAATGAAAAATAAACAAATGAATATAATAAAAAAAGGAGAAAAAAACCTTCTATGCAATCCCCACTTCCAAGGGAAAATTACCCTTTTGCTGCCGCTATGAAGCTGTGAACTAACATCTTGCCATATTTCTTTCTCATGCTTTTTAACTACAGCTACTCATATCCTTCAGAAACTAAACTTAAAACACAGACATTCTTTCACTCTACTCACCTTTTATCTGAATCACATATGTCACAATATCTCAGGTAATTAAAATCTATTTTAACCATTAAAATCTTAAAAGGGTTTTAAAAGAGTGAATTGCCTTAATATGGGCGTGAGGCAGTGCTGAACATGGTACATCTAAGCCTGATTCAAAATCTTTAAACTGGAAGCATCATCAGGTTTAAATGCAGCAAAGTTACCAAATTTACCAAATTTTATTAGAATTGAACATTATTCTCTAAAGAGGAAATTCTGCACATTCTTCGGTTCAATTAATCTTGACTTATCATAATTTACCATACAGCATGAACAAAACAAAACATAAAAAAATTATAAATACGGGAGTGTGCAAATTAATGGCATAATGGAATATGTCTAGTACTTTAAATTAAGAAAATAAATCAATAGGAATTATCTCCAAAATGAATGTGCAGATTATTTTAGTTTCCTATGTTTCCTAGTTTCCATGTTCACGAAGACAATCTTTAAAAAAAAAAAAAAATCTTTAATTTAACCAGGGCTGACAAAACTTTAGAATAAGACACTAGTACACTAATAGCACCCCCAGCTGGAGAAAACATCAGAAAAATCACCAAACCCAAGCTGAAGTGATTCAGATATTACAGGAAATCAAGTGTTCTCTGTTGTTACAGCTGTAACAACAAAGCCTCAAAATGTCATTAAAACAGAAGCCTTGTGAGAAGATTTAAAGACTGCAATAATGCACTGATTTAACAGAAAAGGGGAATAAAATAAGAGATCTACATTAGCTTTGTAGTATTAGAGTTCAGTATTTAAAACTCTAAAACTCTAATATGTGAAAGAACCCTGTAAAGCCAGTTGGAGCCACTTTAAGTTCACACTCACCACTTAGCTCTCAGCCACAACCCACCATAGACACCGAAGCCCTAAAAGTGGATATTCTCACCTCATTGAGATCCACTATTCTCTGCTGCAGGGGTCACCAACATGGTGCCCGCGGGCACCAGGTAGCCCGCAAGGACCTTATGAGTAGCCCGCAGACCTGGTCTAAAAAATAGCATTTTTTGTTGCTATTATTTTTTTTTTTTTTTAATCACAGTTGCAGTGGTGTAATTTTAGATTATATTAGATTAATATTAGCTTAGAGATAGCCTATAGTTTATATATTATACAATATAATGTAATATAATATGTAATATTATTATTAATATATTACATATATTATTAATAACAACATATAATTAAAGGTAAATTGAGAAAAGTTGTAATTTCATGAGTGTGTATCAAACTGGTAGCCCTTCGCATTAATTGGTACCCAAGAAGTAGCTCTCAGGTTCAAAAAGGTTGGTGACCCCTGCTCTGCTGTGATTAAACCTGAGCTAAAGAGTATACTAAAGAGTAACATAAAATGACTAAAAGATGTGAGAGCCGAAATTGTTCTGTTGTTCAATTGTGCTGCGGCTACTAAAACAATGGTACTGATGAGGTAAAAAAAGCGCCATCTACCTACCCAGTGATTGCATGGCAAATTGTGCTCTCTCGGACTCAGACTGCTGATGGCGAAGCAATGTAACCAAAAAGTATTGGGCCATGAAGTGTCATCATACGTTTTTTTTTTCTTTTTCTAACAAAAGTACTTACGTATCTTAAAAAGACTTAATAACCCTAAGTTATAAGAATAAAGATACTGGGATCTGACCTGTATTTTAGGACAATGCTTCATCTTCTCCTCCTGTGGAATGGTGTTCGTCACAACTACAGCCTCAAAGCATGCATTGTTGATGCGTGATATGGCAGGACCCGAGAAGATGCCATGGGTAAGGATGGCGTAAACCTTGGTGGCTCCTGCTGATATCAGTCTAGAAGAATACCAGAAAGAAAGAAATTGCATAACTACAGTAAGTATTATACTATTTTACGGTATAAAACAGATCAGAAATCATATCTGCACTTGCAGAATTCAGAAAACAAAGTGTATTATTACTTGTCGGCTGCGTGGCAGACGGTGCCACACGTGTCAGCCATGTCATCAACCAAGATGGCCACGCGGTCTTTCACATCTCCCACCAAGACCATGCGATCCACCTCATTAGCCTTTTTCCTCTCTTTGTGAATGAGGGCAAAGTCAACATTCAGTCTGTCTGCTATGGAAGTGACCCTGCCAATGGAAAAACACTTTTAAGGGTGAGAGCTACGTCAAAGCGAGATAAACAACACTCGCACGGCAGCACAAACAGTTGTGTAACAAGGTACCGTATTTTTTGCACTATAAGGCGCACAGGATTATAAGGTGCACTATCAAAGAACGTCTATTGTCTGGTCTATTATTATATACAAGGGGCACTGGATTATAAAGCGCATTATACAGCACTAGTAAGGAACAGGGGTGTTGCCATGTTTTCCTTCTAATTTCGTCACTTGCCCTGTAAAGCTAAGCTAAGTAAACAAAACTCCAGATTTTCATGTAATCTAGCCATGGTTAGTGGCTAATGCTACCTGACAGCGCTACACTGAGGAACCCAGAGTGTTCCGGTAAGCCAGGGCGATATTAGCTAGTGATTCGTCACATGTAGCTTTTTTTTAACACAGTAAACGTGCAGACTACAGTCCGATATACTCTTCCCTGAAGGGCAAAAGAGCTAACGCTTAGCACAGTTAGAGGCTAACGCTAATGCTGCTCCAGCAGTGCTAGCTGGGGTTAGCAGCAGGCTACGAGCTGATGATACTCTCCTCTGAATGGCAAAAGAGCTAGCACTTAGCGTGGTTAGCTGATAATACTAATACTGCTCCAGCCTTAGTGCTGGAGAAACTTCAATGAAACTCCTGTATAATTTTACTGCTCCTTAATACCTGACTGGTAGAATTTATACACAAGGAGCACTGGATTATAAGGCGCACTGACACACAAAAACAAGTGCATGCAAACCTCTTTGCTCCTCCAGCGTCTGGTGAAACAATAGTGCAGGTCTTCCATTCAGGGATGTTCTCCTTGATCCACTTCAGCACAGCAGGCTCTGCATACAGGTTGTCCACAGGAATGTCAAAGAAACCCTAAAAACAGCCCACATTCAGTGAACAACCATCGAAAAATGGAACCAACAGACCGAAGAGATGTTTAAACATGGCAACCGGACCTGGCTTTATCAAACTCACCTGTATCTGAGAGGCATGCAGGTCCATGGTTATGATATGATCTGCACCGGAGACCGACAGCATGTTGGCGACCAGCTTGGCGGAGATTGGCGCTCGACTCTGAAGAGGGAAATAAATGTATATAAAAAAATATATAATTGAATTAAAAATGTAAAAACTGCAATCATATGTTCGCAATAACTGGTAATGAGTCTTTCACATCTCTGTGTAGGAATTTTGTTCCACTCTTCTTTACAGAACTATTATAATTCAGTCCAATTCTCGCTGGTGTGCTTTGGGTCATTGTCCTGCTGCAGAACCCAAGTACACCCGAGGTTAAAGTTATAAACTGATGACCGGACATTCTCCTTCAGTATTTTTAATGTTATTCATAAAACAAAAACTCTTAACTAATGCTTTGATGCTTAACAAGGACACATAGTTTCACTGATTCAAAGCACCAGCGGTGTTCCCCTATGGAGAATCTTTAACCAGCTAGACGTAAGTAAAAGTTGTACAATCCAGTTCACTGAACTGCAAACATACCTGATTTAAACAGACCTTAATCAGCTTTCTATTTGTTCTATATTGATTATCAGAGACTGCACAATATGATGATTGATTTAAATCAGCTTGCTATTTCTAAATCAATCACTTAAATCATTAACTGACCAATCAGCACTCCTGAATTTCAGTATCTTGAATATGTTGTATTTACATACAACAGCCTTCACATTCTGAGAAGAGTGAATGGATAACTGAGGCACGACTCAGCAGCTACAGGCTCCATTCCTGTTCCAGCCGTACCTTGTCCTTTTTGTCTTGGCGAGCGTAAGGGAAACAGGGGATGACGGCAGTGACGCGGGAGGCGGAGGCTATCTTACAGGCGTTTATCATAATCAAAAGTTCCATCAGGTTGTCATTGATCTCTCCACAGCCGCTCTGTACGATGTACACGTCCTCGCCCCGGACGCTCTCTCCAATCTCCACACTGCAGCAACAAATAGAGAAACAAGAGACACAAACGGTCAAACATAAGGGTCAGAAAAATAATGCAGCCAAAAAAAACAAACATTTAATGGACTTCTGAGATGTAATTTATGTTTGAGTCTGAGGGAGACTCTGTTTTTCTGCTGCTTTAATTTTACAACTTTTGGCCAAAGAATGTTGCTGATTAGATCATAAATTACCAGAGTATACTAACTATTTTTGGACTATAAGGCGCACCGAATTATAAGGCACACTCTCAGTGAATATCTATTTTCTGTTCCATTTTCATACAAAAGGCACACTGGATTATAATGCACATTTTTAGTGACAATAAGGAACAGGGGTGTCGCCATGTTTTACTCGAAATTCCAAAAAAAAAACAACAAAAAAAAAAACAAACATTTACTTTAGTTACATAATTATTTAAATGTCACATAATAGCAATGTTGCAACTATTTATTCAAAGTTACATGGTGGAAAAACTGAATAACCAGTAAACTTACCATGTTTACTCAATTCCTTCTAGTTTCTACAGATTGTTGTCCAGCAGGTTATAAAGTAATGTTAGCAGTTAGCTCCACAAATGTTTACATTGTGTAAATTGTGCTAAGAGAGCTGTGCATGTTTGATTAACGTGCCAGGCTACACATTGTTGTTTTATGCATGTACGTCAGATAAGCAGCATGATCTTTTCAGACTAATAGCAGCTAGAGGTCACAGTAAGAAAGAGGTGTGAACACGCAAATAAAATAATCAGGTCTGGGCAAAAAAATGCTATTTTGCAAAATAGGAAGGAAGCTCAGCTCAGATTAACTGGTAACTGTTGTGGTGCTCTAATAAATAAAAATCGCTTCAGACACAATTCTGGACAGTTTACGCTAGGAACAGTGAGTGAGAAGGTAATAAAAAGTACCAGGTACCACATTAGCCAATTTTTAAAAGGAAAAACAGTAGTCTTGAGTAGTGAAGGCACCATACAGTGGAGTCAGAACTAGGCATGTCATGAAAGGATTTTTTGTGGACATTGTCTCAAAAATAATTGAGTTAATACCATTTTACAGACAGCTAAAATTTAATTTATCATAGTTTGGGAAATATATACTTTTTTCTTTATCTACTGCAGTCTATAATGTGTATACTGTGTTATTGAAGCATTGGCCATTTAAATAAACACAACAGCAGTAATAGCGATAGAAAACACATGTTCGAAAAGTGTATTGTCTCAAAAATATTCAGCACTAAAATTATTAAAGGAAATGTTTATGAATCTGCTGCTGTACGTTTGACAACAGTTCTGAGTAAGCAGCATTGTTTTACCATCAGTATTTACACATACAACTCAGAGTTAACCTGTAAGTTCAGCTGAGAGTTTTGCATTGCAAATAAAGTGTCTACATCAACCATGCAGACACTCCGGCCCTGAGTTCTAGAGTTAACCAGCAGTGTAAAAAGAAGGTCTGATACTCTACAGTAAATTATTTCTACACAAACCACTCAGAGAAACAGGAATTATCAATTTCAGTTCCCCTGGAGTTTTTTTTTGTTTAACAAAAAGGTTTACTCAGTACTGAAGTAGTTGTGTGCAGAAGTCTTGTGTATGTCTTGGGATCAGATTTTGAAATTTTGAGCTTTTTATCTTAGCTTGCATATTTTTTTTATTTACCTCTCTTTTCTATGCATTAAAGACAGAGAACAAGGCGTAAAACTGAGCAGAAGCATTACCACAGCAGGTTAATAATGTATTGCGTTCAGAGACACGTTGCTATGCTGCCCGCTCCCCTCAATAACAAAACAATAGAACTACTATATAACTAAAATATTGCATAGCTGCTATACTTTTACTGCTATTTTGTGTTTTTTTATGTATAAGAGACGAGTGTGTTTTCTGTAAAGGACAAAGCCACAGAATCTGTTGAACAATTATTTTTTTATTGTGCATTTCTTGCTCTTTTTGGATTTATCTTTTTTTAGACTTGAAGAAGAGGTTGGATAAGGAAATTCAAATACAGTCCAATATATATATCATATATTTTTGACGACCTATTATTTGACCACAAGGAGCGATTTATGGTAAAATTAATTATAATTGTAGGTACATGTTATACACATAAAACGGAATTCACAAAAAAAATACCCTATGAAATTATATTCACAAAAAAAATAAACGTCACAAATCCATGAATATATTAAAGCTTTTAAATTTTATTGCCTCCCACTTTTCTTTTTGCTCTGTTTGTTAGTTTGTAACTAATATTGTGTCTAAATATTTCATGCTGTTGGATTGTATTTTATACAAACGTGAATAAAAAATAAACGCTGCCCGCTCCCTGAACGCTGCGGGGGGCCGGGCGCGTGCTGCATTCTGGGAGTTGTAGTCTCCGCCGCCCCACGTGGAGTGACCGGCCGCACTCTCTGAACTACAAGTTCCGATGGTGCTCGAAAGTGTGGAAACGGCACTTGTAGCCAACGCAGCAAAGTAACAGGCGCGGTCCGGAGAACCGGCCGCGAGACTCACCACGTTTCCTGATTGCTGAACTTCTTGGTGACCACCTTCCCGAGCTCGAGCCCGAGGCGGTCCGCGATCTTCTGGGACAGGTCCTGATGGGAGCTCCCGCTGAAGATCTTAATGTTGGGCATCTTTTCCCGCGTTCCGGAGCCTCGCGCCGCGCGTGACGAAGGACGATGTGCGCAAAAACGGCGTGTGCTCTAAAAGCAGCCTCCGTTGGAGCGCGAGGAGCTCGGCGGTGTTTATGAAGCTCTGCAGCCCGATGCTGAATCCCCCGGTCAGGTGAACGTCCTCCCTACCTCTCCGCCATAGTTGGTCTCACGAGTCTCCCGATGGCGCGCGAGATCACACGCCAGCCCGTCGTACTGACGTCAACCTCGTCACTCGCAGGGCGAATGTCAACATGCGCCGCGTGGCCTACACGAGGCCTATCTAGGGCACTTGTAGGAGAGTGCTTCATGCATACTTCATAAATACAGCTCTGACAAAAAAAAAAGAGACCACTTAAAATAATGAGTATCTTTATTTTTACCAAATTAAAAACCTTTGGAATATAATCAAGAGGAAGATGGATGATTTTTGCACCAGGAGTAAAGCAGCACAAAGTTATCCAAAAGCAGTGTGTAAGACTGGTGGAGGAGAACATGATGCCAAGATGCATGAAAACTGTAATTAAAAACCAGGGTTTTTTCCAACAAATATAACTTTGTATTACTTTTTATTATAAACTGTATCTTCTAGTTCTTTTCTACATTTTACTGGTGTTCTCTTCACCTGTCTGTATGTACAGCACTTTAAAATTCGTTTTATTGTATGAAAGGTGCTATATAAATAAAGTTTATTATTATTATGATTATTAAGCACATCCTCTAATGGCACTACTCGTGTGTCTGATAGTCTTTCTTTTCTAAAACGTGTTTTTGTTATTTAATTAATTGTGCAATAAATAATATTTTTGTAACATTACAACACATCATCAAGCACATAAAATAAAGCAAAAGCAATCATCATTATATGTAAAAGATAAAAACATTTTATGATATATTTTAATATAACACAAAAATAGGTATTTATTTAGATATATGATTCTGATTTTTTATTATGTAACTAACATGAACCATTGCTGTCTTGGGGTAAAATTAGAGAGGTCAGTAACCAGCTGATTGGTTAGAGGCATTCCTACTAGACCTTTTTGCTAGGTAGCCATGTGGCCTGGACTCAGTTAAAAGCCGGAGAGAGTTTGCCCTTTACAAATGCAAAATTGGCCTTAAAGGTGCCTTATATATCCTGTTAGAAAATAACATTATTTAGTTGCATTATATCATGTAATGTTGATGATAGTGGAAAACAATATTTATTTAACCCTCTCTCATATACATAAGTTCATTTTGAAATTCTGACATTGAATTAACGTTGATTTTTTTTTCCAAGTGTTTGAACGTGTCTTGACTAGTAAAAATTATTGGCTTCTTTATGAATGGCCCCTTACTCAGAAAAATCTTAGATCCGTCTTCTGTTCTGTTCATTCTAAAATATAAAAGTATAAAATAAATCTCTCTTCAACTTTTGCATTTTATGTCCTTAATTTGTTCTCTCAATGTTTTGCTTTACTTACTGTTGGGTAACCATTTGTGCAATGCGGATTTCGGCCACTAGGTGTCAGTGTTGCCTGTTTTAAAGACATTATTATTACGACTGCTGGGATTATACTGTAAGATCAGAGAAAAAAATATTTAGTGAAATTTAAATAACAAATAAACACTCGTTATGCGAACCTTTGAGCTGTAGTTGTATTTTACCGCCATGTTCTGTGTCCGGTTCAGTGTCTCAGCCTAAAATTAGGCTTTTGTAAGCTTTAAGTGTTTAGTGCAGTCAGGACTCGCTGGAACTGGCGTGTTGTGGTGATGACGCGCGCGCGAGGGGGCGTGGCTCTGAGGATCGCGCGCTGTGTCAGTTGGAGCTGCGCGAGCTGAGCGGGGCAGAGCTCTCAGCGCGAGGGCTGGACCTACGCCTCAGTCTCCTCAGTTATGGACGGACTGGAACCGGAGGACTCGCGTTTCTTCTCCTCTATTCTCCTCAAAACACACCTCACCTCCGTCTTTAGCTTCAGCGCGAGGGATTAGAAGTTCAGAGCGCGGCGATGGACATAGTTAAATGAGGAGGAGTGATTTCTAAGCGAGGAAACGGGAGTTGTGAAAGTCTTGGAGCAGAATGTAGACTGTTTTCTGTCAGATCGGTTTACCAGAGCTTTAGAATACAACCAACGATAGAGGACGATTCGCTCTTTCAACCTCTGTTCGCCCTTTTTATTCTTCTTCTTCCTTTTTCTGGGGGAATTTTCAAATCTTGAACCGGTTTAAGTCTTTGCTACATTTGCGAAAAGTGGAGCAGCTGTTTGTGTGTGACTGCTCTTGGGATTTAATGCTATCTAATTCGCTAACTAATTCTCAAAGCCAAGTCTTTATCCTCTGACTGGCTGGTGCAACACTTCTCCATAATATAGTTATGTTAGCTCAGGCTTTTTTTTTCTCAGCTCAGTGTGACATTTAGTGCCAGTTAGTCACCGACCAGAGTGTAAGGCTTTGGCTCTTCGGGTTTGTTTCAATCTCAGCAATCTATCACACCAGCCATGGCTTTACCTGACAACTCCAGTGTTGTTCCTGAGGACCTTTCCTTCCCAGAGATTATTGAACTAAATGTAGGGGGACAGGTGTACATAACTCGCTACTCTACTCTTACAAGCGTGCCAGACTCCCTGTTGTGGGAGATGTTCAGCCAGAAAAGCCAGAAAGGCTTGGCTAGAGACACCAAGGGACGTTTTTTCGTAGACAGAGATGGCTTCCTCTTCCGCTACATCCTGGACTACATGCGAGACCAGCAGCTTGTCCTGCCTGACCATTTCCCTGAACGTGGGAGACTACAGCGGGAAGCCGAGTACTTCAACCTTCCCGAACTGGTCAAGCTACTGGCCCCAAAGATCAGCAAGCAGAACTCACTGGGCGATGAGGGTTGCCAAAGTGATCCAGAGGAGTCGTCACCTAGTGCAGATACTGCCCGCAACCTGGTTTCCTTGGGGGCGGCTGCGGCCGCCTGTTCCAGTCTCGTGTCCGGTGGCGATGGTAAGCGTTCGGGCTTCATTACCATCGGATACCGAGGCTCCTACACGTTGGGCCGCGACAGCCAAACAGACGCCAAGTTTCGGCGAGTGGCTCGGATTATGGTGTGTGGAAAGACCTCCCTGGCCAAAGAGGTTTTTGGGGAGACTCTGAACGAAAGCAGGGATCCTGACCGGCCCCCGGAGCGCTACACCTCCCGTTACTACCTGAAGTTTACTTTCCTCGAGCAGGCCTTCGACAAGCTGGCTGATGCCGGCTTCCACATGGTGGCCTGCAACTCGACGGGGACCTGCGCCTTCGCTCACGACCAGACAGACGACAAGATTTGGACCAGCTACACTGAATATGTGTTCTACCGTGAGTGAGCTCAGACCTCTGTTCCTGCGCCTCCTCCCAACCTCCAGCCTCCTGCCTCCTCCTCTCTCGCTCTGAGATGGCGCCCCCCCACATTAGATGTAGTGGCTTCTAGATTTATCACCCCAAAAAACCTCCATCCAGACTTTTTCCCTCAGCAGACAGAACCCTTGCTGTGGTCGACTACTCCCCCTCTTCAAGCTAACTACCATCCCCTGTGAACCGCAGCCCTCCCCTCAGCTAGAGACTGCTCCCAATTCTTGTGTAACCACCTCTAGCCTTCCTGGCCTCTGTGAAGTACAGTGTTGTACTGTAGAGTTTATTTTGTGGTGTTCATTTTGCTATGAAACTGTATGAGATGATGAAAGGGCCAGTCGAAAGGGCTTGGAGGAGGGCTTTCTGTACGCTTGAGTAGGCTTTCAGCTCTACACAGTATGATGGCACTCTTCTGCCTTCTGTCAACCAAATAGCTGGACATATTTTTTAGCTTTCTGGAATGTTGGCCATCCATAGCGAAAAAGGATACGTCCTCAGTCAAGTTAAGTTTTAAATTGCTGTATTTTTTATTTTGCTTTGTTTATTTGGGGGGACCAAACTTCTAGGAAACCAGCACGTAGACATGATAGCCGTATGAGCCATACAGTAAATCTCTCTTCATTTACCAGACAGGCATGACACTACCAGTCTGCAAGGAGACTGCATGTAAATAATCTTCATTTGTCACTATGATGCCAGAAGACTGAATGATATTCTACAGTTTAATCAGTTTTAGCAAGAAATTAACCTTGTGTCATACTGTTTGATGGTATGTGTATCTAGCAAGTAGCGTTAAACAACAACAAGAAGGGAGTTTGCTCTGTTGATAAAACGGATCAAGAAGTTAAAAAGAAGAGGTGATTTCAGACAAACAGCCCAAAGAAAGGCACATTAACAAAATTATTAGGAAGTTGCCTGAAATCAGCTCAGAAGAATAGTTTAACGAGGTCAGTAATGACATGGAGCGTTCAGTATTCAGCTTTATTGCAATGAGAAATGTTGGGCATCACATCAGATCATATGATGTTTTCCTTTTTGCTTTTCTTTAGATTTCAGAGATTGGTTTTCAGTTAGACTTATATACAGTTTCATATACAGTACTTTTTCAAATAAATCATTTTCTTCATTTAGTTTTATATGATGTGCACATAAGTCATGGTAAAGCCACTGTCCAGTTTTTCATAAGAAGAACCCAGTCATTATTTTAATGTGTAAACAAACCTTATTTGAACTACTAATTCAGTTCATATCAGTGCTTATTTTTGGTGTTCAGCTTAAAGAGGAATTCAGCTGATTTTGCTTCAAATGAATTCCTCAACAGGTTAAGTATTAATATGTAAAATCATAAAAAGTAATTCAGATTAATTTTAGAATGTAAAATGTTTTATTTGGGCCAGAATTATTCAGTGGACTGATTGTTTGTTTCTTCACTGTCAGTGAAATACCTTGTATCTTAAAAATGGCATTTTTTGTTGCCCTGGAAAAAACATCTTAACTCTCCTTTAATTTTCAACGTAAAATATTTTATTCAAATTTGAGCATTTCTATTGGTCCATTCATCATGAAATTTTAACACCGTTTATTGAACTTCTAAGTAAAAAAAAAAAAAAGGTATATACAAGGTTTTTTGTCTGACAGAGACAGTATAAAAACTCAGAAGACACATGCACACAGCAAATTTGCCAGTGTTAACCCTTTCAGACCTAAATTATGTTCCAGTAATAAAAAGTATAAGAAGAATGCTGTTTTCTATCTGTAATGTACTCCAAAACATATATATCATTTGTATGTTAATCTGAATGTAATCATTTGTTTACCATTGTTATTATTATTTTATATAACTTTTTTATTTAACAAATTATTCCTAAGCAGTAAAAATAACTCATAACATGATTTGTTTTTTACTTTGTCCAGTGCAGTGGGCGGGGCTAAGCTGCTGTTTGATTGGCTGATAAATGTAAATCTGTGTCAAATATAAAAATACACAAGAAAAAAGAAAGCAGAGTCTGAAAGGGTTAAATAAACACTGTTAGAATTGTAATACTCACAGTGCTAATTAAACAATAAGAGAGTTGATTTAACACTGACATGTGTAGGTTCCCTGTAGGGTTTTGCTAAATAAAAGGACTGCATTTTCTGTGGAGTTACACTAAGTCCCCTGGTTCGTATCACCACAGCTGTAAAGAAGTCAATAGGAAATTTTGTTGACATCTGAAACTCTGAATTACATTTAATTGTTGTAAAATCAGTGGAATTCCGTATTAATATGAACTTGTTTAATGTGAATCATGTTAAGCAACAGCGCACCAAACCTTACAAACAGAAAACAAGGGTGTGAGAAACTTTAGACGAGAAATAGAGAGAGAGAAACCAAGTAGATGGAGAGAAATTTTCAGGTACACCCTCAGGACAACCGTGGCTTTGCACAGCAGTTTACCTCAGATCTTAAGGACAGAATTGTACAAACTTATCAATTATAAAGGCACAAATATGAACTTAGATCTAATGGATATTTTTCACTGAACGTCCTCTTTAGCAGTAGGTTCTGGCCAATAAATAGTATTTTGTGGAATTTTCACACCTGTAGTTTGTTTGCTCTGGTCTGAATCAGTCTGGTCCACAATGAGTTTGTAAACATTGAATTAAACCCTATCTGGATGGGATTAGTTTCTCAGGGGGTTCTGGGGTAATTTTCTCTTTTATGGGGTTTTTTATCCTCTGTGATTTTATTCCCGTCCAGAACAATCATCTACGTGTTTTTATCAGATGTCCTCTGAGAAAATTACAGGCTGAATTATCTACTGTTTTTCTCTGAACTCCGTGCTCCTCCGGTAATTTTAGTCCTGTCCAGACGCACATCTCTGAGTTTCGTCTCCTCGTGTTTAATACAATTTATTTACATATATTTTTTTAAATTTATTTGTCCATTGC
Source organism: Astyanax mexicanus (assembly GCF_023375975.1). Classification (NCBI taxonomy): domain Eukaryota; kingdom Metazoa; phylum Chordata; class Actinopteri; order Characiformes; family Acestrorhamphidae; genus Astyanax; species Astyanax mexicanus. The sequence goes on from NC_064417.1 coordinate 2,082,761, forward strand.
ACCGAAATTACACTTTGGGTGCGTGTTTCCACGGAAATCCATGTAAAAACAACAGCGAGTGGAAATGGAGGAGCTACTGAACACAATGTCATGTGACCGTCAAAAGCCAAAAAACTCACTGGTCCTCCTGTTTTTTCAATTGCAGTCTGGGCTTTAGTTTGTTTTACACAGAAAAAAGTCCAAGTGTACCAAAATGAGCAAAAATAACCTCAGAGAATGTTCTCTCTGCTTACTGTTCAGTCCTACCTGGGATGTGTTACTGTAAATACAGAAAAAAAGGTCCTGATATGCCGGGTTAAACTACACCTGCAGACTTGTGGAGGGCAGCAGGTAGTTGGGTATAGTTGGGTATGGGATTAAATCAGACAATGTTCTCACCACAAAAACACCAATTAACAATTTTGTTTTGGACTGGACCAACTCCACCTCCTCTTACAGCTCTCTGTGTGGTCATTTTGATTCAGATCTGAGTGTGATTACTGTATTCACACCTACCTAAACAAATCACATCAAGTGTGAAAACAAACCAGATTCTGATTTATCCAGACTAAAATTGCAGGTGTAAAAATCCTTACAAGCACACATATGCTCTACCTGTAGTCATTGGTGGAAATGACTTCGTCGTTTTTTTCATGTGAAAGCATTACGTGTTGTAAAAGTTTAGCAGCAAAATGTCATTAAACTGAGCATGAATAAAACAGCAATTACTGAAGATGTACTTTGTGATGAATTAAATTGCTAATCTTTCATTTGTGTATTACTCTCATTCTGCTCTCATCTCACTTACTAAGAGATGCATTTGGAAAAAAAAAGGAAAATACATCATTCAGTTAATAACTCATGACCAATTGTGTGGATTGGTAAAATCTGTGGAGAAAGGCCATTTTTTGTGGAATTTTTCATTTTTTAAATTCTTCTTTTTATTTTCATGTCATGAGAAAATGGGGTTAATAATATTATATAATATTTCCATGTGCCGTATGTGTGTAGTTAAAGTGTAAGGCATTGAAAGAGACAGGAGCATTAAAACATCTCTCCTGAGCACACTTCTCTCCTCCCTGCGATGAGCAGAGTCTCTTTCACTCCTCCTCTCTCGCTCATTCCTCTCCTTTCTCTCTGTCGCGACTTCAAAGGCCGACTACAAAAGGCAAGGCCGGAATAGAAACCAGGACGGAGGTATAACCAGCTCCCTCAAAGCAGATTACCCAGCCCTTGTGTTGCTGTGACTAATCTAAGTAATTAACCTTCGGATTAGACTCTCAGGTGGCACAGCGAGAACCTCCAAGTTTCTCCTCAAAATATTAGAAATAGACCTATTACATTTTTTGTGTTCTGTTTGACGGGGGCAGCATAGTGTCCCCTTGAAAAAACAGAGGTTCTTATTTGAAACTTCCTCTAATTTTTCAGTTAGAGGAAATCTAATCCATCTGCTCTAATCTGGAAGTTGTCGCTCTGTACAGTGGACCTGAAGGAGTCTGGTATGGCTAAGGCTTAGAAATAAAACAAAGAGCTTTCTCTAGCGCTTAGCTAATTGCTAAAAGTGTGCTTTGCGTTTAGTATGTTTAGGAATGTTCTGATATTCTCTGAGTTAAAGCTGAAGGGAGATGAGTGAAGTGTGTGTTATCAATACTGACTGATTATGTGTGATTTAAGTGCTATAAAACATTTATTTTTCATGTTTTGTCTCAAATTTAATCAAGGAGAAAGTGTAATGAATATACTTTGAAATGTTAAAAGTCACTGGTGGGCAGTTTGTAAATTGATCATGAAGTGTTACCTAAGAGCATTTCCAAGGTTATGCCAGAATGTAACATTTTTTAATCCTACGTATACAGGGAGTATTTTAATAGAAGGTATTACTAAAATAGAGGGGTTGGACAATGAAACTGAAACGCCTGGTTTTAGAGCACAATAATTGATTGTGGTGAGGGACAGTTCTGGTGGAAACAGGAGAGTTGAGGTGCACATTGAATTCTGCGTGATTTGATCAGCCGTGGTTTTATGTTTTTTGGATACAATCCGGGTTAGCACCCGAACATCCCTTTCAGACAGCTTCCTCTTACAGCGTCCACAGTTAATCCTGTTGGATGTAGTTCGTCCTTCTTGGTGGTATGCTGACATTACCCTGGATACCGTGGCTCTTGATGCATCACAAAGACTTGCTGTCTTGGTCACAGATGCTCCAGCAAGACGTGCACCAACAATTTGTCCTCTTTTGAACTCTGGTATGTCTCCCATAATGTTGTGTGCATTGCAATATTTTGAGCAAAACTGTGCTCTTACCCTGCTAATTGAACCTTCACACTCTGCTCTTTCTGGTGCAATGTGCAATTAATGAAGATTGAACACCAGGCTGCTCCAATTTAGCCATGAAACCTCCCACAATAAAATGACAGGTGTTTCAGTTTCATTGTCCAACCCTTGTAATACAATGAACAACACAGGAGATGTTGAGCCACTAAACCCTAAACCATATTTTTACATGTTTTTTGCTCTGTTCTTGTGATTGACGATTTGATGTTGTACTGGTGGGGGTTCCCTGACAACAGGTTTGTAAACCTCCAATTAACTGGTACATGTGCACCAATAAAACGCTGCTGTGCTTCACTAAGATAACAAGAGGAAAAAATAAGACATGATCGATTCAATTTTCAGTTTTAATCTTGAACTACATACAGTAGGCCCATGGGAATTTACAACAGAAACAGTGTATAGATTCTCTTTTATTGTTTCTTTTGAAATCAAAGGTATTAAAAAAGAGTTTATCCTGCTTTTGTTGGAGTAACTGTCTCTGAAACGCCTCACATGCGCACACTGATACCTGTATAAACCTCTTCTTTTTCACCAACAACAAAAAGCCTCACATTTAAGCGAATCGTAGCTTTATAAAGGGAAATGGATGAGTTAGCAGCTCATATGTGGAGCATCTTTTGCTGGAGTGGAGAATAAACAGCCGGTCTGAAGTCCAGGTTGAGGAGGAGAAAAAAGGCCAGGTGGTTTGCTTTTGCTGTTTTTGTGTGGGTACGAGACAGAAGCACGTAGCACATGCGTAAAAGCAAAAAGACGCATGAATTTAGGACCACATATGAAAGTGACTCAAATCTAATTTGAAAAAACAAAACAAAAAAAAACCAGATTTGTCATGTTCACACAGCTACGAAAAAAATAAGATCTGAGCCACATTGAACAAAAGTCATTTCAGCCTGGTAATGTGAACGTAGCCTATGTCAGCAATGGGTGAATATAGTGTACTAAATTTCCCCATAATATCCTCAATACGAAACTAGCAGTATAACTATAAATGGGCGTCTGCAAAATATTTAACAGCAAGCCGACCACAGAGCAGAAAAGACAATAGTAATGCAAATTACTTTTCCACTTGCAGCCTTACATGTACCCAGAAGGCTGTAGTTAATTTAGCAACTGCTATTATGTCGTCTAATTGAATGCAACACACAAAGTACACTGTGTTTATCTCTCAAATAAAAAAAAGCATTGTGCTTTTAATAAGTGCTAATTTCTCAAGCTTGTGTTGTTACATGCAAAACATACAAAAACCTAAAACATGAGACAATGAGAAGAAAAGAAAAATACATAGAAGGAATACTATCAGGTACACCCACCAGACAGATCATTGCATTTGCACAGCAGTTCTTACCTCGTATTTTAGAGATAAATGTTAATAAAATATACTTTCAGGAAAAACATCAGTAAATTAAACAGGGAGAGAAATATACACATACAGGTCTGGAAAATAAAAGATTTTGATTTTACCAAATTAAAAACCTCTGGAATATAATCAAGAGGAAGATGGATGATCACAAGCCATCAAACCATCAAACTGAACTTCTTGAATTTTTGCACCAGGAGTAAAGCAGCATAAAGTTATCCAAAAGCAGTGTGTAAGACTGGTGGAGGTGGAGAACATGATGCCAAGATGCATGAAAACTGTGATTAAAAACCACCATGGTTATTGCACCAAATATTGATTTCTGAACTCTTAAAACTTATTTGAGGTCTGAAAGCTTTGCATCTTTTTTGTTATTTCAGACATTTCTCATTTTCTGTAAATAAATGCTCTAAATGAGAATATTTTTATTTGGAATTTGGGAGAAATGTTGTCTGTAGTTTATAGAATAAAACAACAATGTTCATTTTACTCAAACATAAACCTATAAATAGCAAAATCAGAGAAACTGATTCAGAAACTGAAGTGCTCTCTTAAGTTTTTACAGAGCTGTATCTGGTTTATTTGTTAAGAAAAACGTGTCTTTTGTTTTCTGAGTGGTGCAGTCCCATTGTATTTTTGTGTGTTCTTATTCATCCAGTATCCAGAACAATGCTTTACCCACCACAGAAATAGTGGCGTCATCAAATTACAGATGTTCCAACTGCAGGATAACCGTAGAGCTCCCTCCAGTTCTCGGGTGTTTGTATATGCGAGACGAAGATGCCAGGTCTGCCAAGTATGCTAATCCAAATTTTGCATAATCTTTATTGAGACAAAAAAATCGGTACCACTTTAAAATACGACTACCTTTATAAAGGGTTTATAAATGGTTTACAATTAATTTATTAATGGTTAGTAATTAGGTTGTAAATGCCTTAAAAATCATTAATAATCAGTTATAACACATCATTAGAAAGGACAACAATATAGATGGCTGTGGGTTCACTATTTGGCAAACAACAGGTCATTGTTGCCCTTTCTAATTATATGTTATAACTGATTATTAATGATTTTTAAGGCATTTACAACCTAATTAGTAACCATTAATAAACTAATCGTAAACCATTTATAAACTCTTTATAAAGGTAGTCTTATTTTAAAGTGGTACCAAAAAATCTTTAAAAATGTAATTGCTGATTGCTGCATTTTTAAAAACGAAGATTATTATTTTTCTTTTGTTTAAAACACTTTATGCATTTTATGTTTGATTATCGATATAGAATGTGTTTACGTCTACTTAATAAAAATAGAAATATATAAAGAACAGGTGTCATTTGACCAAGAGAACTCAAACGTTCTCATCCAGCTGTTTGTGCTTAAGGCCAAAAGGTGGGAGGGGACTGACTGGCCAAATCAATCACCCGACCTGAACCCCATTAAGCATCCATTTAACTCTGTCCTCAGAGACCTTAATCAGCCTTTAGAAACAAGCAGCAACTGAAAATAGCTGCTTTATACACCTGCCAGGACATTCCAGCCTCCAGGTGATATCTACAGTTTGCCGACATCAGGCGAGAACTGACGGGAAAGGATCTGCAACCAACTGCTGAACATGAATATACAGCTTTATTTGCTAATTTATTTGCCTAATTTGCTTATAGCCTTGTGAAATCAGAGCACTTCTTTAGAAGAGATTTTTTTAGGTTTACATTAAAATATTAAAAAATTAAGAGACCACTTCAGTTTCTGAATCAGTTTCTCTAATTTTGCTATTTATAGGTTTATGTTTAAGTAAAATGAACATTGTTGTTTTATTCTTTAAACTACAGACAACATTTCTCCCAAATTTCAAATAAAAATATTCTCATTTAGAGCATTTATTTACAGAAAATGAGAAATGGCTGAAATAACAACAACAAAAAAAAAAGATGCAGAGCTTTCAGACCTCAAATAATGCAAAGAAAACAAAAAGATCATATTCATAAAGTTTTAAGAGTTCAGAAATCAATATTTGGTGGAATAATCCTGATTTTTAATCACAGTTTTCATGCATCTTGGCATCATGTTCTCCTCCACCAGTCTTACACACTGCTTTTGGGTAACTTTATGCTGCTTTACTCCTGGTGCAAAAATTCAAGCAGTTCAGTTTGGTGGTTTGATGGCTTGTGATCATCCATCTTCCTCTTGATTATATTCCAGAGGTTTTCAGTTTGGTAAAATCAAAGAAACTCATAATTTATAGGTGGTTTATAGAATAAAACAACAATGTTCATTTTCTTCAAACATATACCTATAAATAGAGTCTCATGTATAATGATTATGATGGCTGTTGATTTTCTAGAGAACATATAAATCTGGTCGTCTATAAATAGCTGCTTCTCTGTTTGCTTTGCATTAAAAATTTCCTAGATCTTTCTATTTCTTTCTAGTACAGTGCAGATGATGCAATTCATAGTTATTCTGGCTGGAGATGAATTTTCCTCCCCGTTGCTGCAGAGAAATCAGCACAAAGTCGTTTCTCCTGCTTCAGGCAGGAGCTCTGATAGTGTCACTCTGCTGGGTGCACGTCTGCATGTAGTTGGTCAGAAAATCGCAGGCCTGTGATGTTTCTGTGAAAACTGGTGGGTATAGGTGTCTCATGCAGGGTAAGTTCTTCATGCATTTTAATTGGCATATTTTTTTGCATACATTTCAAGAACTGAACAGACAGTTGTGCCCCAACCAGTGCAGCGCTCTGCATGACTCTGGCATAATTAAATTTGTTAATCAAATCACAGCGGCACTGTGGCTGGAGCCAGTTACAAGCACAGTTTTAATCAGGCACTGTGTGTTAAATTGTGTGTTATTCACGTCTGAAAAACATTATACAACTGAAACGGTTCAGCATGTCTCAGAGCTCAGAACTTACATTGAGTTTTTTTCTACACAGCATGAGATTTTGTACATTGTACCATTGTACTATGGGAAGAGGACATTTTTTATTCTTAGATGCATCTCGATTCGGACATGGATGATTCTGAATTCATTCACAAATCACAAAATTTGTTGATGTTGTAGACGATGACGCAAAAGGTGGAGCTCAGAAGTGTGTATCTCCAGTTGATTATGTGTTTTACCAAAAGCAAAGCACGGTTTGACAAGGGAGCAGAACTCAACAGAACACCAGTCAAAGCAGGCATGTGCGCATTAAATTTTATGATATAGAGCAGACTCTTGGGCTTCGGCAACAAAATATTTGAAAAAAGAAATTATATGATGTCTATTGTAATTGACGCAGGGTCTGAAAGAGTTAAAGACAAACAACACTGCAACAAACTGTGCTTATAATGAACGAAATCCACTAAACCAGCTAAAAGAAGTGGAGCTAAGTGAGCCCTGATATCATTCATTGTTAACCGTGTTATGGAGGAGATGTTCCTGGCTGCATATGTCATGTGCGGAATGTGAAAGAGGAATCCTGCCGGCTCAGACGGCCTAAATTATTCCATTACAGCTTCACACTTTCTGTTATGAGAGCAAACACGGATGTTCTGCACATCCCAGCGATTTCATTGATTCACAGGTGCAGTGGGCCGTCGAGGGGGGAGCAGAATGACCTGTGTAGCGTCAGTAGCCTGGATGCTCTGCTGTTTTGTGTACTGAGATTGTTTTTTTTTTCATTATTGTCTGGGTTTAGAGATGTCTGAGAGAAGCTCTAGTGTGGAGCTGTATGCAGTCTTAGAAAAAGGTCCTACAAACAGTCAGAAGAACCATTTTTTGGTTAATTGAATCAGAAATTCTTATTTGTCATTTATTTGTGTGTTTCACAACTCTTTTAAACCCTGCGTTCATTACAACAATGGACATCATGTATTCCCTTTTTTAAGTTTTGTTGTACATAACAGTAATTGAGACTAACTGTTGTCCATCAGAATAAAGCATGAATCAGCCAATGAACAAGTTTACAAGCAAGTAAAAGAGTAGCTTAGCCACGCCCACTTCACTGGAAAAACAACGTCAGCTCAGACATTGGTTTGCGACTAAAACGGTCATTATCAAATATAAAATAAAAATGTTAAACATAGGCTTCCTATAACAGAATATTACATTGTTCTTTGTTGTGCATTACTGGCATAAAACAGCATTAAGACATTTTTCCATAACTGGAATATAACTCTAAAAGGGATAAGAAGTGGGGGTGTACAGTATGTGCATGGCACTCCTGCATGGCTGACTGTTGTCAGGGTTTTAATCAGTCAGTGGTGCACCTGTATTTTCCACTACCTCGCTTCTAGACCACCACGCCCATCAGTGTAGATTTATTCCTAAACAACTCTGACGCTATTTTAACAGGGCAGGGTGTACGATAGGGCCCTAAGATGTGTCTAAGCTTTACTGACACTCAAAAAAGTTAATAGTTGTAAGTTTTTGTGTATTTTTTCCAAATGAAACAAAACTATCCGACCACAGATGCTGTTCATTTTATTAATCAGCATCTGTAAACTGGCATCAAAGCATCTGTTGTGCATGTTTCATATAAATATCCTATCACATTATTACAAACCTTTCTACAAAACTTATAAACCTGCATATTTTTGCCTGCCCCAGCTCATGTGTGAATCCATTTATCACCTCATGCAGAACTGAGTGAATCATCCATTATAGGTTATTAAAATTTAACACGTACAGAGCACTATAATAGGAACACTATTCTGATACAGTGTGGGCCCGTACTTAGCTCTTCTTAAAACAGAATCCACTGATCTTACACACCTTCCTGTGGGAAACGACTGATACAACAGTGAATGTCCTGCAGATTTTTCAGAAGCACTAAGGGCGTTTTCACACCACGCATGAAAGTTTGCATGAAGGTGTTTGTGTCTTTTATACATTGTTTTGTGTTTATTTGGTCTGGTTAGTTTTGGTTTTACCCTGTAGTTTAGTAACTTTTCCTGATTCGCTCGTTTTTCACTGAGGCTTTATTGGTTATTTATTGGCTAATGCAGTCAATGGGGGTAGTAAAAAAGTTTTGCGTGCAGCAGCATACACAACTCTCTCTCCATCTCTCTTTCTTTCTTTCTTTCTTTCTTTCTTTCCATTCCGTCTCTTTCTTTTTCTTTCCTGTCACTCTGTTCCCTTTTTTCTTTCTTTCTTTCTTTCTTTCTTGCTTTATGTTCGCTCTCTTTTTTCTTTACTGTCACTCCTTTCTTTCTTTCTTTCTTTCTTTCTTTCTTTCTTTCTTTCTTTCTTTCTTTCTTTCTTGCTTTTTGTTCCCTCTCTTTTTTCTTTACTGTCACTCCATTCTTTCTTTCTTTATTTCTTTCTTTCTTTCTTTCTTTCTTGCTTTTTGTTCCCTCTCTTTTTTCTTTACTGTCACTCCATTCTTTCTTTCTTTATTTCTTTTTTTCCTTTTTTTTCTTTTCAGTATATACAACTCGGAGTGACCTACTGTTTTTTAAAAAGAGCAAGAAATGAATACTTTCTAGCAAAATTACAGCTTTAAATCTACCCCGAATCTAAAATATAAGATTGTGTGTTGAATAGTTTGAATCACACTGTGAGGTCAGATATTTAAACCGGTTTAAAGTCGGTCCTGAAGCTGAACCAGTGTTTCCCGCTTTGTTCTCCATGCAGTCAGGAGCCCGGTTATCACAGTGTCCCGGAGAGGAGGGGGGTTATTTATAGGCGCTGGGCACCGGGCCAGTTGTGCACCGTATTGCACGACTCTTCAGCACAGCTACACCTCAGTTACTTAATCCCTGCCTGGGATCTCCACTCTCACCCAGCAGCCAATCAGAGACAGCGCTGCTCTGGAGCTCTCTCATTAAAGGAGAGACGGAGGAGGAGAGGAGAAAGTGATCTGATAAAAGACAGGGCGATCGAGGTGACCTGAGATTATTCAGTCACTTCTGTCAGTCTTCCTCCCATCCCTCACCTTTCTCTCTCTCTCTCTCTCTCTCTCTCTCTTTCTCTCTCTCTCACGTATAGCTTCTCTTTCTCATTCTGTCCATCCTTCACCCGCCTCTGATTACAAGTCATGACCGCAGAGTTCAGGGCTGATGAAGTGACATGTCTGCTTAACCAAGCAATAAACGAATGCTCCTCTCTCTCTCGCTCTCTCTCTCTCTCACTCTCTCTATCACACAAACTCTCTTGCTTTCTCTCTCTCTGTTTCTCTCTCTCCCTTACACACACACTCTCTCTCTCTTCATTCACTTACCTGTCACCTTCTCTCCATCTCTGTTATGTCTCTGTCTTTCTTTCTTTCTTTTTTCTTTCCCCTCTCTCCATTTCTCTCTCTCTCTTCTTTCGCTCTTTATTGCTTTCTTTCCTGTCTCTCCATTTCCTCTCTTTCTCCTCTCTCTCTGTCAGACCTTTCCCTCTTTCTCTCCACTCTCTTTCTTTTTTGTTTCCCAAACAGCATCTCCATATTTCCTTCCTATCTATCAATTCCTTTTCCTTCTTTATTTCCTTTCTCATTTATTTCTCTCACTTCTCCCGTCTCAAATCCCTGTTCTCTCTTTTTCTCTTTCCCTCCTCTCCATTACACACTCTTAATTTTCTCTCTTTTCCTTTCCTATGTCTCCAATACTCTTTCATTCTCTCTTTCTTTCCCTTCTCTTTTCACTTTTTCTTCTTTTATGTCTCTTTTTTATCACCACTCTTTTTGTCTGTCTTGTCCTCTTTCTCTCTCTATATGTTTAATTATGTCTCTCTGTCCTCTGTCTATTCCCTTACGTCTCTTTTACTTTCTTCTTATGTCTTTTTATGTGCATCACACTTTTACTTCTCTCTCTATTCATTTTTCTATCTCAGTTCAGTTCAGCTCTCTTGTAGCTCTGTCCTTTCCCTCTAACTCTCTCCCTCTCTCTCTTTCTGCATATCTCTTGATCTTCTCTTTCTCTCCACTCCTGCCATCCCTCCCTCCCTCCCTTCCTTCCTCCCCCTCTCCACCATTCTCCAAGAAGAGGCCTCATCGCGCAGCATCCCGCCAGGAAAGCTGAGCTTAATACAATTTTGCCCCCTAAAACCGCTGAGCTGTAATTACACTGTGACCATTAACGTTGTGATTAAAACCATCCCTGACAATGCAGAGGCATGAAAGAAACAGAGCGTGCAGAGCACAGCCCGGGCCTGCAGAGCTAAAGGAGAGAGAGAGAGAGAGAGAGAGAGAGAGAGGGAGGAAGAGCAGTACAGTCTGGGGATCTTTTTTACTTTGCATTACTGCAGCAGAGCGGGGAGTCACCTTCGCCATCTGCCCACTCCGGGGTCTAATCTTCAGTCTAATTATCAATAAGCTCTGGAGGGTTCTGTCCTTAGTGGCCCAACCCAGGCAGATTTACAGAGCTGAGCATCTGCCTGTTGGTGGGTCACGCCGCCGGGCGAGTGGTCTAGAGTTTTAACCAGCTCAAAACAGCTCAAGGGGTCAAAGAACTGCAAACATCCAAAGAACAGATCACCACTCTAATTAGAAAACCATGTAATTTGTACAGTATTGTTTGTACACCATTTAAATGTATCATAAACCCTATTAAAATTGAATTACTTTTTTTTTAAATGGGGAGGTGGAGTTATGTAATTAATAATGTATTTACACTCCAATATCTCCAATTCCTGCTCTCTCTCTTTTTATTTTCCTTTCTCTCCACAACACCCTCTTTCTTTTCTCTCTTTTCCTTTCCTACATCTCCAATCCCTTTCTTTTTCTCTCTTTCTCTTTCTTTCTGGTCTTCCAATTCCACTCTTTTTCTCTCTCACACACACATGCTTTCTTGTCTCTATATTACATCTCTTTCACTTTTTACTCTTCTTTCATGTCTCTTTTATCACCACTCTCTTTGTCTGTCTTGTCCTCTTTCTTTCTTCTTATCTTTCATTATCTCTCTCATTAGAAACCCTGCAATTTGTACAGCGTTGTTTTTACACCTTTTAAATGTGTCATAAGCCCTATTCAGATGGGATTATTTTTACATGGGGAGGTGGGGTTATGTAATTATTAATGTATTTATATGTTCCTCAGTGATTTTAGTCTTATCTGAATGCTCTGAATGTGGGTCATTTTTATAGACTGCACTCTCCAGTGTCAGTAAAAATTCCAGCTCATTTTTTATACATAGGTATAATAGTTTTAATATAAATAGGTATATTTATATGGACTTTTCATAAATTGTCTAAACTATTAATCCCGCTTTATTTTCCTTTCCTGTTACTACATTCCCTTTCTTTCTTTCTAAAATTATTACTTATTACTTAAATTATTTTAATGTCTGAATGCTCTGAATGTTGGTCATTTTAATAGACTGCAATCTCCAGTGTCAGTACAGATTTCAGCTTATTTTTTATACCTTCTGTAAAATGAGCGATAAAAATAGGTTATAAAATAGGTACATTTATATCCTCTGGAAAATGAATTTTCACCCTTTTTCTAAACTACAGAGTTGCTTAAAGAATCGTATAGGGCTCTATTTTAGTGATCTATAGGCAAGCCATCAACCGTGCAGCTTCATTCAGGAAGTATCAGTGTGTCTTTGCTATCGTAATGACAGGAAAAGTAAGCCTTGCGCTGCTTGAAATGCAAAAAAAAAAAAAAAATGGATAGGTAGAGTGCATTGTTAACTTCTTGACAAAGGATGGATCATTGATTTCTGATGAAGCCTGGTGAGAAATCCTGTATTTTTTAATATTGCGATATACAGCTCTGGAATTAATTAAGAGAACACTTAAAAATGACCGACAGAAATCAATATTTGGTGGAGAAACCCTGGTTTTTAATCATAGTTTTCATACGTCTTGGTATCATGTTGTCCTCCACCAGTCTTACACACTGCTTTTGGATACTCCAAGCAGTTCAGCTTTACTTGATGCCTTGTGATCATCCATCTTCCACTTGATTATATCCCAGAGGTTTGTAATGGGTTCTCTTCCATTATAGAACACCTACAAATCCAGCTCTTTGCATTAAGTACATTATCCAGACATCAGACTATTCTTCTGTCCTTTACCAAATTTTAAAAATGTTATTTCCTTCTCTTATGAAATAATAAAATGTGTCAGTGATACAAAGCTATAATATCCAGGAGGATGCGATTGTTTCCGTATGAAGCTTATTACAGTATGACTTCTCTCTCTCTCTCTCTTTCTCTCCTTCTCTGGCTTTGCCGCTCTCTTTATCTCTATTTCACTCTCTCTCACACACACCGGACACATGATGAAGAATGGCATGCACGTAATTCCTGGGGAATCTGTCACGCTACAGGCAGCTGCAACAACACTGTACACTCCACCTTAAAATAACGAGCTGGAGAGAAAAACGCAGAGTGAATCAAAGCAGTAGTATCGGCTCAGAGGGTCTAATTATCAACTGCATGCTCTGCAAATACAGAGGGGACAATGCAGTCAGGCTCTATCCAGATGGAGCCAAATATATAAATAAATAACAATCAAAGAAAGAACAATACTACAAAGTTACTGTGTCCCCCTCCTGCTCTTATACTGTTGACTATTCTTCTCTCTTTCTTTCTCTCTCTCTCTCTCTCTCTCTCTCTCTCTCTCTCTCTCTCTTTCGGTCTCTTTACAAACATACACATACAGCTCTGGAAAAAAATTAAGAATTAAGAGAGCACTTCAGTTTCTGAATCAGTTTCTTTGATTTTGCTATTTATAGGTTTATGTTTGAGTAAAATGAACATTGTTGTTTTTATTCTATAAACTACATACATAATTTCTCCCAAATTCCAAATAAAAATATTGTCATTTAGAGCATTTATTTGCAGAAAATAAGAAATGTTTAAAATGACAAAAAATAGCTTTAAGACCTTAAATAATGCAAAGAAAACTAGTTCATATTCATAAAGTTTTAAGACTTTAGTTAAGTTCTCGGTGCTGGAGAAATTGTCCACCGGCTAGCACTGCTGGAGCAGCATTATCATTACCCGCTAACCTGCTAATATTGGACTGTAGCTTGCTGCGAACCTCGCTTAGCTCTTGTTAGCACTTTCGTCATTCAGAGGCGAGTATATCGGACTGTAGCTTGCTGCTAACCATAGATAGCACTGCTGTAGCAGCATTAACATTACGCACTAACCCCACTAAGCACTAGTTAGCACTTATGCCATTCAAAGGCGAGTATATCGGACTGTAGCTTGCTGCTAACCCTGGCTAGCACTGCTGGAGCAGAATTAGCATTACCCGCTAACCTCGCTAAGGAGAAAAATCTGTGTAGATTAACATCCAGCACTCATTTGACTTTAAAAATAATGCGCCTTACAATCCAGTGTGTCTTTTGTAGAAAAATAGACCAGAAAATAGAGTTTATTGATAGTGCACCTTATAATAAGGTTACCTTATTATAAGGTCACCTCACGCCTTATAGTGCGCAAAATACAGTATGTATTAGTATGTATATACATTCGAAGCGATTTCTTGAGACAACAAAGGGAAAGAGTGAGGGGACACAATAAAGGACTGTGAGTCTTTATGATGGTTAAGCGTAACCATAGAGACAAAAGGCATAGTTTTTACTTTGAGAAGCTTCCCACATCCCACTCAAGGTTACCTCACAAGCCTCTTAGCCAGTGAGAGGCGAGCTGAAGATATTCTCACATGGCTCTCCAGGCATTCATTTACACAACTGAGAACGCAGGGGTGTCTGCACTTCCAGACGGGTCCTTGAACGATTGCTGTGGCAAAGAATGTGGCGTCCTTCTTTTGTTATTCCCAGAGGGAAAGAACAATACAAAGGAAAAAGTGCACGAACAAAGGAAATTAAAGAAAACAGTCAACAATTGAGCTTCATTTAAATTGCACTATTCACAATTTGTATGGAGAGATTATATTTTGTTTTATAGTTGTGTAAGTAATGAATGAACCATAAAACTGGGGCTAATGGTGAATACATTTAAAAGTCTTAAAAGTGTTCAGTACAATGCATAAAGCAATGCATAAAAACAGAGATGTATAGTACCGAAGTAGAAGTACCTCCCTTACTAATGTACTTAAGTACAAAATGCTGTATCTTTTTCTACTGGAATATTATTTTTACTTCATTATTATACTTAAGTACTAAAATCCTGTATCTGTGTCTACTGGAGTATTATTTTTACTTCACTACTGTACTTAAGTACTAAAATACTGTATCTTTATCTACTGGAGTATTATTTTTTTGTACTACACTACTGTACTTAAGTACTAAAATACTGTATCTGTATCTACTGGAGTATTATTTTTACTTCACTACTGTACTTAAGTACTAAAATACTGTATCTGTATCTACTGGAGTATTATTTTTACTTCACTACTGTACTTAAGTACTAAAATACTGTATCTGTATCTACTGGAGTATTATTTGTACTTCACTACTGGACTTAAGTACCAAAATACTGTATCTGTATCTACTGGAGTATTATTTGTACTTCACTACTGTACTTAAGTACTAAAATCCTGTATTTGTGTCTACTGGAGTATTATTTTTACTTCATTACTGTACTTAAGTACTACAATACTGTGTCTGTCTCTACTGGAGTATTAGTTTGACTTAATTACTGTACTTAAATACTAAAATACTGTATCTGTATCTACTGGAGTATTATTTTTTGTACTTCTTAACTGTACTTAAGTACTAAAATGCTCAATCTGTACTCTACTGGAGTATTATTCTTACTACACTACTGTACTTAAGTACCAAAATACTGTATCTGTATCAACTGGAGTATTTTTTTTTGTACTTCACTACTGTACTTAAGTACTAAAATCCTGTATCTGTGTCTACTTGAGTATTATTTTTACTTCACTACTGTACTTAAGTCAAACTCTTTTTTCTTTACTGTATAATTGTATAATACGCTTAATTTAGCTTTCAATGTTTTTAATATTAATATACAATGTAGAATATAATAAAAAAGTAAGACAGTATGAGGTTCTGTATCTTGATTTTGCACTAGAGGCATTTAAATGGGTTTTTTTCAGCAATGGCTGAAAAAAACTCATGCGACAGAAAGATCTGAATGGCACATTTGATTTGATTGTATTGAGAATTTAAAATAACAGGAAACGCAGTGAAAAGCAGCAGCAGCCCACTCACACAGCTAGGCTACTGATGGCTATTCCAGCTCTTTTCAGGAATTCCCATATGACTGTAGCTCATTAAATGTGAGCACATGCTGTGTATTTCTCTCAGTAACTCGGTTGGGATTTTTCACAATGTTATTTACTGCGCTATTTGAAATAGAATTTGCTGTAATGTTATAATGTATATAAATTTGTCAATTTTGTCTAGCTAGGCACTAGTTTTAAAGTACGTTATCATTTTCACATCTGTAGTTTGTTTCTTGGTCCAAATTATTTATTTATTGGTTTTCCCCCCTCGGTTTGGTTTGTTTTCACACAGGCACAAACCTAACCATATAAGCACGCAGTCTCCTCTGATTGGCCAGAGCTGTCTGGCTTGGGAGCAAAAAAAGTAAATATAGCAAGAAGGTTAAACTTTTAAACACAATGTTTTCAATGGAAAGTCATCAGAGTATAGAGTTATATTGCAATCTATGGGAATTACCTTCTAATTTATCAGATAATTGCTGCACCTGAACAGCAGTTGAGCTCAAATAAAAGTATATTGGATAGTCCACCTCTCGCAGGTCTCGGTGCAATTACTGATTTTGCACCTGCTAAAACAAATAGCACCACGAGAGAAAACAAACCAGAATCTGTTTCAACCGGACCAAAAAACACCATTATTAAAAAATCCTATTTTATCTCACTTACCATTTAAGAATGACCTGTCTGCTAACAGAGAGAGACATTTGTGTGAAGAGTGATCAGTAGATGTGAACAGTAGGTAATTTAGCCTGTAAAAACATATATATATATGGTCAATTCGGACGGGAATAAAATTACAGAGGACCCCCCACAATAAGAGATATCAGGTACTATGGATACTATTAGATGATCACCAGATATCATTTTGTGCCCGCTAGTTTTTATCTGGTCCTCACCTGATAGTACTATGTAATAAGCACCAGGTATTATTAAGTGTACACCAATACTGAATACTATGTGATACTACTGGGTACAACACCTGACAGTACCCAAAGTACCTGATATTACTATGTAATAAAGATTCAAAGAGATTCAAAGATTAAAAAAATTAAAGCACCACATATTATCAAGTGTAAACCAGATACTATTTCATACTTCTTGATTCCAAACCCAGTACCCAGTGTACCTAGTGCTCACCTAAAAGTATCTGGTGTTCACCTCCTTTTAACTAAAAATAAAAAATGCAGCATGTTCCTTTTACCTGAGAAAAGTACGTGTTCTTTCAAGTACTTTTGAGTCATGTAAAGTTTCTTAGTTGATGAATCTGATGGCCAGACACTGATGAGGTTCTGGTGTCGCGTCAGTATTGCTAATAGCAGTAATCATTGTGCTGTTGAAAAAATAATGTGCTGCAGACAACAGATGGGCTCCCGGGGTTAAAAAAAAATGCAAAGATGTTTGAGACCGTTTTCATATTTTAGTGGAGTGACAGGAAAATGAAAGAGTGTTTTCCTCTTTACTCCATAAGCCTCAACAGAGCGGTGTGCCACCCCCCCACCCCACACAACCTACTCCTTTCAGTAGATAATTCCACTGGCACTCAAACTCCCCCCTCCACACACACCCACGTCTAAAGCCTGCGAAAACCCACACGCTGCCATTATAAGGATGGGAGAAAACCAATGCTTGGAACTCGCTCTGCCTCACATTCGGCGGAAAGAAAGCCGCAGGCCTGTATTTACAATGCCATTCAGCAGCTTTGGAGCTACGCATGACCGCAAACGACACACTCACGTCTTTGTCTATCTTACTTTCTTTAACAGATCCTGTACAAATAATATATATATATATATAGCTCTGGAAATAAATTAGAGATCACTTCAGTTCCTGAATCAATTTCTCTTATGTTGCTATGTATAGGTTTATGTTTGAATAAAATGAACATTGTCGTTTTATTCTATAAACTACACATTTCTCCTAAATTCCAAATAAAAATATTGTAATTTAGAGCATTTATTTGGAAAAAATGATAAATGGCTGGGCTTTCAGACTTCAAATAATGCAAAAAAAAAGTTCATGTTCGTAAAGTTTAAGAGTCCAGAAATCAATATTTAATGAAATAACCCTGGTTTTAATCACAGTTTCATGCATTTTGGCATCATGTTCTCCTCCACCAGTCTTACACACTGCTTTTGGATAACTTTATGCTAATCACTCCTGGTGTAAAAATTCATTCAAGCAGTTCAGTTTGGTGCTTTGATGGCTTGTGATCATCCATCTTCCTCTTGATTATATTCCAGGGGTTTTCAATTTGGTCAAATCGAAGAAACTCATCATTTTTAGGTGCTCTCTTATTTTATCCAGAGCTGTATACTGTATATGCTGCATATATATTGAAAATCATGCCTGAAAGGAATGTGTGTAGTGTGTGATCACAACACCTACACTCTGCACACTGACTTACACTCGGGAGACTGTGTATGCATGGACACAGGCCAGCCCTGGAATACTGTATTCTGCTCTCTCATGAGACGGGATGCTTTTTTTTACTGTACTGGTGTTCACACAGCAGGTTACAGAGGAGATGAGTATTCAGTCGGGTGAGGGCAAGAAAGCCGTTAGCGTGCACTGACAGCCGCTAGTGTGTGTGTATATGTGTGTGCAGTGCAGCGTGGAGCCAGATGAACACGTCATCGCCTGAATAGAAACAAATCCTAAGTGCTTCCTCACAGCCTGGGGCCATGTTTCCTCTATAAAAAATAAAATGGAGTGAAAAGAGGCAGATGCTTGACTTGTGTACAGTATATGTATGAAAGATCTGCATGGATGAAAAATATCTAAACTGTCATTTTATTACAGATTCGCACTGAATTAATGTAGTCGTTCTGCAGGCCTACGCACCATCATTCACAATAGGAACATACAGTATACAAAAAATGATACTGTATGGGTGTAACATTAGTAGGTATGTGAATTTTATCTGTACAAAACCAACAGGGGTCCGGGTTTGGTGCACTATGTTGAATGGAGGACAACAAGGTAGCTACAGGTGTGGAACAATGAAACTGAAACACCTGTTTTTAGAGCACAATAATTGATTGTGGTGATGGAGAGAGTTGAGGTGCACATTGAATTCTGCGTGATTTGATCAGCCGTGGTTTTATGTTTTTTGGATACAATCCAGGTTAGCACCCGAACATCCCTTTCAGACAGCTTCCTCTTACAGCGTCCACAGTTAATCCTGTTGGATGTGGTTGGTCCTTCTTGGTGGTACACGCACAATAGGACATGAAAATGGAAAATCCACACACAGCACGGTGGTACCTGAAATATTTTTAAATGTGTGGCTTGGAGTAGTTGAATTATGCACTTTAGAAGCTAATGCATAGAGAACAAATGTAAAATACACATCATAAATGGACTATTCTACGCTTAATCAATCATGTGACCCTGCTGACAGACACAGCAAAACCATACAGTATGACCGGGGCATAGTTTAGTCTCAACAGAAGTCTTACAAACTCTTTCACACCGATTTCTGATCACTCTACCCCTCCAAACATCTCCCTCACCAGTGTCTTCTCCTCTTCCTTTGCTCTTTTTGTGAGGTAGACCCCCCATCCTCTTATCTCCACCCAAACTACACTCACCTCAGTCCCAGTGGACAGCTCACACTCGAAGCCAGGCTGATCCCAGAGCAGCTCTCCAAGCATGTTCTTTCGTTCTCTGCCAGCAGCGCCAATGACAACACTTTGATAAAACGAACAAAAAGAGGAGAAAGCCATCAAGTATTCTGTGTGAAGTCTCCCTGACCACCTAGAATCCTTCTTCAAACGAAGCTCTGGCCCACTGGGAACAAATCCAGCCTCTGCTGCACGCCATGCTTTTCAGCCTGTTTTCCTCACTGCTGTTGTTTCGGTTTCTGACACAGTCAGAGAAAGTAATTCCTTTATTTTTCAGGTTTAAAAAACATTTTTATATCATTGTTGTCCAATAAAAAAAACATATATCTACAGATCAGCAACTTTACAGTTGAGTGAGATAAAACCTTCTTATTTTCAATGGAAGTAAAAAAAGAGTTTATTTATTAAGGTCATTTTGAAGAATTTATTTTGGTCCATTCATATTAAAATTTTGACGTAGTGTGATGCACAGTTTGTGTGTTTAAATTATGTAATAAACTAAAAATAGACCAAAATGGAGATACTAGTTTTTCATTGTGCAGCGACGATATGATGCGAACTGCTAAGCTGGTTCAGTGCATTCTACTGGTTTGATCTATATTAATGTCACTATATTAATTGATAGTGATACAGTAGCACAAATCAATGGAAAGTACAGTTACACATAATTCATATATATTTTAGTGGGCTATATTAATTCTATATTGTACATGAATTAATATAAGATTCATTTATTGCATTCACTATCCTGTGTAATACTGTATATTGCTATTAACTAGTCAAACATTTCTAAACGTTTTTAGCTCCGCCCTCTCTTTGAGTCTGAGCAATCGGAACCGGTTAGCTGGTAAGCTGTCGCTTAGCAACAATCCAAGTTTAGAAAAGCTAAAAAAAAAAAGCTGCAGAATTGTGTATGTTGCCACAGTTTCTCAAGACTTGTGTATGTAACCATAGTAATGTAAAAAAAATTAAACTTTTGTTTGCCACTGATTATAGCAATAATTACAAGAACAGAGCTCCTAAAAAAGTATAAAGAGTGCATTTTGTGTGATTTTTAAAAAGTATTTTATCATATTTCTTCTTTTTAATTTATATTTAAACTTTGCTAAATGCTTCACATAAGAAGTTTAGTATTATATAAATATATTAACATATAAAATAGTGTTTTCAGGGGCTGTAACAGCAGCATTTGCAGTGTAAACAAGCTTGTCCATTGCTTGGGACTTCAGTGGTAGAATTTAAGACCTAATTTATCAGATTAATCAAATCAACACAATGAGAAACAGATATCCAAGGTGAAAAATCTGGAAATACATATATAGGACTCTATGCCAGTGTAAGCTGTCATTTTTTAGAAAAGAGTGTCGAATAGTGTTAAAGGTTCACATTTTACCTAAAACATGTAGAAATATTTCAGTAAACTGCTGCTAGAAAAAAGTAATTTATCATATACATATTTTTTCCCTTTTTTGACAGTGTTTTAACAATTGTGGTCTGAACTGAAGGCCTACATCTAATATTTTAGTCTGTTTAAATGCTGTATTTGGATATGAGGCCTTCAATCACGAACTCAATCATGCCATCATGCAATACATGGACATTGGGGATTCTGTCTGCAGTATTGCATATGGTTTGAAAGGTTAAAATAGACAAATGGGAAATAGAAACTTTAAAAACACTATTATGTAAACTTATATACAGTCCAAGACAATGCATAAACAGTATCTTAGATGACAATATCAAAACAGAAGTGGCTACATGCAGTGATGTGTGGGAGAATTTCTGATTTTGTATTTGTTCTGAAGCGCTGAAGCAAGGTGGCATACTGGGAAGAGTTATTGTGGATAGGTCTATGAATAAAAAGAATATATTGATAGTTTATTGTGCCATGGAAGGGATAGAATGAATTTTTCAAAATGTTTTGCTATTTGTTTTCTTCCTTTAACAGTATATTTTATCTGTTCATCTTTTCTTTGTCTGTTAACAGGAGACAAAGCTCCATCTCCATCGCAAATTTGCTACGAACCTGAAGTTGTACTACCTGAAGTTGTAGACGAGCCAGAAGAGCAGCCTGTTCAGAAACAGTGCAACGAAAGCATCGATACTGACCCAGACTTGCAAGACGTGCCTCCAGTGGATCCTGTACCCCCCCTGTCACCCCACGACAGCCCTGATTTGCCCCTTCCTCCACCTCCACCTCCTATTTTTGAACCCTGCACGCCACCTCCCAACCCTCGCCCCATGATCCCCATAAATCCCCCTCTGAGCCCCCCTCCAGTACCCACCACCAGCCCTGCGAGACCCACTACCCTCGCGCTGAAGACCCTGCCTCGCTCAATTGCCACAAAGGAGAACGGTGGACCACTGGTTCGAGATGCAGAAGAAGACGAGAAGAAGATGATGGAGGAGGAACTGAAGAAATGCATAGAGGACTTCCACAAGATCCGAATCCCAAAGCTTTTTCCTGACCGCAAGAGGCACTGGCAGAATGACCTCTTGAAGAAGTACAATGCCTGAATTTCTTGCCTCAGAGGCAACTAGACAGAGCAACCAGGCAGTAATACCACAGAGACGTCCTGCAGTGCAAACCCAATGTCAGATGCTGTTGGATGTTGTCTTTCACAAAGCAGAAACCACTCTCTTGCCATCATAGACAGACTGTGTATGCATTATTTGGGTCGCAGAAGCTTGACATCATGCACTCATCAATAAAAAATAGTTGCACCCAGAGGGAAATTTTCAATGGTGGATAAATCTGGCTGGAGAGATGAGCAGGAGTATAGGGACGAGTATTGTCCTGCTGGAACTTAAAACCAACCAAAGGTGATTGACAAGAAACAAGAAAATTAATCGTGGCACAGACCACATTGCCTCCACACACTGATTCCTTGGTCACCAAGACAAAAACAGGATAGCAGCTACAGGGGTTGGACAACGTAACTGAAACACCTGTTTTTAGACCACAATAATTTATTGTGGTGACGTATAGTTCTGCTTTTTGGATACAATCCAGGTTAGCACCCGAACATCCCTTTCAGACAGCTTCCTCTTACAGCGTCCACAGTTAATCCTGTTGGATGTGGTTGGTCCTTCTTGGTGGTATGCTGACATTACCCTGGATACCGTGGCTCTTGATGCATCACAAAGACTTGCTGTCTTGGTCACAGATGCTCCAGCAAGACGTGCACCAACAATTTGTCCTCTTTTGAACTCTGGTATGTCACACATAATGTTGTGTGCATTGCAATATTTAGAGCAGAACTGTGCTCTTACCCTGCTAACTGAACCTAACACACTCTGCTCTTACTCGTGCAATGTGCAATTAATAAAGATTGGCCACCAGGCTGCTCCAATTTAGCCATGAAACCTCCCACACTAAAATGACAGGTGTTTCAGTTTCATTGTCCAACCCCTGTAGTTATATATCATCCTTCCAGCATTGCAATCTTTCTTACTCCAACTTTCTTCTGGCTGCATCTATTTTTTGACGATGGGTGTATCTTTGTGTATTTTTTACATTCTATCCTGGTGATGCCTTTTATCAGTTTCTCACAAAAACCAGACCAAGATCAGAACCATCCTTGAAAACAACAACCAAAACAATGGACACAAGTAGCGAACGCAATCAAACAAGGATTGTAGAGAACTAAAGGTAGTCAGTCAGTTGCTTGTTTGAGTTGGTTGTTGCCCACAGGGTCTGTTTTTTAAGGCGTTTTTTTGGTGATAACTTGGGTTTCCAGATCTTTAACGGTCTTGATTTCTTTTTTAAATGATGCTGGTAGTTAAAGACTTTCATTTCTTCTCTTCTTTCACAAGGAGGTTGTGGGTATTGAGGTGGGAGGGGCTGGGAGAGATGAATGACATTGTGCTGATTGTGCTCTATTCTGTCTGACATTCGCTTGATTGCAAATCACAGCCGACAGCCGAGTAGATGGTAGTATGACTGCAATGAAGCTAAATAAAGCGAACATATTTAAAGTGCTATTAAATGTCTGCATGTACATAGAACTGATTAAATTTGCCGTGTGAACATTATGCAGATTGTAGTTGTTATTATGCATTCCACACCTAAATGTCTTCCATAAAAATAACACAGCATTAATAACATGCCATTAGAATAACACTTTTGAAGTCAATGGGTTGTCAGGTCTCTCGCAGTGCGGGAGCTTGCAGTGGTTGGATTGATCACCCTTGATTTTTGGACCATTATGCAAATTAGAGTAATTGGTGCAAACTCACTGAGACAGGTAGAGGTGACTTTGTTTGGTCTAGACTATTAGACTGGATCAATTCGGCCCGAGCCATAATATAGTAGGGATGAAAGTGGTGGCTATTTTCACCCATTAAGCAATAGAAGAAGAAAAATAAATTGGTGTTAAAGTGAAATCTGAACTGCAACAGTATATTACTGTATCTACTGTAACTGTAGATTAACCCGTAACTGATTAAAGCAGCAATCCCTATTTTTTTTCTTTTAAATTAAAAGCAGTAGTGTTCCTGATTTAGGAGGCATCATATAGTAAACATATTGATAAAAAAGCCCTGATGTGACCATCTAAGCAATGTTTAATGTATCCTTTCTAAAAACAGAGGGGTCTGGTAGGTTTGTTGCATCTGTACATTTGGACAGTATTTTATTACTTAATAACTAAATAAGCTAAATAATATACTCAAAAACTTCATACACAGATTGATTTATTGTACATTACCCTGCATTGAGAGTGATTTTTCATTTGCTAGGTGCAATTACACGTTCTCACCACAGGTGTCTCCAAATCTTCAAATCCTCAAACTTTATGAACTGTTGCTTTAAAGTAAAATCAGGTGTGAGCTGATTTCTGTAAATAAGATTGGAATCCCTGTTTTCATTGGCCAGGCCATGTTTGTTCCATCTTTACTGTACTATACTCTGTTTAGAACATTGTTCTAAATGTTGTTCTAAATGTCTGTTTCACCACTGTCTTCATTTTCTTCAGCACTCATTCTTTGAATTAGCAAACAAATCTTGCCCTTGCAACCCTTTTTTTCATATTTTTAATTATGGAAGCACCATATGCTGTTTGAACTGTAAACCCTGCAGGCTCAACTTCTCCTTTCTCCTTTCACATACAGTACTTGTAGTTCTGTGCCCTTTTTTTCAGGTAAATCTTTTCTTTTCTACCTTTCTTTTCCAAACACAGGGTATATACGCTCTCTAAAAGAACGGCACAGACTTGCAACAACACAAACTATTGAGAAACAACAGACTCTTCCTCACTGTTGGAGAGACAAACTTAAGGTTAAGAGCTACAGGCAAATTTCAAGCTCGGTGCAGGAGGACCAGTCCCAGGAGAAGGTTCTGTTCAAGTACTAAAAAGAACTGCTTTTGAGGCAGACAGAGAAGCACTGTCTGATTCGCTTCCAATGTGCCTCAGAGAATAAAGTTTTCTACGGTCAATCTTATCGCAAGATTCACTGTCCTACGCTGTGCTACGATCCTGCAACTCATCAGTAACTATTGCCTCATCAGCTCGTTTCTTCCATGACGGGCATCAAGCTCTGATTTGTATTAGTATGCTGGCGGGTCTCCCAGTGCAAAGTCGGGTCATTAGAGGAAAGTACCATCAATCACGGCCTGCTGCGGAAGGCGAGAACGGCATTGTGGGAGTTTCACACCCTTAATAATCAATAATGGAGAGTTAAAGACTAATACTTTGTGGATGAACCGTATGTACACACCTATACACATTGTATATCCCTTATCTCCTCACCTATAACCAGTACGCACAAGAAATGATAATTATCTATTGATTTTTTCCAAGATGTTCTATAAAAATCCCAAGATAAATTTAATTAACGGACTACCCGAAGCGTTATCGGTTTCTTAAACCATGACACATAAAGCACACAGCTTTCCGACACTCCCTGCCCCCTGTCCTCATCAATGCGTGGTCAGTCCACAATCCACGACATGTTTATTCAATTAATTCAGATTAAATTCAGCAGATACTATTTTACTTGCACAAGTAGTTATTTTGCTCTAAACTAAATTTTTATTTATTTAGACTAATAAGTTTATATAGTTTTCTTTGTGTGTCCTGACTGATTAAATACTGAAAGGAATAGGCTGCTCTGAGTGTCAGATTTTTAGTATCTACATGTATCCTAGAGGTGTGATTATTGATTATCAAGAAAAATTAATTAAATCCGCCTGATGCTGTTTTTCCATGTATTTTGCCAAAGTAATAATTAATAAGCCATGTAATGAACTATATATCATCAATATTATTATGCTTTCAACTCATAAACACTCTAGTCTAACCATTTTTGAAAAGATTAGATCTTAGGTGTAAATATATTTAAAGTCTATACATTCAAAAATACGTTAAAAAAAACAAACAAACAAACATGCGTTTGGTAAAATTTTATGCAAAACATGATCAGTTCCAGGAAAATCTAACAATTCTGCTTCCTTTTACATTTCAAATGATTATATTTTGAGCAGCCGTATGTCTTCTGGAGTAAAAGAGATCAGGGCATGTGTCTGTCTAATGTAATTACTGTGTTATAAGACCTGAAAGAGAAAAAAACACACTAAAACAGCCTAGGGTTCTAAGGGTTAATGAGCAAGCCGAGCCGGGGCAGACAGGGAGTGTCAGGGAGAACTTCCCTAAGGACACCAGGAAAAAGAAGAAGAAGAAGAAGAAAAAGTTATGATAGGAACCGAGATTGTAAAAAAAAGAAAAAGACAGGAGAAGCTTTCCTCCTCTAGGCAATATTGGATTGTGAAATTTGGATTCATTTCACGTATCGTTCACCTGGTTCAGGCGGACAGAAAGCCGGAGCAGAAGAAAAACGTGGACTGGCAAGGGATCAGCGCTAGGTCCATTTCCCCAGCTCGATTCTTCAAACGCCAATGTTAACAAAGTCATCTGACGGACTGCTGACTCAGACTCTTTTGAACTGACTTTATAGAATTCACTTTGTTTTTTGCTGACACTGGGCATCAAAACCCCCTTCAGTTTCCCTCTGAGGTCTGCAAACTATTTACATCTAATTGTTCTGCAGCATGTCACACCGCTTTCACCAGCTAAGTCAGTTGTCGGATTGCGTCTCAGATCTTTGCGGAGCGAGAACTCATTTGTACCTCAGAAGCTGCCCAGCGTGCAAGAACTTTCTCAGATTTTCCAAACTTCTCCAGCCCACGTACTAGCATATTCCCTATCATTAGGGATCTAACGAGACCCCTCAGGGTCCTAACCTTGCTTCGTGCCACTCAGAGACCAATTATATTTTCTGCTGTTCGTAATGCGAGATGACTGCTATCATGATTTCTTACAAATAGATACGAATTAATGCTGAAACTTCAAGCTACGTAAATTATATCTCTCCATCAGCAGACAGTGATGTAATAGTAATCCTTACTTTTAAAATTACAATTAATCAGACGCTCGGGGATAATACAGCAGTAATTCCTTGATATGATGAGAAACGTTGATGGGCTACACCCCAATCTGGTAGAGAGGAAAGGAAGAGGCAGAATTCATTCTGTTGTGAGTGACTGAGGGAAAAACCTACAAATTAAATTATTCTGATTGTAAGCGTCAGCTGAGGGATTGCTGCAGTGGTGGATGCAAAGGTACAAAAAAAGGAGCATGGAGGACTCGACTCGACTACATTTTTCATTAGCACAGTATCCACTTTATTAAACCAGTTTTCACAGTTTAAAAATTCTGCAAACTGCAGTTCCCTATTATTCATTGAGCATAGAGTGTCCATAAATGTCCATCTATCTATCCATCCATCCATCTATCTAGATTCAGAACCACAGTCAAATAATGGGGGTAGCACCAAGGAGGTGGTCATAATGTTATGCTTGATCAGAGTAAAAAAGGATGGCAACCAATTGTTATTTAAATGTTAAGACAAATAAGGTAAGACGTATATCAACATTGATTCATCTTTCAGAATAAAAAACATAGTTTACCATTAATTTAACTGATCCCTGCCATTGATTTAGCTGTGAATAAATGCTAAAATGTCGTGTAGGAAGAGAACTCTGGTTTTCACAGTATTACCAGTTCCATTTGCATCATTAAAACCTGCTCTCTAATCCTGAGCTGCAAGTTTAATCTCCTATTTCTGCTCCCTCTCTTTTTTCACCCGTTCTCTCTCTCTCTTTCCTCATCAATCAGTCTCTTGCACACTCACGTACACAATCTACACTGAATAAGCCACATTTTATATCAGCAGCATGATAAAAATACTGCATCCATTCAGGTTTTGCAGTAGATGGTAGACCTAGTCATTTTATTTAGTGTAAAGGACTAAATCTAACTAATTTAAAACAAATTTAACATCAGTACATTTAAACCTGATAAATTACATCCTACAGCAGTGCCATTATAGCACATTATAGCACTGGAATATAACTCAGGTCTGAAAGGGTTACATTAAAGGCAACATTATGCTTGTAATAACACACTGAATTTTTCACATTATAAGACGCACCTAAAATCCCTTAATTTTCCCCAAAGTGCTGCTTATAATTAAGTGCTCCTTATGTATGAATTTTTCCAGTCAGGTATTAAGGAGCAGTAAAGCCACTCCACTGAAGTACAGAGTTATACAGGAGTTTCAGTTTAGTAGCAGAAGCAGTATTAGCATTATTAGCATTAGCCATAACAACAATAAGTGCCAGCTCTTTGGTGAGTATATATTGGACTATATCACCTTGGCTTCTCAGGAACACTCAGGGTTCTTCAATGTAGCACTGTCAGGGTGCCATTAGCCGCTAACCACATATATCGCTAACAGTTAGCTGCTAATGATAATGCTGCTGCACCTAGTCTTAGTGGACATGTGGAAATCTTAGCTTTCTGATAAAATGAAGGGATTTACTCAGGAGAGAAATCTGTGTAAATTAACATTCGCGCTTGTTTGACTTGAAAGAAAATGTTTTTTTTTTTAAAGAATTACAGTTTTGTTTACTAAACTTAGCTTAGCTTTACAAGTCTCGCCACCTAGTGACGAGATCTGCTGAATTAGAAGTAAAACATGGCAACATCCCTATTCCTTACTAGTGTCGCATAATGTGCCTTATAATACAGTGCGGTTTATTGTGCGAAAAATACAGTATTAACAATTATAAAAACAACATATTGAATGTTTGTTTTGAGCCAGAATACCACTTAGGTATTTTTACACAACAGAGGTATCATTTATCTGTTAAAATCCCAAATGTTTTTGTATTTCATGTTACATCAGACTGCATCCTGACAGAATGAACACTTGCTTGAAAGCACTAAAGAGAAAAGTGTCTTGCGTTAATCCTTTCCTGTTACATTCAGTGATTCTTTTTTTTTTCTTTGCTTTTTTTGCTTCATGAATAGCAATGAGTCCCCTACTGACTTACAGTCTTCAGCAGGCAATGCCATCTGCCGTCAGCGCTGCGGCCGGGGTTGTAGAGCATGACTTTAATGGGCTTTAATCTTCAGAACAGCAGCCAACACCAAATGGCTTTAGCCCTGGCATCGGTCACTCGAGAGCGGCTGCACGCTGAGAGGCCACCGGGTCACTGAGGCCTGACGGAAAGTCAACATTTCATCTTCACAGATAGACGTATAAAAATACACTTTTACTCTTTACTTGTATTTAATGCTAAATTCCTCGTCTGAAACAGCCATGCCTACAGCTTCACTTCCTCATTCTGCTTCAATGCTCTCAGATAGCATTATGGGGTACCACTTTAAAATAAAACTACCTTTATAAAGGGTTTATAAATGTTTTTACAATTAGTTTATTAATGGTTACTAATTAGGTTGTAAATGCCTTACAAATCATTAATAATCAGTTATAACACATATGGACAGTAGAAAGGGCAACAATATAGATGACTGTGTAATATAGTTCACTATTTGGCAAACAACAGGTCATTGTTTCCCTTTCTACCTATGTGTTATAACTGATTATTAATGATTTTTAATGATGATTGTAAACCATTTATAAACCCTTTATAAAGGTATTCTTATTTTAAAGTGGTACCCATTATGGTAAAGATAAATTAAGGGTTAAGTTATAATATGGGTCACAAATAACAGTAATTATGACAGTAAGTTAAAATATATAGTTAAATTATTATGTAATGTTATGTAAATTATTTATTAATTTAGCCTAGTTTAGACATTATTAAACATTACTAAAATTACTATTTAAATGATTAAAAATAATAAAGAATTTAAACATTAGTTCAAAATTGGAATAATCGAATCTCTATTGAATCAAATAGCGTTATCCACCCTCTTATTTTAAGCTGGCACAAAATAAGAAGAGAATTGGGGATGTTTAGCAGTAATTAATGGGTTGTGCTTGCTCAGGATCATTTTTGTCATTTATTCTGCAATATAGCAAAATAACTAAAATTTAATTATCTCCTATTGTTTTCACAATTTACTTAACAAATATTTGTTTATATTTAATGAATTTCCCATAGTTACTATGTGTTGTGGGTTTAGGGAAGTAACAAAGTGTAAGTTAACAAATGATTATGATAAAAGAATAAGAAATCAATATTTGGTGGAACAACCCTGTTTTTTAATCACAGTTTTCAGCTTGCCATTATGTTCTCCTCCACCAGTCTTACACACTGCTTTTGGATAAATTCAAGCAGTTCAGTTTGGTGGTTTGATGGCTTGTGATCATCCATCTTCCTCTTGATTATATTTCAGAGGTTTTCGATTAGGTAAAATTTAAAGAAACTACTATTCATACTTTTTTTTTTTTTTTTTTTTACAAAATCACCAGTAAGAGGGGCTGCCTTTGTTTAAAAGCTCAGTCTTCCGTTCAAGCTTTCACCATTCGTTATTGCTTTATTTTATCATTATATATGTGGGTGTCTTCAGGTGAGAGAGACAGAGAAAGAGTGATAGAGAGTGAAAGAGTGAGAGAGAGAGAGAGAGAGAGAAAGAGAGATAAATTATGCTGAAAGTATCAGAAAAAATGCCCTGATAATCCTATTAAATTAGTGGCAAACATTTACTTTGAGACTCGCTGGGAAGAAAAGCCTCCGCAGGCGACTTCAAGAAAGCTTTTAGACAGAAATTGGCCATTAATCTTACCGCCACAGGGATGCCTAGTTAATGACTACTTTAAACAGAGCCAAATCTCACTCCTTCGTCCCTTGTTACCTGCTGCCTCCATCAATAACACAACAAAGAAGAGCCCACACACACACACCCACACACACACCCTTCCTGCGCTGCTGCTGCTGCTGTGTAAACTTCTCTCTTTCATGCAGAAAACAGACGTATTCAGTGCCGCACATAAATAAAGCGGATCTCAGTCAGTCAGGTACGTGTGGAACATGGAGGGGGTTATACATCACCTCCTACAAATAGTGACACAGAAAGTCCAGGCCAAGAGGAGCAGCCCACCGCTCTCAGCCATGCAGGACATGCTTTATGTTAAGATTAAGAGGTGGATAAAAACAGAATACACAGTTTAAACGAAAAAATACATCAAAGGAAAATCTATGTGACAAGATAACAGGAAAAAAGGCAATAAAACACCCAACACCTAACAACTAAGATGCACAGACTATAAAGACAAGTCTACAGCTTATAAATGCAAGATTTAGGCCCAATCTAAACCCATTTCTAATTTGTTCTCATACCACTCGTATTCGAGATTTAGTGTAATGCTTCCTCTTAGAATACATATATATATATATATATATATATATATATATATATACAGGGATTGGATGATAAGAATGAAACACCTGGTTTTAGAGCACAATAACTGATTGTGGTGACGGACAGTTCTGGTGGAAACAGGAGAGTTGAGGTGCACATTGAATTCTGCCGTGATTTGATCAGCCGTGGTTTTATGTTTTTTGCATACAATGGATACAATACATTTTTTAATGCTTGTTATAACGAAAATTGCCATAAAACATTGAAACTACACTTTAAACAATGGTAACTCAAGGATTCAAGGAGATTTTATTGTCATTCGCATCACATGTGGTACATGAGGTGGAACGAAATTGTGATCTCACGATCCAGTTTTACACCCAAAGAGCTGTTATTAATACATATATAGATAAAAAAAGAATACAATAAAAGAAATAGAATATACAAAATAGATAGATAAATATCCCAAAGAATAAAAAAAAATAAATACAGAGTAGAAGGTTCAGCAACATGAAGTCCAGAGTGCAAGTGTGCTATAGCAGCATGATAATGTGAATTAGAGCAGTGGAGATAAAGTGTCTCAACTGATATTTTTGTAATTTTTAACAAGAAACCTACTCAAATTTTAATTATCACCTATATTTTTCCCTTTTTTATTTGATGAATTTTCCATAGTTATCTTATTTTGTAGGTTATACATATATATATATATAGGTTTCTTGTTAAAAATTACAAAAATATCGGTTACCATTGTTTAAAGTGTAGTTTCAATGTTTTATGGCAATTTTCGTTACAGTGGCGTATACAACTCTATATGGTGTTGACTTATCCCTAAAGTGTTTTATT
Organism: Astyanax mexicanus; assembly: GCF_023375975.1. Taxonomy (NCBI): domain Eukaryota; kingdom Metazoa; phylum Chordata; class Actinopteri; order Characiformes; family Acestrorhamphidae; genus Astyanax; species Astyanax mexicanus. Next base: position 2,114,644 of record NC_064417.1, read on the forward strand.
TCTCTTGTGATAGAGTTATTTTCACACTGTAAAACAATATGTTATCTAAGATGGGGTTGAATTAAACTCTGTATCTGACAATTTTACTGTGTAAGAGTGCATTTACACAGGCACTTTAACAAAGCCACGTTCACAAGACACTTCTGAACTGTATATTTATGCACGTTGCTGGTGTGTTGTGGGTGAGCTTGTGGGCGAAGATTGATGTGAGTGGGAAGTTCATTCAACATGAAGCTCGTAGGGGAAACAGCTGGTTGAACAGCCAGTGGAGAACTGGTTGTAAAACAGTGGGTGGCAGCTCTCTTCAGTGACAAACCGGCCATCAACCAGTAATCGCTGTAGAGCTGAATTATACAGCTCTGGATCTGAACTCAGAACTGCTACTTGGCAATGTTGGCTGACTTCACATGTGTCGGAGGAGGCGTGTGCTAGTCTTCTTAACCCTCCTGGCATTGGGGGTTATCACTAGTGATATGGGGAGATCCCTAATGAGTGGGTTGGGTTATTGGCCTTGTAAATTTGAGAGAAAATGGGATAAAAATGTGAAAAAAAGAAAAATAGTATGAACTATCATGCATTAATCTTGTAAAGGATGACCTCATTTGTCTCTCTATATAAATAAGCTTTGTATAGTGTTTTGGCCTTATTTCTTTTTATTGATTTTTTTTTTTTTTACCTGTGTAGAACTTAACTTGCTGAATAATGTAAAATAAGGCTTTTGCTAGGTGCTGGGAAGGCTGCCCGTGGATGTAAATAAAATAAATCAAGATTTTTACATACCTGTTTTTTTTTTGTAATGCAGGACTTATTTTTTTTAAAGTAGGACACAAGCTAAGATAAACTGGATATTTGGCTACATGCATAGATTTATGGTGTATTTCCTTTTATGTTCTCTCTCTCTCTCTCTCTCTCTCTCTCATACACACACACACACAGGCTTTGTCTCTGACAGTGTTGCATCCTCTATGATAGATGAGTTGGTGCAGCATCTGCTGGCATCCAGCATCTCCTCGCGAGTCAGCAGTGGGTTTGCAGCCAATTTCAGAGTCATTTATAACCTCCTGCAGATCAGAACCGCAGATCTTGTAAGTCATATCAGCTGATAAACATCACTAAGGATGACATCCAGCCGTATATCTAAACGTATGACACACTATCCAAGTAAGAGGTCCTTTCATGTGCCCTTACAATAAAAACCTGGTGGTGATATGATTGCAGATGGGTGAAGTGTAGCATTTCTGTGCTTCCCCTTGTGTAAAGGAAGTATACTTAAGAGCAATTAAAATTAAAAGTATGTTCAAATTAGGTAAAGAGTACTAAAACTAAATTGTCTATTTAAAGCTCCACTAGGTAGGATTGAGATATTGTGCTTGTGGGCTCCCCCTACAGTGTCTGTATGTTAGTTTGTAAAGAATGAATCAGTAGTCCTTGTAGAACTGTTAGAACTTAAGGTCGGAAAGCAGGTCGCAGTTCTCGCGAGCGTTGGTCGTGGCCGCCTCGGAAAACTTACAGAGTCTGGTTTGAGCTCAGAGGAGCTCCGGCACAGACACGAGAGCACCGCTATTCCTCCTATTACACCTCAATGCAGCGCTGCAGTGAGTTTCAAGCTGTAATTTTACTTCTTTAAAAAGATAAAAAATCAAGGAAATCCTACCTAGTGCTGCCTTAATGTACCTAATGGAAACACATTAAATCTACTTTCTCTGTATTTCCATAGAATTTATTTTCAAGCAATATGCTTTAAATGATACGTTCTGTTGATATAAAATATATGTAGTGGTCAAAGCATACAAAGTGTACTGCTCAAAGTGAAGTATATATATTTTTTCCAGTTTAATTAAGGTCTACACAATATGTGCCTCCATACTTGAAGTAGTACATTTACAGTATACCTTAAGTGTATAAAAAAAGATGTTTAAAAATAAAACATACTTAAATCTATTAAAAAAACGCACTCAAAAGCAAAATTTAATGCTTTTAAATGTAGCTTAATTACAATTGAAATATACTTGTATATTTGCCAAGTTGTTGCAAACTAGTATATTTAGAATATATTTGAGTATGTATTAATTTAAATGCTAAAAGTATGTACTTTTAAGGTAAGTATAATTTAAAAAAATATACTTAAACGCACTTTTCTTTTACAAGTGTTTAAAGAAGCTAAATTACCCATTCACCCTAAATTTAACGTTAAAGCAACATTATGTAGCATTTTTATATAATAATAATAAATAATAGCAAAATCAAACTGAGGCTCCCCTCTTGTGTATTAAGCAAAAAAGGAGCCATGCTATAGTTGCTACTTTGGGCTTGATACATTGCTTACTGCACTATGTAACTCTGGTGAAGCAGGCAACATTTTTACTATAACTACATAGTGTATAATTCTTTCAGTGATGATTAATCTGTACGTCTCAGCTTGTCCAGAAATGCATGTGCATGTGCATATTATCTGTAAAAAAAAATCCATGATAAGCATTACAAGAAATCCCATTTATATTTCACCCAGTGGCTTGTCTGACTGCAATTAAAATCTAAATAATAATAAAGTTATGTTTGGCTAAAAGTCCAATAATTAACAGTTAACCTTCTCGTTTAAGCACAATGACCTGTACAGCAAAACTCAGAAAATATTTTTTATAGAAAGAATGTGCAAAGTCACCCTCCCTGTTTGGTAGCATCATTCATTAACTAAATAGTGGAGAAAATTGGGTAATAAATAATGCATTGGCAATAGAATGGAAAAACAGAAAGCCGCTACTCATGAGTGTAAGGTCAGTATTCACAATAGGTGTAGAGTGTGGAGTGTAAAGCCCCCATTACTGGGTTGTGGAGTAATTGCATTTTCTGATGTGATTGAGCACATTAAATAACTTGACCTCGCTAATGCTCTTGTAGTTAAGTGTAATCAAATCCTCACAGCAGTGTCCCAACATCCAGTGCTAAGCCTTCCCAGAAGACTCTGGGGCTGTTCCTGTAGCACAGAGGGAATACACTCTCTGTTAATACCATTTATTTGGACGGAAACCCTGGATGAGCAGGTCTGAAAACCTTCTAACAGATCTGATTCTGACTAATTTAGTATCATTGCTCAGCAGTATTATGAAATTCAACCTCTACATTTAAATTACTTGATAGGAATTTGGCTCTTGTTTTATATAATAATAATAAATAATAGCAAAATCAAACTGAGGCTCCCCTCTTGTGTATTAAGCAAAGAGAGTATCCTTGCTATAGTTGCTACTTTGGGCTTCATATATTGCTAACTGCACTCTATAACTCTGGTGAAGCAGTCAACCTTTTTACGAGAACTACATAGTGTATAATTATTTCAGTGATGATTAGTCTGTACGTCTCAGCTTGTCCAGAAATGCATGTGCATGTGCATATTATCTGTAAAAAAAAATTCCATGATAAGCATTACAAGAACTCCCAATATTCATACATGAAACTTATCGCCTATGATTAGCTAACAGAGAGATGAACAACAGTTAGAAACGTTTTCAAAAAAAGACATATTTACAATAATAACGGTCTTTGCAATGTCATATGTTACTTTACATGTGTATAACCTGTGTAATAATGTCCTGCTAAGTGCAGTTCAGACACAGAGCCGCTGTCTGCCCCTCCTCCCTGTGTGTGTGTGTGTGTGTGTGTGCAGCGAGATGGGACGAGGGGCAGACAGTTCCCTGTCATATCAGAGCGATTTCAGCGCAAAATGTTATTTGCGTTTTGTCAGTGTTGGAAGAGCAAAAATAGGAAAGTACCGCAATGTAATCCTTTAATTTTAGCAGAGTAACTGTAATCTGATTACCATTTATTGAAGCAGTAACTGTAACGGATTACAGTTACTTATAATTTGTCATCTGATTACGTAACGCCGTTACATGTAATCCGTTACTTCCCAACACTGTTTACAGCCACCACAGCAACCAGTGAGCTATTAGCTGGGTCGGGTGCATCGCTTAAGGGCACCTCAGCTGTTGATGTCGGTCCCGGAGATCGAAGCATTGACCTTCCGGTCAGTAACCTTTAGGCCACAGCTGCCAGATATGTTGATGCATCAAGCAATTCTGCTCTCTAGAGAACAGCCAGCACTTCAGTTTCTGAATCAGATTCTATTTAGAGGTTCATGTTTGAGTAAAATAAACATTTTTGTTTTATTCTATAAACTACGAACAGCATTTCTCCCAAATTAAAAATAATAGTTTTGTCATTTAGAGCATTTATTATTTGCAGAAAATAAATAAAATGCAGAGCTTTCAGACCTCAAATAATGTAAAGAAAACAAGTTCATGTTCATAAAGTTTTAAGAGTTTAGAAATCAATATTTGGTGGAATAACCCTGGTTTATAATCACATGTTCTCCTCCACCAGTCTTACACACTGCTTTTAGATAACTTTATGCTGCTTTATTGCTGGTGCAAAAATTCAAGCAGTTCAGTTTGGTGGTTTGATGGCTTGTGATCATCCATCTTCCTTTGATTATATTCCAGAGGTTTTCAATTAAAAAAATTCAAAGAAACTCATAATTTTTAAGTGGTCAACTTTTTCTATTTTTTTCCATAGCTGTACGTGCAACAAAAATGTAAAAAAAAAATACTAAAATAAAATACTGTATAACTCAAAATAGTTAAATAATGTTTGGAAATATCCAGTTTTTACGTAAAACAGACTTATTTTTTATGAGTTTAAACACATTGTGTTGGGTTTACAGTGTGGGCTCCACACAGGAAGACATTTCAGGACCTTGGACAGTAGAGAAAATGCATTATTTTGCGTTGCCAGGAGGCACAGTAATAAAAGACAACTGAGGCATGAAATATAGTCTCACAAGACCTTTATTAAGAATAACCCAGTATGCTAATTCTGGGTAGGACCTGCTTTTGCTCTCCAAACAGCCTCAATTCTTTGTGGCTTGGATTCTGCAAGATGTTGGAAACATTCCTTTTTTATGTAGACATGATTGTTTAGTGCAATTCCCTTTTTCAGGGTCCAGAAAAAAAGGGGGGCCACAATTAGTTTGAACTCAAACAAATTAAGTCTGTTTTATGTAAAAATCTCATTCGTAAATTAATAATAATAATATTAAAAAATAATTTAGGCTAGGTTTGGACTAGGCTTGAAACCTTACATACTAGTTAGCTCCAACCAGTCCATTTCTATGCATATAACTGCCATTTGCTGATTGTCTTTTCTATATTTCACTATTCTGAATAAATGCTAGAAATTGTTTTGCTAAAAATCTCAGATTATCAGCAGTTCTATACTGTTAATGCTCCAATCAGCTCATTTGACACTAACAATCATGCCACACTCAAAATTCATGAGATGACATTTTTTTCTTCTCACATTCTGACAGTTGATACCTAAAGCCAATTTATCTCCATTATTTCCATGCACATAAGTAGCCAATAAGATTTTTCCAGTCTATTTTCCAGTCTATAATTAAGTTGTAAATCATCAACATTTAATAACGTTGTTATTAAAGACAAAGGGCTGATTAAAATGTGATAATAGCGGTGATTGTCTCTTTAGCAGTAAAGTTTATCTTTAGCTTGAAATGTTTTTAAACTTCTTCCTTCTCCATAGATGGAACTGCAGTTGACAGAACTGCTGAAAAGACCTGTTCTTCCCTCCTTCCCGCTTCTACCTTTCAATAAAAGAGAGATTGTTTTATGTACTGGTTCTCACCTGCCTGCCCGTGCATCTCCCAAACTCATAAATAAATTCATACCCAGGCTCTTGACTTTCACTGCTTTGTCAGCATGTTTGTTTTGCCCGAAATGACAGAATTCTCCACAGGCTTTTACTTTATTGTGGTTCTGGAGGAGCCCCACTTTCAGTTTAGTAAATCGTCACTGTCCAATAAAAAACAAGTTTATTCAAAACAGCAACTTTACTGGAGAGAGTTAAAATCTTTAATAAATAATTAATATATCACTGCACAAAACTAAATCTTAATCTTATCTAATTTCAAGGAAATAAATCTTGATTTTTTTCTATGATATGAATTTTTGTCTTACTAACCATTCCATAAAAGTAAGATTATTTTAGGAATATATATTTTTTTATCATTCTCACTTAGACTTTTTACCTTATTTTAAGTATGTGACAATTTAAACTAAAAATAATCACAAGTCAGTCAGTAATCAAGTTATTCTGATTCTTGTGTCCGAATTTAAGCAAAAAAAATAGATTTTTGCTAGATTTAATTCTTACTTCACTCATTTTTAAAGGTTATTTTAAGAAATATAAAAAAAAAACTACCACATTGGCAGATTATTATTATTTTCTTAAAATAAAGATATACAGTAGGTGCCAATTTACACAAAATGAATTTTGTGTAATTTTTTTGCAGTATAAAAATATTTTTATATGTTTAACAACAACAACAACAACAACAATAATAATAATAATAATAATAATAATAATAATAATAGTAATAATAATAATAATAATAATAATATGGTAAACTAAAAAGAATAGCTTAGAAATATCAGTATATGCAAAACAAAATGATGGTGTCCCCCAGGTCTCTGTTCTAAGATCTCTACAATTCACATTATACACGCTATATTAGTTTATTAAGCTTGAAACTTAATTTATTTGTACGAAGACTAATTTTCCACGTTATCAACCATGTAATAGCAAGACAAACATTACAGTAATGAGATTTTAACCTACATAAATGTAGTTAAAGAATTACATTAAAACACAGTTAAACAGAATTGCTTCCTTATAGAATATCTTTCTAATTATAATCCATGGCTGCCCATTGGCTGGGAACTATATTCAGTATAATAGGTCTCAGCTCAGCTGCTGAAGATCTCTCCTTCTTGCTGGAATGAGTTGTTAAAAGCTTGTCAGCAGCACGTTAAGATATAAATGTTATGTATATGGATACGGGAGCTGTAGGCTGATGGTGAATAAAGTGTGAGTTCTGCAGTGTCAGGCTGAGTCACGGTGAAGTGTTGCAGTGCGCTGAGGGGGCTCCCGGAGCTCGGCCGCCTCGTACATCATACTCGCTTCCATACATCACCTCTCCAGCCCCCATGCGTCTTCAGGGACACTTCAGAAATTCAGATCCACCGCAGCAAGCGCTCGTCCTCTCGTCCCCTTCTCACTAACAGCTACTGTCACAATCAGACCTGAGAGAAAAACCACAGCGTGAAAAGTGTGTGAAATGCTGAACATCAGTGAAGGATCAGTCATGTCATATCAGAGCTTCTTATTTTACAGGCTGAGGTCAGATTTACAAAAATGTACAGAAATTTATACAAATCTATGTAAATTTCCGTAAAATGTCCTAAAAACTCTAAAAACATCAGTTTTGAAAAAACTGTACCATGTATTGCTCCAAAAAGCACAAGCAACAAAAATCAATGTATTATGAGGTGGCTGCTGTAGTGTTGCTAGGTGGTTGCTTTGGTGTTGCTAGGTGGTTGCTGTGGTATTGTTAGGTGAATGTTATGGTGTTGGTAGACGGTTGCTGTAGTGTCACTAGGTGGTTGGTATGGTGTTGCTTGGTGATTGCTGTGGTGTTGCTAGATGGTTGCTGTGGTGTAGCTAGATGGTTGCTGTGGGGAAGGGGTAAAGTAATCAATAAAGTTACTAAGTTACTTTTTGAAGATGTAATTAGTAATCAGAAATTAGATACATTTTCCAAGGTAACCATGCCATCAATGATTATTGATGCATGCATATTACAAACATGCAAAATAAAATAAAATAGCCAGACTACACTACAAGCCAGAGCCAGACAAATGATGTGCTTAACATCTGAGAAATAAAAAATATATATATTTCAACAAATGATCAGGACTTGATCATTATCACCACTTGATAATTGTCACTGTGGAGAGCTATCATGTGAGGCAGCACAATATTCTTTAAACTGTCTTTGATACACACACACACACACACACACACTCACACACACATATTCAGAAACAATTATATGTGCCAACCGCTATTTCTGAAGGGTTATAATTTTATCATTACACCATAATTATCACAACACTTCACAATCCTGAACAAGAAAACGTCTCCCAAACAGCGGCGGATTGTATCCAGCGGCTGGAAAATAACACGTGCTTGATAGCATTTGTCAGACTAATGAAATATCATTAAGCTATTTCACATGCTAACTACAATTCAAGGTTATTAGTTCCAGTAATATGTTGGTTTGAAGGGATGAGTAAAGACCGGATTGCAGACGCTGAGTGAGATTCTCCCCGAGGTGAGGAGATAAAGCTAGCCTCAGGGAGGAGATGTTCTGGAGGTCTAGCTGGGTCTTTCCAATGCATGGATAATATTAGCTTCTTGTCAAAGTTGGGTCCAGGATTGGTTCCTAATGAGCTGATTATTCACCATTAGGTCTTTGGCAAACAAACCGCTGAGCGGCGCGTGGAATTTGCATTAGATAATACTGTCTTCTGAATGGTAATGTGTTTGAACGGCCCGTCACCTCAGCCCCGCGTCTTATTTAACATGCACGGCGGCGTCTCTCTGAAATCCAAATACAGCAGAAAAAATCCCAGGCTGTCTCGCTATCAAAGAGGAGAGAATGTGAAGAGTGAGTTCTGGATTAAATAAGGTCCTGTGCTGTCTCGAGTTGGACGGTCAGTCTGATTTGATTGATCCAGCTTTAGAGAAGTTCAAAACAGGCTTATTAGACACTTACACACTAATGAGTCAACAGTTTTGAGAAATGCTAGTGTGGACGTGCCAGGTATTAATCGGCACTCTGTCCTAAATGGTAAATGCTCGGGTAGTGCCCGATGCAGTCCTCCTCCAGGTGGACGGTTGTTTCCGGTTGAGAGTACGCTGTGCGCTATTGGCTGCCGCTTCTTACTGGTGTGTGGATGAGTGCTGAGTATGAATGGTTGTGTGTACTTCAGGTAATTTGGGTTTTTAGAAAGGCACTATATAAGTTGAATTTCAGTTAAGTAGCAGCTAAATGGGTGGCTTAGCTAAAAAAAATTGAAATAAATTCATAAAAGCACCTGATGCATAAGCTATATCTATTTCAGGCAGACTGAGACCCTGTTAGCAACAGGCCAGTCCCCAGTAGGTGAACTGCAGCCGAGCAAGTGTACTCCGCACTGCTGCTGAGGTGTGAATTAGAATGATTTATAACCCAGGTGCCTGTGATCGGAAAGTAAACAGAAACATTCAAACCTCAGCAGAATCAATCAGCACCCCAGGAGCCGGCTCTTCCATCACCCCACTGAGAGGCTGCCTCAGCGCTAAATGCTAAACACCTAGCCCACTGCTGAGGGGAAATTGATTCTCAAATTGAGCTGTGAGGAAATGTCATTATTTTAATATTCCCCACTAAGTCACAGCTCTGACCATGCAGCCTGAGAGGACATTCATCATCCTTCCTTAAGCAGCGAGTATCCAATAATAAAACACTATATTAACTGTATGTTACATCTTATAAAACCATAAAACTGTTCAAAAGGTTAACCCTTATTCATAGACTGCACTGCTCTGCCTACAGGCGAATCAATCATCCTTTTCTTTGTTTCATCAGATCTCTATCAAATGTCTGTCAGGACTGTAATTAGCTTGGCTGTAAATTTAAACTCTTAACCTGGTCTTGGGCATCAGACATCCTTGCTTTTATGTGCTTTTTTTAATCTTTTTTACAGTAGTATATTGTCTCAATACTAGTTGAGGACTTGTTGGGGTCTCTTGTTTTATATTTAATAGCTGTTTTTTGAGAATATGTTGCCTGTTTTAGCGATCTATAGCACACCGATATATTTAGGGCATGTCTGTGTGTCTTTGGTATCGTGAAACATGCAAAAAATATGCATGTATTAATTCTCTTAATTAATCATGGGTTTGGTTAATTTTGGGTGTTGCGTAAAATAAATCAATCAGTGTTCCAGTTGTCATTACCTTTAAGAACCAGGTGAGCTCTGACTTTGGCGCGTTCACATCTTAACAGTGTGGTGCTTTTGTCACGTCTGGTGCTGTTAGCTCCTCTGTCCCTTCCACACCCAGCTCTAACAGAGGTTCTCAGGTCAACAACTACACTACCCAGAATGCACCACACGCTGACATCACGCACTCACCTGATCACGTGACACCTCACCTGCTTCCTCCAGGAAGTCCCGAATACTAATTACTAGTACTATAAAAGAGCACTCCACACAAACACCCACGCCGCGTATTGTAGGTTCTCCTCTTTACAAAGCGTTACTTTATCTCTTGTCTCAGTTTATCTTGTGTATGACCTTGCCTTTGTTTTCTCGACTCCGATTATTGCCTTTGCCTCTGATATTGGGTTGCCTGTGTATTACCTGGACTGTGTTTTCACTACTGCCTCTTGGATTACCTCTGATATTGGATCTCTCGTGTATGAACTCTGGACTGTCTCTCGTTTATGGTATGGTTTTGTCTACATTGCTCCTGTTATTGGTGATTACCCATTTTTCTGTACCGACTACGTTTTACATCTGTTTATTTTATAATAAACAATCTTTTATCAGTATCTGTACGTGTCTGCATTCTGTGCTAGCCATGACAGCTTTTGAGCGTCTCAGCAGAGACAGATACTGACTCACTGTGAAGGTCATTTAAGGGAACAGCAATATTGTTTTATTCTTTATTCTACTTATTCTTGAATTAAACGTCAGGTTTGCGCTTTGCAAAAAAAAAAAAAATAGACTGATGTAAGAGTGTAAGATAGGAATGAGCATTGTTACATGCCTTGAACGATAAGGCCCAAAGTTTTAAAAGTTTAAAAGAAGTCACAATACTGTATGATAATGCATTTTAATCAAAAATGTTATACATGCACACACAACAAAAAGTTGTACCCTTAATTGCTTAGTCTATGATTATTTAGCTTGTGATGAGTTATGCTGCCTTCCTTCCATTTTTTTTTTTGGCTGTCGGATATCAGAGCTACAAATTAATTCACACCCAAGTTGAATGTTTTCCAGTTAAACACCAAACATCATTTAAACATGTCTATAGATAGAATTTAGACAGTTTCTGTGTGTATGCCTGATTTAATGGCATAGTTTGAAATGCTAGTAATACTGATGCTTTAACAAGTTGCCAGTCGGCAGCTATGCAAATATTTACATCAACAATAAACAGAATGCAAATTAAAATAACATTATTCTACATTAACACAAAATAAAGGTGGTTGATGGCTAAAATAGCTAAAACATGGCCCAGTGTCTTAACAAGCAACACAGTTGTGCCATTTCTAAAAGGAAACAAAGAAAAAATATAGGACTCTGAGTTGATTACATAAAATAACCACATGACAAACACAAAATGAACTTTATTATGGCTTTACACTGTAGACATAGCTATTAGCTACATGTAAAGTTTTAGAAGGCCTATTTACCACCAATATCCATCGCTTATGGGCAATGCTCAGGGTTTCATATGGAGAAGACAGGATTTATAAATGCTGCATTTTCTATGTCTTCTAATTGTGATTCATAGTGCTGCAACTGCATCAGGCCTCTACACACCAGCAGAGCAGTGATAACACTAGAAAGTGATTGCAGGTATTTGTTGACTGAGCATTTCCTGCAGGTTTTAATTGGGATGTGCCCACATTCTGACACAGAATCGCATGCAAATGAAATGCGACTGAATGCAATCAGTCAGCAGTGAATAGAGTTAGACAGAGCTTCATTTTCATAAGTGCTTTATCTCCCTCCCTCATTTTGTCAAACAATGCAGCAAAGTGAGTTTGCCGAAGGCTTCGGAGGCAAAGAGAATGGAGGGGGGGATGTTGGTGCAGGAAAGGGAGAGATAGATGAGCTGGGTAAGAAGGTCTTCTGCTCCACTGAACTGTACTGGTACACATCTGTCCCTGCCAGTGCGACCACCTCATGCAACATATTGGTTCATTGAAATTTAAGAGAATAACCAGACTGTGGGAAAACACCGTTATTCTCACTCCTATTCTCAGGAGTTGGACAGAATTGAACATGAAAGGTTCACTTCATGGTGAGAGTGACTAAGGTTCACAAAACTTCACTTTTTTATATTCCCAGAAATTAATTTTAAGGACCTAAACTATAAAATCTATTGTGTCTAGTGTGACCGCTTTATTTTTTCTACAATCAGTGCATCTGATTCTCTAAGACTTTCAAAATTTTAAAATTGTAATAAAAGTATTAAGCCCCCTACATACTCTCATTTCAATACTTTGTAGAGTCACCATTTGCTGCAATTACATCTGCAGGTCTTTTGGGGTTTATCTCTCCCAGCTTTGATCATCTAGAGACAAAACAGCTCAAGTTCAGCCAAGTTGGACTGAGAGTGTTTGTGAACAGTAATCTTCAAATCTTGTCAAAAAAGCTCAATGGGATTTAGGTCTTTTAGGACATTGACTGGGCCATTCTAACATATGAATATGCTTTGATCTAAACCATTCCACTGTAGCTCTGGCTGTATGTTTAGGGTCATTGTCTTGTCGGAAGGTGAATCTTCTTCTTCAAGTCTCAAGTCTTTTACAGCCTCCAACAGGTTTTCTTTCAGCATTGTCCTGTATTTATTTATCTCCATCCATTTTTCCATCAACTCTGACCAGCTTCCCAACAGCATGATGCTGCCATCACCATGTTTTACAGTTTGGGCGGTGTTTTCAGGTCTTTCTTTCAACAATTGGTTCAAGTTTTCTTTTCTCCACTCTCCCATAAAGGACAGATTTGTGGAGTGTACGACTCATAGTTGTCCTGAGGACAGATTCTCCTGATCGACCTGAGCTGTGGATCTCTGCAGCTCTTCAAGAGTGACCATGGGTCTTATGGCTGCTTCTCTGACCAGGGCTCTCCTTGCTCAGTCTGTCAGATTGGGTGGACCATGGCCATGTCTTGGTAGGTTTGTAGAAAAAATTGTAGAATAATTTTTTCAGGTTATTTTTTGGATGATAGATTGTGGAACAGTGCTCTTTGGGGTGCTCAAAGCTTGGGATATGTTTTTATAACCTAACCCTGATTTAAACTCCTTCTCCACAACTTTATCTCTAATCTGTCTGGTGAGTTCCTTGGTCTTAATGATGCTGTTTTCTCACTAGTGCAACATCTGAAGGAACCTGTGTTTGCTAGACTTTTAAAATCTTGTTTAGTCTGGCTTTAAACTGTTTGGTCTGGTTTTAAATATTATGCAGCCGGACGTATTTAGTAAACATGAAGAAAGTTTAGACATCCTCTTCATCCAGCTCCTGCCAAGGTCTTGCGGAACACCATCCCCCCGTGCTTCTGGTGAATGAATAAATTGAGGTGAGTTTTGGTCTGAGGGAGGTTATCTGCCCTCAGGGCTCTGAGTTTAAGAACAAGGTAATTTGAAAAAGCAAGCTTTTCAGCATTCATGGATTCAGAACGTGTCTAGTGGTCAGAGAGAGGCAGAGCTGACCGTGATGAATCCAGAGATCTGATTTCATTTCATTACACCCACATTTACTCATGCAGAGCGGTAGACTGTTTTATGAGATTATGTAATTCACTTGGCTGATTAAATCTTTTCATTTTAAATATGAATCAAATCTCTGTATGTACAGTAATAGTGGTGACATGCAAATGTACGTTGAGCTGAGCTGTAATATTAAAATTCCTAGGGGCATTGAATGGTCCAGCAGTCTAAAGTGCTGCCACTATGATCGGGAGATCACTGGTTCGAATCCTGATCATGCAGCTTGCCATCAGCTGCTGGAGCCCCGAGAGAGCACAATTGGTCTTTCTCTCTTTTGGTGGATACAATAGATGGTGCTCTTTCCCCTCATCACTCCTAGGGTGATGTGGATCAGAACAAGGCTGCGTCTGTGAGCTGATGTATCAAAACAGAGTCGCTGTGCTTTCCTCTGAGCTTTAGCGCTGTGATGCTACTCGGCTGTTCAGAAAGAGGCGAAGTCTGACTTCACATGTATCTGAGGAGGTGTGCACTAGTCTAGCACCACTAGTGATAGGGGATGTCCTAATAAGTGGGTTGGGTAATTTGCCTTGTAAATTGGGAAGAAAATGGGGTTAAAAAATGAATAAATGAAATCCCCTGCCTGATATTTTCTAGCTAGCCCCTTTATGTTGCCTAAGCAGCTCTGAGTCATGGAGGCATGGACTCCACGAGACCTTTAAAGGTGTCCTGTGATATCTGGCGCCAAGACAATAGCAGCAAATCTGTTTGTACAGTAAGGTCTCATAAGGTTGCAAGGTCGTCATTGATTGCATCAATGTTGTCCATATTTGCTGCATTTTTTTGGCACATTCTGCCCTTTGCATACTGAGATCACCTCATGAAACTTGCCTCTTTAAAGATGTTTTGAGGTGATGGGCTGACCAATCACAATATATCCCTTTCAATCACTCAGATCTTTATGCTTGTCCGTTTGTCCTACCCCTTGGAACGTGCTACACTCGCTTCACTATACTATATTCCCTTTAGTTATGAGTGGTTGTATTGTTAGGTTGATTAGTGTATGACTTTATTTGTCTTTAATAAGTCACTTTATTTCTTCAATAGATCTAGATATGTAATTTGATTGGCAAATCAAGTGTTTAAAGATAATGTAGGACACTAAAACACAAAATATTTTCTTTATGTGAATGTTTCTTAAACATGGGATTATTTTTTATATGGGAAAATAGTGCTATTAGTAAAGAGTAGCATTATTTGAGATGCTATTTGCTTATTATGAGTGATTTTAAAGCTGTTATTTTTAGAGAAAAAATGCTACGTATTGTTGCTTTAACCAGGCACAATTAAAACAAATGTAACGAATGAATTATTCAGAGCATTGAATAATCAGAGCATTGAAAAGAAAGGTCTGACATGATGTAAATGTCATAATAAATGCAAATAACAGCAGTATTTTTGCAAATTGTAACCGCCCAGCCACTTCTCCCTCATGACATGAATAACACAAACAAGGGAAGCCATAAATGTGATTGAGCTGGTGCTTAGGTGATGCGCCCGTCTGCCTAAAAGCTCCTGTTCCAGCCGGGGATTAAAGCTCCATTCTCTGCGAGCGGAGTGACATTTACCGCTGCAGAGCTGTGGGAGGAAGCCAAGCTTTTTACTTGAGCGAATGCAGTATTAACCAGCATTCAGGTCATTGGAAAAGCCTGCATCTGCACCGATTTCATTGGTCGATCGGATGGCGGCATAGATTAATTGTCGTCGATGTAAAGGACATGTGATTCATTAGCATTTCCTCGTAATTAAAGACACGCTTTAGTGCCAGCGCTGCTCGTAGGGAAACACTAGGTAGTGTGATGTTTCGCACGCAATCCAAATATGGCATTTTTATTGGATTAGCAGGATAAGATCAGATTAAGACAGCGACAGACATCTCTGCGAATGAAAACCGACATAAACATGCATGCAGCTGATGTGAGACTGGCTAATACGAGCCGAAGCGCACTACATCTGCCCCAGGCCTGCAAATGAATCCGCCCTATCCTCCTGGATGTAAACAAGTCTACTCGATGCTGTCTGTGATATCCTATTGGATGTACACAAATCTTGGATTGGACGGCACAGATTTATCAGGCCAGTGCTTTTTTCCCCTATTTTCTGTGATAGTTTCATTCAGATTGATAGCGCTATTGACTGCATGCAGTAAAATACGGATTACAGCCATTCTCTTGCAGGGGATATGGATGTATGTCCAAGTGAAAATCCCTGAGGGCCAAGCTCCACTAACTCCCCATCAGAGACGCTGGATTATCTCTGCAATCTGCTCCAGAGAGTAGATTCCCTCTCTCCTTACACACTCACACACACCCAAACACACACACAAATATATATGTACATGTACTGTTTGTATATATGTACTGTATATACAGCTCTGGAAAACTTAAAAAAATATGATGAGTTTCTTTGATTTTACCCAATTGAAAACCTCTGGAATATAATTAAGAGGAAGATGGATGATCACAAGCATCATCAAACCAAGCTTGAATTTCAGCTTGAATTTTTGCACCAGGAGTAAAGGAATAAAGTTATCCAAAAGCAGTGTGTAAGACTGGTGGAGGAGAACATGATGCAAAGATGCATGAACTTAAAACTGTGATTAAAAACCAGAGTTATTCCACCAAATAATCTTATTAATCTGAAAGCTCTGCATCTTTTTTTTATTTTAGCAATTTTTATTTTCTGCAAATAAATGCTCTAAATTACATTATTTTTATTTGGAATTTGAGAGAAATGTTGTCTGTAGTTTATAGAATAAAACAACAATGCTAATTTTACTCAAATATATACCTATAAATAGCAAAATCAGAGAAACTGATTCAGAAACTGAAGTGCTCTCCTTATTTCTTCCAGAGCTGTATATATGTACATATGTACATGTGTGCATAGTACATTCATACACATTAGTTTTATACACACACAGCCCAGTGATTCGTTCCTCTCAGAGACGACTGCCTAAAGTGTAATTAAGAGATAACCAGAAAGTAAATGCACCTGGGCAATATCCATTAATGCGGGTGACCTCATTTCACTTCTTGAAACAGCGCCAATACCTATCATCTTTATAAAAATCAAATATGAGCAGCTTTCACATTAGTAACATTATTTTTTCAGAGGGACAGAAAGCAAAATAATCATCATTCATTCAACAAGGGAGCCTAAAGCTTAAAATGACCATTTTTTAAGATACATAAACTTATCTACACTCTTAAAGTGGCATTTATTAGGATTTACATTAAATTGAAGTGGAGAAGAGACAAAAAATTGTAAACGTCTGGCAGACGTTCTGGAAACCCCCGCTTCCACACCACTAGGCCAGGCTCAGGAAGAGCTTCTTCCCTGAGGCTGTGACCCAGCTGAACTCCACACCAACACTTTAGCTGAAGCATTGCCCTCGAAGCAGCATTACTGTACTTTATTTTTCAAGTCTTACTGAATTATTCATATTTCCACAGGCTAGAACTGTACCATTCTGTACCCACATAGTTACAGTTCATACTGCACATACTGTATATATCCCTCACAGTTCATACAGTTCACACTAGCATTATTTTAGGTAGTCATCTATACAGCTTGAAATTAGAGACCAATTCAGTTTCTGAATCATTGTTTTTTTTATTCTATAAACTACAGACAACATTTCTCCCAATTACAAATAAAAATATTCTCATTTAGAGCATTTATTTGCAGAAAATGAGAAATGGGTAAAATAACAAAAAAGTTGCAGAGCTTTCAGACCTCAAATTATATAAAGAAAACAATTTCATATTTATAAAGGTGTTAAAGTTTTAAGAGTTCAGAAATCAATATTTGGTGGATTAACTTTGGTTTTTAATCACAGCTTTCATGCACCTTGGCATCATGTTCTCCTCCACAAGTCTTACACACTGCTTTTGGATAACTTCATGCCGCTCCCATCTCAAGAGCTGAGCTTGCCTTGAAGATACAGATGTTACGCCAGCCATATCGTCAGATTTATCCCCGAAGTAAAAACTACCGCAAAACCAGCAGGTAATGTTTATATAACTTCATATAAATGCTCATCCTACTGTACAAACATGGCTCTTTATGGAACCAAAAGTGGTTGTGCAGTGGCATCACAGATTTATATTTTTGAAAGTTATACATGAATATGAATAAATCATCTTTTTTAATTTCTTTTTTAATAATAACAATACTAATAATAATAATAATAATTGGAAAAGATAATCCTTTTATCAAGCAATGTTGTTCTTTAGCAGTGTGCTACTGTTGCCAAGCAACATAGAGATCAAAGATTATTCCATGAACACAATGGCACAATGGTTTTTAATAACTTGGCACACTAATGCAGAGTTCAATTAATGTGTGCGGCCGTGTGTGTGTGTGTGTGTGTGTGTGTGTGTGTGTGTGTGTTTACAACAAATCTGAACAATGCTCAGGCAATCAGATTTTAGAATTAAAACTGTGGAACTGGCTTTTTAGTAAAAAAAAAAAATGGATAACACCTTATTTAAGGAACACAAATTAGGTGCTTATTCATGTCTTATTATTTGCTTAATAAAGCCTTAATTACACATTTGTAAATTATTTATACACTACTTATTAGACTTTATTCTGTATTATTAGGTGTTATTGGTGCTTAATTAGGTGTGTGTTATGTGGAAATGATCAATAATAGCTGTATTATTTGTATTAGTGCACAATAAACAGTTATGTTAGCATCCTTTTAAGCAGATTATTAATCACTAACTATTAGCTAATTCTGCATATTATTAGTGTTATTATAATTGGCAGCAGTTTGATCTATGTGAGTTTGGTAAGGTTATGGCTGTGCTGGAGTTTATTGAGTTAATAAGGGGTTAATAAGTCACTAATAGACCAAGAAGTGCACCATATTTTAAAGTGAGGTTCTGTTCATCTCTAATTAGAGACTAAAAGGAACTGAATAAATATTTAATCAATCTCAGACCCCTAATAAAGCACCAATAACACTTAATAACACAGAATAAAGCCTAATAACTAGTGAATAAATCATTTACAAATGTATAATTAAGGCTTTATTAAGCAAATAATAAGACATGAATAAGCGCCTAATTTGTGCTCCTTAAAATAAAGTGTTAACAAAAACTGAATTTGCCTCAAAGTAAAATTATGATGAAAGGAAACCCTGTGCCAGGAGCATGAATCCGCCGGGCTGGAGTGAATGAAACCTGTAACACAGTGGGCGTCAATTTTTTTATAGCAACTCAGATCAAAAGCCTAAAAACGTGAGGAAAAAAATTCACTCTTAGACTCCTCTACCGGGACACCCACACTGACTCCAAACGCTGACATCCCACTCTGAGAGTGATGATGCATTATGGGTAGATTTGCCTGTCCCCCTACACATTCGCCTTTACTGTGAGCTCCCATTCACAGCTCAAGCCTGCCTGATTCATGCTCCTACACTTTAAACCTTCAGTTAGATTTATTATAAATAAACCTTAAAAAGGAAGAGTTTCTTAGATTTTACCAAATTGAATACCTCTGAAATAAGTGGCATAAAGTTATGCAAAAGCAGTGTGTAAGACTGGTGGAGGAGAACATGATGCCAAGATGCATGAAAAAAAACTGTAATCAAAAACCAGGGTTATTCCACCAAATATTGATTTCTGAACTCATTTTTTTTGCATTATTTGAGGTCTGAAAAGCTCTGCATATTTGTTTTTGTTATCTCAGCCATTTCTTATTTTCTGCAAACAAATGCTCTAAGCAATGTTCATTTTACTCAAACATAAACCTATAAATAGCAAAATCAGAGAAACTGATTCAGAAACTGAAGTGCTCTCTTATTTTTTATATACTGTTCACTCTTTATCATTTCCTCTATTTTAGTAGAATTATGGTCTCTGTATATAGTTATTTAAATCTGCTAAAGAATAAAAAATGAGATTTAAAAATTCAACGACATTCAATGTTCTGTTAATATTAATTTAGTGTTTACCTCTAAACTAGTTCTATAAAAATCTTATGTTCTATAAAAATAAACTCAATTTCTATGTTATTCACTTCAGCATAAAATTGTACGTGGAATTCTGGTTTAAAGCCAAGAAAATCAAGTTTCTATACGCATAACCTAAACAGTTTTTTTGTATTATTTTATAAATTTGTCTCCACAGTTTTGAAGGCTACTTGCAAACCAACTCACTAGGGGTCCTCCAATACCTGTGCAGCATAGAGTAGTTACAACATTCGGAGGAAAGTGAAGCGACCCAGCTCCAATACATCAGCTAACAGATGTCTGTGCTGACCAACATCATGCTGGGATGACGTGGTGAGAGAGAGCACCATTTACTATCCACCCAAAGAGAGCAAACTCAATTGTGCTCTCTCAGACTCCGGCTGCTGATGCAAGCAACGAAACCCAGGATTTGAACTAGCGATCCTTGGCTCATAGTGGCAGTGCCTTACAATCGTCAACTCATCCAGACTCACAGACTTACATAGAGTCACTCAGTCTTACAATGCATGTTTTTTTTTGATAACAAGTGCAATCAAAACATTCACACTGTGTGAAAGATCTCATTTTCTTCTCCTGGAGAAGAAGCAGGATGTGAAGTCTCGACTCCCATCTCGGTTGCTGTGTCTTAGCGCCGTGGTGCAAAGGTTCAATTACACATCACCACAGGCTTTGGCTTAATTTTCGATGTCATTATACGGGCTTGTGTTGGTCTCCACAGCCGACAACTCCATTACAGCCTGAGCAGAGCAGCCAGCATCATCACCCTCCCACATAGAGCTCATTACTGAGTCGGTACAAAGTTCAGCCCCGTCGGTAACTGAATTAAAGTCATCAGAGATTCATCCACATTCCCGTGTGATCAGCCTAATTGCGGAAATTTGAGTTTGAAGCCAATACGCGCCTGCAGGCATGAGGACAGAAGACTCGAAAAGAGTCATATTTCCTCTGATTTCCCCTGTTCATGTTTACAAGGTCACCCCATGTTGAACCTGTTGCATGTAGCACAGTTTTTGTTCCTGCACGTCGTCACACTGCATCATTTCTGCTGACCTCAGGACAGCCGGTCAACTGATACACAGGATGTGGTGGTCTACTGAGGGTTTCATAACGAGGCACCCACAGTTTTATCTGTGTTAGAGAGCATAGATCATGTGAAAACTCTAAAAAAAAAAGCTTCTCGTATTATTTATGAACATGTGAGACATGTGAGTAAAATAACTAACACTTGCCAAAAGAAAAAACAAAGTTGTAGGTTGTCATGGAGTCATGAATATTGATTAAATGTAGATTTGAAGACATGGGAATTTCAGTATAACAGTATGTTATGGTTCTACCCACAGATTCTTTTTGTATGTGAGACAGGTCTATAAAAAGTGCACTCTGCATTATATTGTACTATTTTACAGTATTTAAAGGTGGGTGATAGTGTTAAGGTATTACAATACCAGTCAAAAGTTGAATCACACCTTTAATTCAGTGGTATTTTTTTATTTTAAAATGTTGCATTTAAAATGCATTGTAGATTAATATTAAATTCAATTAAACTATGAAGAAAGCATATAAATATATTATTTAGTAATAAACTGAGTGTTAAATAAACCAGAATATGTTTTAGATTTTAGATTCTTCAATGTAGCACCTCTTGCTTAGCTTTACAAATCTAAGCAAAAGTAGAAACAGCGCGAGAAAAGGAGAGACAGTGTGAGAGGGGAGACACAGCGCGAGTGAGAGAGAGACAGGGCAAGTAAGCGAGAGGGAAGGAGACAGCGCGAGAGAGCGAGAGACAGGGCAAGATAAGGAGGCAATGTGAGAGAGGGAGAAACAGGGCGAGAGAGCAAGAGAAAAGAAGACAGCGCGAGAGAGCAAGAGACTGCACGAGTAAGCAAGAGAGAGACAGAGTGCGCGAGAAAGAGACAACTTGAGAGAGCGAGAGACAGTGTGAGTGAGCACAAGAGAAGGAGACACAATGTGAGTGAGCGAGAGAGAAGGCGACACAGCATGAGAGAGGGAGAGACAGTGCAAGTGAGGGAGAGACAGTGCGAGTGAGCGAAAGAGAAGGAGACACAGCGCGAGAGAGGGAGAGACAGTGGGAGTGAGCAAGAGAAAATGAGACAGTGTGAGAGAGGGAGAGACAACAATAATGTTTATATAGTTATTTATTTGAAGATTTAAAAGTCTAATTTATTTCACTGATTTATTTATCTAATGTTTTTATGTGAGATCTTTATAACTTGTATTTGGAACTCTTGGAATTCAAATGCTGCTGGATTCATGTAAAATAAAGCATTTATTAAAAAAATATATATTTTAACCACCGATGTTTCCTGGCTAATTTATTAATCTTACTTCTGAAGTCTTTAGGATGGAATAAAGATTATAGATCATAAGGGGTTAAGTACAGTTTTATCGGTGTGCCGTTACACATTACACACAGCGCTGGACCGCCGGCCTCCTGGCAGGAGATTTCACAGAGAGCCAGTGACGTCTCCGGACCTAATTTACCTTAATTCGACAAGTTAACCGCCTGATAATATTTAAGAGGCTCAAGATTCTACGCCATCTGTCAAATGACACACTGTTGCATAAGTGTGAGCGAGGTGCCAAACCGCCTCAGTCAAGGGGATGTCATTTTGAGCCTTGGGTGAGAAATCACTGTATGATTTCAACACTCCATCTGTGTTCACATGTCAGACGAGCGGGTCGTCACGCTGGGTGCAAAATAGTAGAGAGAAAAATACAATAGAGGGTAAAGAATAGCTGTGAGGGTAAAGTAAAGGTAAAGCCTTTGTTATTCTGCTTTTTACAAGGTTAAAAGTCATACTGTACATTAAACTATGAATATGTATTTTTTATACACAAATATATTTTACATTTTATTATTTTATATTTTTATATTTTATATTTTATATTTTATTCTCAAAAATAAAAGAACAAAGAAAAACATAAAATTACATGCAGGTTAAATAAATAAAATGTTTTTTTTTTATTCAGCAAAAATATAAACAATACATGTCTAATGAAAATTTAATAATAAATATTGTAAAAAAAAATATGTAAAAAATGCAATTAAAGTGTCTCCTTATAGACCTCATATATCATGTAAAACAAAATTTTCTGTCTTCACTCAAAACAAAAAAAATAAGGTTGATGTATTATATAATCTCTAAAACAATTATATACTTAAAATTTTATTAAAAACTAGCACATTTACATAGAGAATATCAGCCTAAAGCAGCATACAACATCAGCAAGCTTTATGAATAAGGGAACAGCACAGCCAATCAAAAGAAAGGGTATGTATGTGTATCTGTGTTAAAGGTGCAGTAATTAAAAAAGAATAATAATTCTATATTTTAAACCATCTGCTTAATATACAATGTAAAATGTAAAAAAAAGGAATAAATTACTTTTTCCATTATTTTTTATTTTTAGGATTGTATCTGTCAATTTTAAATATGTTTTTCCTGTATTTTTTCTGTAATTTTACAAAAAAAGAATTATATATAGGTGGATATACTATATCCCTGTCATATACTGTTTATAACTGCAAAAAAAAAAAATACAAATTTAAGCCACATCTTAAACTAACTTAAAACGTAGCCTATACCTCAATCGTAATATAACAGAACATAACTACTCTTTTCTCAATTCTTTTTCGAGTACATGGCAAAACTGGTTCTTTGTAATTGTCAAATCAGCACCACTGTAAAATATATACAGATTTTTTTTGTTAACTCTAAAAAAAATTGTTGAATATGTAATAAGAGATATCATCCTAACTGAAAGACCTACATTCATCAGTAATAGTCCATCTCTGAATCTTTTAGTATAAGTTCCAGTGATCCTTCTGCTGCTGCTGTTCCAGTTGGTACTGCTCTCCATTCTGGGCTCATTCCCTTAATATTTGGCCAAATTGGATGAAATTCATTGGAGTAGACAGATCCTCTAAACAGGACAAATAGGCTGTCTCCTTGGAAAGCTGCATTACTGGGGAACCATCGGCTCTGAGCTGGTGAGACTGATGACTGTGGTCCCTTAGTCCATCCATTCCCAATCACTTGTTGTTGAAGAAGGTGAAGCTAAGGTTGTTTCCTCTTTTTTTCTGTAGAGGACTATTAAATAAAGGTAAAGAAATCACAGACAAATAAATTGTGGTTTGAATCTTGATACCGGATTTTAATGAGCATTGTAATGAGTTAATGTCAATTTACTGTGGATTTAAAACAGCATTGTTCTGTACTGTTTAATAGTTATATATAAAAAATAAACAATTATACTTGAAATTAAAAATACAGTCATGTAGTTGTAGTTTAAAAGTAGATAACTGTACCATATCAGCATAATACAGTACTTTCTGTAAATATTCTATTCTAGAAATATGTGCTATCATGCATTGTTGTGTTTATTGTCCTGTTTATTTATTGTTGTGTGTGTATTGTTGTCTTGTGTACACAATGTAGTGTGTCATGTACTCATATTAATTTTGATAAATCTCATTTAATTCCAGTCCAGTTTCATTTGGAAATATTAAGGATTTACAGTAAATACTCTCTGATTTGATCTAAGTTGGTCAGTGTTTGTTAAGACATTTACATTTCACATTTTATTTAATCTTGATATTTTAATGTTGATAATGTTGATTTTACTTTCATTTGAGAATATTTTTGCATCCATACATTTACTGTATATATAACTGAGCAAGAGTTTAACCAAAAATACAGCCTTTAAACATTTACATTTAAACATATAATTACAGGTATTTTACTGCCATGTTCTGTAAATCAATATACTGTAAAATACTGTTAAAATAATGGCAGTAGATGCAGTGTAAAATGAAAATGAAAGTGAAATTCTTTGCCATAAGGCAATAAGCAGCAAGAGCAAGTCTGTGTGCCAGATCTTTATGGAAAAGTGGGATGAGGCAATGATAAGGAAATCTGGGACTATAGTGAACAATAGTGTCTGTTCACATGGACAGTTGGTCGACCGATTCTCAGAAGACATGGAATAATCGTGCTCCATTTAATGGGATACATATGGGACAATAGCAAACATCCACCATCATTGAGAAGCATTTTTCACCACAGTTGATGCTTGATAAAAACAGACACATGCTTCAAATATAGAGAAAATATAATGCCCCAATTCCTTACCGTCGATTTTGGGCCATTTATTAAAAATGAATGACACATTTGAATTGGTTAGGGAGGAGCACTGGTGCGGGTTTAGGCAACTGGAAACTTGGAAAGTGAGGCAGCATTTGAATATAAATGGAAGGAAAGAAACACAATAAATATTCAACCTTAGAGAAAACGAATTCCTTAGTCGTTTCTAAAAAAATACCAATTTTTACAGAAAGTGGGTCTTTAGTAGTGTATTCTTATAGTGCAGTTAATACATTAATTAAACTGAGTTGCATAAAGTACAGTATTTTGACAGAATGATGTTTGCAAGTAATAGTAATCATAGTATTTTACACAAGTGCCCAGTTTAGAGATTCAATTCTCTTTAAGATATTGATAGAAATGTCCAGAAACTCTGCGTTTGACACGCCCCCATGTCAATGGACCAATATCAGTCCCAAAAATTAGTTTCCTTCCAAATAGCATTGCAATCTGACACAGTGTGTGATATAAATAACTTTAAGCATTTGATTAATTCACTATGAAGTAACAGTTAATTAAACAAAAATACACTCGAAGTTCCTGCTATAGCGTGTAATATTAGCACTGCTGTGTTGCGGTCGTAAATCAGCACAGCAGGGCTAATATTACAGGTTGTAGCACGAACCTCGTGTGTATAATTGGGATTATATCACAGTTCCATTATCACTGTTCATTAAAAGATTTTAAAGAGTTAAAGAGTAGGAGAAAAGAAATAGAATCTGTTAAAATAATTAAAATAGTTCCAATGCTGTTCTGTTTGTAGCTGCTCTGTTTGGCTTGTAAGTGCTGCATCGTTGCTAGATTACCTGTATGTGGCAGACTAATACACGGAGAGCTTCGGTTAGTTACAGTGCATTACCGGCAGATAATGGCACTCATAGAACGCCTCTCAGCCAATCATCACATTGCAGGGTCGGAACTAACTGTGTTTTAATAGATGTTAAATAAATAAATACTGCTGTTATTATAATATTACACTTCTTTCTAAACCTTTCAGTCATATCAACTTATACAAAGGTGTGTTTCGTTGCTGTTTTAACACAAAAACTTTAGAAGATGAAGGGAAGGCTTGGAAGTTTGCATAGTACTGTATTTATATTATAGAAAAGATACTGACAACATATTCTCACAGATATGCCAAATCTCTACTTTTGCTTATTTCACCAGTTGACATCAATTTAATCAGACATTAAATGATGAATGAATTAGTAGAAACACTCCACAAAAAAATGTTTTCTCATCACAACAAGTGATATATGCCAAACAATTATTAGCATTTACTCTATATGTTTAATGATTCACTTCAATGATTGCACTACAATAAAATTGCATAAGTGAGAGTGAAATAAGGCTTATGAAAGCAGCAGTTCTCCGGGGTAATAAAATGCAGGCCTCAGACTGATTTGTTCTGATTTTGATGACACAGTCTCATCATCTTTAATGAGGTCAGTACTCATCGACTGTTAATGTTAATGGATTCGTAATTTAGACTAATCTATTTCTATTTTGCTCTGGTGATTCATTTTGTTTGATTTTTTTTCATCAGAACAGAGTGGATGGAGTGATTGGGAAGATATTGATTTCACAGAAAGAGAAGTGTGTGATTAGCGTTGATATAACAGAGTATAACTGTTATTATTATCTCTTTATATGATATTTATATGATCTATAGAGGGTTTACCTCACAGCTTACAGAGCCTAAAGGATCTACTGCTATCATCTGAGTGCCAGATGCCACAGGATACTATCAGAGAACTGAGGAATTCATGACATGTAAGGTGAGAGATGTAATGGCAGCATGAGGACAACCTACGCTTTCTGTTTTTATACATTGTAAATATTTTAAACTATATTACAGCCATACAGCAACAAACCAAAATATGTTTTATACTTTAGATTCTTCTAAATAAGTATCACATGTATCTCTGAGGACAGATCTGCACACTCTTGGTGTGATTTTAATCTCAGTGTCTTCATGAGGGAGAGTCACCTGGAATAGTTTTTTCAGCAGTGTCTTAAAGGAAGGAGTTGCTGGAGGTGCTGAACAATAGTTGCAGCTTTTGTTTTCTTCACGCTGTGAAGCTCAGGCTCCTCCCAATTAAATCACCTCAAATCACCATTTCAGTTCATCAGGTTTAGATCAGGGGATTAATGTGGAGGAATAACATTTTTTTTACTGTAATTTTACGCGTAATTTCATTTGTGTCCTTTAATCGTTTTCATCTCTTTAATAATACCCAAATCTACAATGTAGAAAATAAATCAAATGAAGAAATAAAGACTGGTACAACTGGTTGATTATAAACTCTAACATTTTATCTCCTATCTGAAACATCTTGCACGAACAGCGCTCAGCATTGCACCACTCCTCCTCACCTGTCCACAGCTCCTCTCACACCCTGAAGCTTCTCCTCCTAGTTTAAAATCAGGAAAGCAAGGTGAGAACACATCTGTTTTAGAGCTGCCAGCTGCTCGTTACTCATTCCTGTCCATCTCCTCCAGTGAGAGCGAGACACGGAGAAGATTTATCACCTGCAGAGCGCTGTGTCTATCGGCCTACTGCTTTTACTGCCATCATCTGCCAAACAGACACAAATTGCCCAACAAAAGAAGGTTGAACTTCAAGGGAACAGCTTTGTCTTCCTACAGACCGCATGAATCTACTTTGGCAGGCTTACGTACACTCTGAAGGTGAAGTGACAAAAAGTTTAGTTTGGAGTGGAGCCATGGAACAGCGGTCTTCATCCGTGCTCCCGAAGAGCTAACTTTATCCAGAGTTTTGAACCAACCCTAATCCATCTTCATTTTAACCCTTTCAGACCTGAATTATGTTCCAGTGATGGAAAAATATGAGTGTTGTTTTCTGTCTGTAATGCACAAGAAATAAGACACGACTATTTTATTTATAACATCTATATTAAAATAAATCCAATCCTGTTAACTATTAACTATATATTGTTTTCTAAATATGAAAAAAATGTTCTAATTCATAAAGAATTAGTAAAAATGAGCTTGTATTAGTTTGCCTCACTTTTGTTTTGAGTAGCTGCTTTTTCTTGTCCAGTACAGTGGGCGGGGCTAGGCTACTGTTTCATTGGCTGGTTTATGATCTATTCTGATGGACAGTAGGTCTCCATTAGTGTTCTGTGCAAACAAAACATTTAAATAAAGAAACTACACAATGTCCATTGTAATTAACGCAGGGTCTGAAAGGGTTAAATTATGATTTATTTTATGATTGATTTATTTTTTAAGCAAAGTAAATCATACCAACCCCCAACCTCACTTACGTTCAAGTACATTTACCCATGATTGGGTATTCACATATTCACATATTCACTTTATAGAACTATATTTGTAACATATACATATTAACACTTCTATGGAACACCAGTCACTTTTATAACCAATGTCATTGCACCTTGCACTTTGCTCTGTTAACTATCTATTGGCTGTTAGCAACATCTACTGCACTGCTCCAGTTACAGATAGATCTTTACCTTGTATAGAAAGTTTTTATACCCTTATATATATTTTTTTATTCTTCTGTGTTCAATTTATGTTGACTATATTTCTTTTTGTACTGTGTTTTTGCTGATGGATGCCTAAATCTCTATCTATCTATCTATCTATCTAATATCTGCCCCTAAACCTAATAACTGGTTGTGCCAACCCTTGTGGCAATAAATACAATCAAGATTTATCGATAAATGCCAATGTGATGAATTATGGCCCGACTTTTCTTTGCAGAATTGTTTTAATTCAATTTCAGTTTTTTTAGGTCATGCCAAAGCATCTCAGTTGGATTTAAGACCAGACTTTTGGAGTATTTCTTTTAGGCTAGCTACTTCTGGGAGGGTTTACCACTGTTCTGTTTCCTCACTGTGTTCACTATAGTCGCAAAGCGGCGTAAATACGTTTTACAGCAATTTACATAGATATTCCAATATGTTCTGTTATATGTATTGTTATTAATTTTTGTTATTGGAATATTATTATATAGTGTGAGAGGGTTTGAATATGAGAAAAGTGACCATTTAGCACAGTTAGGTCAGTTTAAACCTGATAATGAGGACTGAGAACGTCTATGGGAATATTATTACTATTGTGGTATTACTGTGTAATTATGGTGTTATTTTTATGGTGATATTACCATGTTATTACAAGGATAGATAGATAGATAGATAGATAGATAGATAGATAGATAGATAGATAGATAGATAGATAGATAGATAGATAGATAGATATGCTATTATATTTGTGTAATTTCCATAATACTAAGATTATGATTATGTTATAACCATGTTATTACCATGCTATATCCTGTAGAGAACACCACATAGCCTATAACTTGTCTCGAGGCTCCATATCCAATCAAACACCATTCACCAGATCTCCACCCTCCCCTGGACAGCTCACACCTCGGGTCCTATCAATAATTCAGGCTCTCGGCTCAGGCAGGGGCGGCACACAGGTTGCCCTGGCGCTTTGAACAGAAGGGCAGGCCACACTCGGCTCTAGAGCCTGGCATTAATTAAATCCTTCCTCAAGACCCTTTCAGAAATGCTTCCCTCCCACTGAGACGGTATTCATTAGCCTTCTCTGCCCAGCAGTGTCCTCCCCCCGGCATCATCTGCAGCACTTCATTACCAATCAGATCCACGGTAAACAACCACCAAACAGACCCTGACGCTGGAGCCCGGTGTACAGTTACAGAGGCGAAGCTTCTGCCTGGAATTATCCAGCACATCACTCACTGTGCACTTCTAAACCGCTTCTACAGTTTAGCACAGTTACAGTTCAGCACAGTTACAGTTTAGCACAGTTACAGTTTAGCACAGTTACAGTTCAGCACAGTTACAGTTTAGCACAGTTACAGTTCAGCACAGTTACAGTTTAGCACAGTTACAGTTTAGCACAGTTACAGTTTAGCACAGTTACAGTTCAGCACAGTTACAGTTTAGCAAAGCTACAGTTTAGCACAATTACAGTTCAGCACAGTTACAGTTCAGCACAGTTACAGTTTAGCAAATTTACAGTTCAGCACAGTTACAGTTTAACAAATTTACAGTTTAGCACAGTTACAGTTAAGCACAGCTACAGTTTAGTACAGTTACAGTTAAGTACAGTTTAGCAAAGTTACAGTTTAGTACAGTTACAGTTTAGCACAGCTACAGTTTAGCACACTAACAGCTAAGTACAGTTTAGCAAAGTTACAGTTTA
The DNA here is from genome assembly GCF_023375975.1 of Astyanax mexicanus. Lineage (NCBI taxonomy): Eukaryota > Metazoa > Chordata > Actinopteri > Characiformes > Acestrorhamphidae > Astyanax > Astyanax mexicanus. The sequence goes on from NC_064417.1 coordinate 2,144,470, forward strand.
GCACAATTACAGTTCAGCACAGTTACAGTTCAGCACAGTTACAGTTTAGCAAATTTACAGTTCAGCACAGTTACAGTTTAGTACAGTTACAGTCAGTTTATCATATTTACAGTTTAGTACAGTTACAGTTTAGCACAGTTACAGTTTAGTACAGTTACAGTTTAGCACAGTTACAGTTTAGTACAGTTACAGTTTAAGACAGTTACAGTCAGTTAAGTACAGTAACAGTTTAGTACAGTTACAGTCAGTTTAGCACAGTTACAGTTTAGCACAGTTACAGTTTAGTACAGTTACAGTTTAGTACAGTTACAGTCAGTTTAGCACAGTTACAGTTTAGCACAGTTACAGTTTAGTACAGTTACAGTTTAGCACAGTTACAGTTTAGCACAGTTACAGTTTAGTACAGTTACAGTTTAGCACAGTTACAGTTTAGTACAGTTACAGTCAGTTTATCATATTTACAGTTTAGCACAGTTACAGTTTAGCACAGTTACAGTTTAGCACAGTTAAGCTGGTTTATATCTGATAATGATGTAAGTCTGCCTGGAATTAACCAGCACATCACTCACTGTGCGCTTCTAAACCGCTTCTAAAAGATCTCAAAAAATGTAAAAAAAAGAAAGATCTAAAGCCTCTGTTGACTAACCGAATTGTTTCCTTGAGAGTTGCTCCAGTTTGAGGATGCAGGGAATCAGAAGGGCGCATACACACGTTTTTATTTTTGGCATCCCCCAGGCTCACAAATATTTCAGTGCAGAGAGACACATGAGCGAGTCAGGAATGCATCTGTGTAATCTCGCCTCTCCTCGCCGTGTGCAAATAACCTGAGCAGCAAACACAGACCTCTCCCAGCTCCCCCTCCATGACTAATGGGGACCACTGAGAATCTCAAACAACACTTAAATCTCAAAACACTCTCTCACCTCAGCTTTACTCCCCCTCTCCCGCTGCTGCTCTTATTGATTACGCTCTGCTTCACGGCCAGCAGGTCCTTCGTTTGAGCGCTAACCTGAGGCACATGACAGAAAGCTACAGTGATGAGAATAACGCTTGTTTTAGGAACTCACTTTTACAGTAGGTTCCACTGCAAGAAAAATGCATCGTTTTTCAACTGCTTACTTCCCAGCAGCAGCAGCAGCAGTATGTACATTTTTATACACCTCAAATAATGCAAAGAAAACAAGTTTATATTCATAAAGTTTTAAGAGTTCAGAAATCAATATTTGGTGGAATAACCCTGTTTTTAATCACAGTTTTCATGCATCTTGGCATCATGTTCTCCTCCACCAGTCTTACACACTGCTTTTGGATAACTTTATGCTGCTTTACTCCTGGTGCAAACATTCAAGCAGTTCAGTTTGGTGGTTTGATGGCTTGTGATCATCCATCTTCCTCTTGATTATATTCCAGAGGTTTTCAATTTGGTAAAAAATAAAGAAACTCATCATTTTTAAGTGCTCTCTTATTTTCCAGTGCTTGTCTAATTAGTTTGACAAATGGTCATCACCTTATAAAGCCCTGAAATATAGACTTCTTAAAATACATGACTTAAATTAAATATTACAATGAACTACAATACTATTGTGTTATTACTGCATCATTGCAATTTTGCTTTTACTGTGTTATTACATTTGTGCTATAACCATGTCAACAGTATTGCATTTTCACTACATTGTTAATACTATGGTGATATTATGACATGTTATTATTCTGCTATTATATTTGTGTAATTTGTGTAATTACCTTGTTATGACGACTGTGATTGTGTTATTTTAATACAGTTGTGTTATTACTTATGCATTATTCCCAAGTTATTACAGTGTCATTACAATTACCATGTTAATACATTTGTGTTATTGCTATAACATTACAACGGTGTAACATTCATGCTGATATTACCATCTTGTTACAATTTTATTACTATTGTTTGGTTATATAATCAGTTTACTTAGCTGTGAAAAGCACTATACAAATAAATTTGATTTGATTTGATTTGCTAGATAGATAGAAGAGAAGGCTGAACATTAGGACAGTGACAGTGAAGAACCAGATTATGGGAGACCTGTAAGAATCTAGTGTAGAAATATGTAGAAAAATGTGCATAAATGTTATCTTGCCATTAACAGTACCTGAAAAAACAGCTCAAACAAAGCTCAATCGTTTTTGAGTTATTGATCCTGGAATGATAATAGCACCATAATAATAACTTTGTATCTAATTATGATTACTAAATTTCTCTACAGGTGTAACACGTTCTCAAAACATTATTGGCTTATTAACTCAAAATATCAGATTTATTTATGCACACTGTGTCCAATATCCCCCAAGATTCAAATAAAAAAAATATTTCCTTGATTGAATTTGAATAAATCTATATTTTCATATATAGATTTTTTCCCCCTGAAAACAAGTGACTTCAGATCTGAGAACAGGTCTTGTGAGCAGAAGCTGGAGGTGTCAGGAGGCAGCAGGTATTTGATATTAATTGCTCTGAGTGTGGCTGCGTTTGCTCAGTAGCTTCCATTGTGGTGGATGCGTAGGCTGACAAATTACAGAATCTATTTTGGTGCGGGAGAATGAGGAGCAAAGCCTACCGTATGATTACTGTCATCTCGGCTGATGATGGCGACTCCTGCCGAGAGATGGATTGCGGGATTCATGTGCTGCAGATACGCTGGGAGTGAGGAAGGGTGGAGGAGAGAGAAAAAGACAAAGAGAGGGAGAGAAAGAGAGAATGCCCACAAACATTAACACTGATGAGTGTGATGTAAATTATCGGGTGATTTGATGCATCGCTGCACATCGTTTAAGGTATCGACTGGAGTGAATAAGCTGGGGTTTGCATGTGCTGCAGTCTTACTCAGATGTGTGGGAACTGTGTGGTGTGGAGGAATACAATGCTGGAATTTCCTGGGAGCTTTAAGCAATTTAAGGTATTATTATAATAATATTAACCTATTAACATGCCTTGACACATATAGAGGCTACAAAACCTTTATTTTCTGCACTAAAATAAGTTATTTACACTCTG